>NC_053391.1:663108687-663422187 GCF_905171765.1 Bufo bufo
TGGGACTCCTACACTCATAAAACCTATGCACTAAGTGACAGGGCTGCCAAAAATTACAAGGAACCGGCACTACAATACACCCTTTATCATATCAGAAGAGTACTTGCAACTGTCTCACCATATATATATATATATTTTTTTTTTATGCTTAACACAAGATTTATTAAGAGCAAAAGAAAATCATAAATTACTGCTTAAACTGCTAAAAGTCGCAGGCAGAGTGGTAGAGGAGAACTGCAGTATAAAGGAAGGCAATACCCTTAGAAGAGTAGTCATGAAATACAATCATCAATAATGTACAAAACCAAAAAACTGTCATGTTAGCATTTAATAACTAAAACCCAATCACAGCAGGTCTCAACTAGCACACGCAAGTAAATGTATAAAAACCAAGTAACATATAAAACCAGATTCAAAGCATAGATGGCAAGGCGGATTAGTGTATACTGTACATAAAATGTATGGAGGTTACACCATGCCGGACAATATAACCTCTGTGCCATGCTGTACAATAAACAGTATAACCCCTACACAGTGTAGCGGTATACTGTATATTGTGTGGCACAGTGTAGAGGTATACTGTATATTGTGTGGCACAGTGTAGCGGTATACTGTATATTGTGTGGAACAGTGTAGAGGTATACTGTATATTGTGTGGCACAGTGTAGAGGTATACTGTATATTGTGTGGCACAGTGTAGAGGTATACTGTATATTGTGTGGCACAGTGTAGGGGTATACTGTATATTGTGGGGCACAGTGTAGAGGTATACTGTATATTGTGTGGCACAGTGTAGCGGTATACTGTATATTGTGTGGCACAGTGTAGAGGTATACTGTATATTGTGTGGCACAGTGTAGAGGTATACTGTATATTGTGTGGAACAGTGTAGAGGTATACTGTATATTGTGTGGCACAGTGTAGTGGTATACTGTATATTGTGTGGCACAGTGTAGAGGTATACTGTATATTGTGTGGCACAGTGTAGAGGTATACTGTATATTGTGGGGCACAGTGTAGAGGTATACTGTATATTGTGTGGCACAGTGTAGCGGTGTACTGTATATTGTGCGGCACAGTGTAGAGGTATACTGTATATTGTGTGGTCACAGTGTAGCGGTATACTGTATATTGATTGGCACAGTGTAGAGGTATACTGTATATTGTGCGGCACAGTGTAGAGGTATACTGTATATTGTGTGGCACAGTGTAGAGGTATACTGTATATTGTGGGGCACAGTGTAGAGGTATACTGTATATTGTGTGGCACAGTGTAGCGGTATACTGTATATTGTGTGGCACAGTGTAGAGGTATACTGTATATTGTGTGGCACAGTGTAGAGGTATACTGTATATTGTGTGGAACAGTGTAGAGGTATACTGTATATTGTGTGGCACAGTGTAGTGGTATACTGTATATTGTGTGGCACAGTGTAGAGGTATACTGTATATTGTGTGGCACAGTGTAGAGGTATACTGTATATTGTGTGGAACAGTGTAGAGGTATACTGTATATTGTGTGGCACAGTGTAGTGGTATACTGTATATTGTGTGGCACAGTGTAGAGGTATACTGTATATTGTGTGGAACAGTGTAGAGGTATACTGTATATTGTGTGGCACAGTGTAGTGGTATACTGTATATTGTGTGGCACAGTGTAGAGGTATACTGTATATTGTGTGGCACAGTGTAGCGGTATACTGTATATTGTGTGGCACAGTGTAGAGGTATACTGTATATTGTGTGGCGCAGTGTAGAGGTATACTGTATATTGTGTGGCACAGTGTAGAGGTATACTGTATATTGTGTGGCACAGTGTAGAGGTATACTGTATATTGTGTGGAACAGTGTAGAGGTATACTGTATATTGTGTGGCACAGTGTAGTGGTATACTGTATATTGTGTGGCACAGTGTAGAGGTATACTGTATATTGTGTGGCACAGTGTAGCGGTATACTGTATATTGTGTGGCACAGTGTAGAGGTATACTGTATATTGTGTGGCGCAGTGTAGAGGTATACTGTATATTGTGTGGCACAGTGTAGAGGTATACTGTATATTGTGTGGCACAGTGTAGAGGTATACTGTATATTGTGCGGCACAGTGTAGAGGTATACTGTATATTGTGTGGCACAGTGTAGAGGTATACTGTATATTGTGTGGCGCAGTGTAGAGGTATACTGTATATTGTGTGGCACAGTGTAGAGGTATACTGTATATTGTGTGGCACAGTGTAGAGGTATACTGTATATTGTGTGGCACAGTGTAGCGGTATACTGTATATTGTGTGGAACAGTGTAGGCTATATGTGTATAACATAAACATATTCCACATGAAAACTTACAATTACTTGGCTTGGCCCTTGGGGATCTCGGACAGCACTTCAACACTTTGGCCGGGGGCTCTGTGGAGCTGATGTTGTGTTTTAGGCCTCATGCACATGGCCGTGTTCCGCGGCTGAGAGCGGTCCGTGGTAACCCGGCCGGGATTCCTTCTGACAGCAGGAGCGCACGGCGTCATTGGTTGCTATGACGCCGTGCGCTTCATGCTGCCGCTGCTGTACAGTAATACACTGGTATGATCTATACGAGTGTATCACTGTACAGCAGCGGCGGCATGAAGCGCACGGCGTCATAGCAACCAATGACGCCGTGCGCTCCTGCTGTCAGAAGGAATCCCGGCCGGGTTACCACGGACCGCTCTCAGCCGCGGAACACGGCCATGTGCATGAGGCCTTATCCTAATGAGAAAGATTTCATAATAAGGATTTGGAGAAAGGGCAGAGGGATAGCAGAGCAGGGAGAAGCTGGTGCTGCTACTAGGGGGTCATACCATGGGGGAGTAATAAAGCCCACCATAATGCCCCCCCAGTAGAAATAATTATCATTATAATGTGCAAAACATACCCCCTTGTAATGCCCCCAGTTGAGCTAATGTTCCCATAATGTGCCAATGTAAAATACCCCTTCTCAGTGCCCCCGTAGATGACCCCATAGTGCTCCTCTCCCCCCTTCCCCATAGTACCCACCATAATGTGTCCGAGTATAAAATGCCCCTATACAGAGCCCCCCATATAAAATACCCCTTTTTAGCCTCAGTAGATGCCCCTATAGTGCCACCCAATAATGTGCCAGTAATAAGTGCCCCAATAGATGCCCCCCAATCATGTGCCAGTAAGGTGTGCCCCATAGATGCCCCCTAATCATGTGCCAGTAGAATGTGCTCCCAATCATGTGTCAGTAATAAGAGCCCCCATAGATGCCCCCCAATCATGTGCCAGTAATAAGAGCCCCCCCACCATCATGTGCCAGTAGCCAGAGTGCCCCCTATCATGTGCCAGTAGCCCCCTTATGTGCCAGTCGCCCCCCCATCATGTGCCAGTAGCCCCCCTATCAAGTGCCAGTAGCCGCCCTTATGTGCCAGTAGCCCCCCCGCTTATGTGCCAGTAGCCTCCTATTATGTGCCAGTAGACCCCCTTATGTGCCAGTAGTCCCCCCTATCATGTGCCAGCAGCCCTCCTTATGCGCCAGTAGCCCCCCCTATGGCCCAGTAGTCCCCCCTATCATGTGCCAGCAGCCCGCCTTATGTGCCAGTAGCCCCCCTTATGTGCCAGTAGTCCCCCTTATGTACCAGTAGGCCCCCCTTATGTGCCAGTAGCCCCCCTATCATGTGCCAGCAGCCCCCCTTATTTTCCAGTAGCCCCCCTTATGTGCCAGTAGCCCCCTATCATGTGCCAGTAGTCCCCCCTATCATGTGCCAGTAGCCCCCCTTATGTGCCAGTAGCCCCCCTTATGTGCCAGTAGTCCCCCTTATGTGACAGTAGTCCCCCTTATGTACCAGTAGGCCCCCCTTATGTGCCAGTAGCCCCCCTATCATGTGCCAGTAGTCCCTCTTATGTGCCAGTAGTCCCCCTTATGTGCCAGTAGTCCCCCTATCATGTGCCAGCAGCCCCCCATATGTACCAGTAGTCCCCCTTATGTGTCAGTAATCCCCCTTATGTGCCAATAGTCGCCCTTATATACCAGTAGCCCCCCTTATGTGCCAGTAGCCCCCCTTATGTGCCAGTAGTCCCCTTTATGTGCCATTAGCCCCCCTGTATGTGCCAGTAGCCCCCCTTTTGTGCCAGTAGTCCCCCTTATGTGCCAGTAGTCCCCCTTATGTACCAGTAGTCCCACCTATGTGCCAGTAGCCCCCTTATGTGCCAGTAGCCCCCCTTATGTGCCAGTAGCCCCCCTTATGTGCCACTAGCCCCCTTTATGTGCCAGTAGTCCCCCTTATGTGCCAGTAGCCCCCCTTATGTGCCAGTAGTCCCCCTTATGTGCCAGAAGCCCCCCTATCATGTGCCAGTAGCCCCCCTTATGTGCCAGAAGCCCCTCTTATGTGCCAGTAGCCCCCCCTATCATGTGCCAGTAGTCCCCCTTATGTGCCAGTAGTCCCCCTTATGTACCAGTAGTCCCCCCTATCATGTGCCAGTAGCCCCCCCTTATGGACCAGCACCCCCCCTTATGTGCCAGTAGCCCCCCTTATGTGCCAGTAGTCCCCCTGCTTCCAGCTACTGACTGATGGCTGACTGGTGCAGCAAGATGATAATTCAGAGGTGGCAGTGGCGGAGGAGGCAGAGGAGGAGAGGGGGGGGGTTTGCAGCCACTAACATAGGTGGTGGCGGAAACCCTGATGGAAGTAGGGCCCGCAGTCCTTGGCGTCGGTAGCACCTGTGCCATCCCAGGGTATGACTCACTCCCAGCCTCCACCACGTTCACCCAGTGTGCCGTCAGGGAAATGTAGCGTCCCTGGCCAAAAGCACTTGTCCATGTGTCAGTCGTTAAGTGGACCTTCCCAATAACTGCATTGGTCAGGGCACAGGTGATGTTACAGGACACATGCTGGTGTAAGGCTGGGACTGCACATCGGGAAAAATATTGGCGGCTGGGGACAGAGTACCGCGGGACGGCCACCGCCATCAGGCTGCGGAAAGGCTCAGTCTCCACAAGCCTAAATGGCAACATTTCCAGGGCCACCAATTTGGAAAGGGGCGCATTTAGTGCTATGGCCTGTGAGTGGGTGGCTGGGGTATAGACATCTGTACGCTGCGCTGGGACACAGAAGTAGATGTGCTAGCTGATGGTGCTTGCGAAGGTCCAGGTGCAGGGCGGGAGGCATCCGGGCCTGCGTTTTGGACAGGGGATTGGCCAGCATGTAACACAGTGGAAGAGGAGGCAGTGGTGTAACCCGCAGACACTGATTGTGGACCCAGGCATTCGGCCCACCTAATAGGGTGTTTTGATGCCATGTGGCGGATGATTCTGGTGGTGGTGAGGTTACTAGTGTTCACGCCCCTGCTCATTTTGGTACGACACAGGTTGCAAATGACAATTCTTTTATCGTCCACACTTTCCTCAAAAAAGCGCCATACTGCGGAACACCAACCATTTGGCAAGGGAGATTGCCGCAAGGGGGTGCTCCGGGCAACAGTTGCGGGCCTGTTTGGTGTTGCCTGCCTTCTCCCTTTTGCCACCCCAATGCCTCTTCCAGCATGTTGCGGTGCTGCGGATCCCTCCCCCTCTGTACTGCTGTCGTCGCTCGGCTTGCCACCTTCCCAGGTTGGGTCAGTGACTTCATTGTCCACCACCTCCTCTTCCACTTCCTCACTCTGGTTATCCTCCTGACTTGTTGACCTAACAACCTCAGTTATTGACAACTGTGTCTCAACCTCATCATCAACTTGAGACACTAATTGCGGTTGACTTATTGGCAACTGTGTCTCATCATCATCATCCACCTCGTGAAACACTAATTGCAGTTCCCCACCGTCATCTTCTTGTGACTGTGGATGCTCAAGAGTTTGGGAATCAGTGCACAAGATCTCCTCATGTCCCTCTTCAAGCGGCCTTGGCGAGAGGGCCAAATCAAGGAATGGCGCTGAAAAGAGCTCCTCGGAATATCCGAGTGTGGGATCACTTGTTTGCCAAGACTCTCCATGGTGGGAGGATGAAGGATCAGAGTGAGGATTCTGTTGACCAGACTCTTGGCTACTGAAACTGGACTTTGTGGAAGACAGGGTGGTGCTTAACCGACTGGAAGCATTATTTTCTGCAATCCAACCGACCACCTGGTCGCACTGGTCTGACTTTGAGAGTGGTGTCCTGCGCCGCCCTACAAACTGGGACATGAAGCTAGGTATCATGGATGAGTGTGTTTCTTGTGCTCTGGCAGCAGGCTCAGTTTTACCGCACCCTGGGCCACGGCCTCTGCGTGCACCATCAGCAGCACGGCCACTTCCCCGTCCCTAACTGCTCACCTTGCGCATATTAAATGGTAAATATGCTTACAAGTATGTCACACGTACAGTAGCGCAGGTTTTGTAAGTGTATGCGCAAATAAAGTACACAGAATGTCACAGATATTTTTAGGATGCGCACACGTTAAACAGAAGATGTAGCACAGATAATGTCGCTGTCTGCAGCGTCTATCAAAAAAGTACACTAAATGTCACAGATAATTTTAGGATGCGCAAACGTTATACAGGAGGTATAGTGCAAGTAACGTCGCTGTCACCACCACCTAATAAAAAATTACACTGAATGAATGTGACTGATATTTAGGATGCACAAATGTTATACAGGAGATGTAGCGCAGGTAATGTAGCTGTCCGCAGCAGACACCGTCTACGGAAAAAATACACTGGATGCCACAGATATTTTTGGGATGTGCACACGTTACACAGGAGATGTAGCGCAGATAATGTCGCTGTCTGCAGCGGCCAAACAATTACAAGCTACGATATTTAGTGCAGGTTGCGCTAAAAATATACAGGGGCGTTGCTAGGGTCTGAAAACATCCAGGGCACAAGCCTACTGTGTTGAAATTGCACATTAAAGGCATGCTTAAAGAGTTGTTCTGGTTTACGCAAATGAAGTGCAGTACTGTAGACTGCAGTCATTATATAATCCAACATTTGGTAACTTTCCAATATCTGTTATGTTTCATTTCCTCACCACTGCAGAAATCTTTGCTTGGGCCCTTTAATATTGATGGGAGTGGACCCTGGGCAACCCCACAGATCATCCCCACACACCCCCTTGTACTTGTTCCGCTGATCCGCTATTTGCGGGCTGCGTGGGCATGAGTTCAGTCACTTCGGTGTGCAATCCCGTCCTACGCGCGTGATCCTGCGAGACCTGTGACCTCCCGCGACGGGTCTCGTGGATTCATGCGCCCCCGGGAGGGATTGCGCACCGAAGTGACTGAACTCATGCCCGCGCAGCCCGCAAGTAGCGGATCAGCGGAACAAGTACAAGGGGGGTGGGGGGATGATCTGTGGGGGGTCGCCCAAGTCCAATCAATATTAAAGGGCCCTGGAATAGCCAAATAAATAAAAATGCTTCCAGCATAACATTCGGGGCACTGGTCAAAACATCCGGAGCTCAAGCCCCGAATGTTTTGACCTAACGACGCCCCTGAAAATATATATTGCTGCAAGATACAACTATAGTCCTTAAAAGGACTTTTGGGTCTCTAACCAGTTTTTTCAATAAAAATATTGGTATTTCACACCCTACACTATCTGTCCCTTCCTCAGCACAGCTCTCCCTGTCTAAGACTGAGCCAAACACGTGTCATCGGGTGCTATAAAGCACCCCATGACGCGTTCCGGCCAGCCAATCACTGTAATGCCAGTAACCAACATGGCTACGGCATTACAGTGAATGGCAGCACTTACCTGAACGTTTATTAGCTGCGTAGCAGCCAACAAACGTGCGGGGAGGAGACTCGAACATCGCGCTCGAGCACACGCGAGCATGCTCGCCCAACACTAGTCATGTCCATTAGTCAGACAAATAAATAATGTTATCTGGTATGGAAGTAATGGACAACAGCAGCGGTGCCCTTAAGGGAGTAGGTTCAGTCTCCTAAATAGCTAAAAACAGAAGGTGCGGCAACCGCGCTCTAAATAAACAATAAATGTCAGTAATGAACTCCTGCAAATGCGGTAAATTATGAAACTCATCCAGTTACCAGAGATAAAATTCGCTGAACCCTATTGTTCATGCGGAGATGGTACAAATTCTCCTACTACTGGTCCATAGAAAATGTAGTGAGTCTCAAACAACTTTAACCAAGCTCCGAACCCAAATAGAGGAAGCACATACGTATTGATCTCAAACACCTCGTGCTGGTCCACAGATCTCGTGCTGGGTGTCCAACCACTGAATCCAAACACCGGACCTTCAAAAGGAATAAGACAAATGGTGCAATACCCTCGGTATCTTCAAAGGTGAGGAATTTATTGTACTTACAATTAATAAGTTACAAACTTGCACATAGAAATGCCCGACCCGGGTTTCGCTGTTCGCTTCTTCAGGGGCTGCGGTATACAAGCCGCTACAAACCACGAGTAGAAGTAACCTTCCACCCCGGAACTGAAACGGGCTTCCGTAACATGTCAATCAAAATGTCAAATGTCAAACATAAAATGTGCATTAAAACAAACATATAATATCACATGAAAACACAATAACATCTAAGTATAATATAAATACACATGTATGAATTGTTTAAAAACATATATGTATAAAAATATAAAAATATAAAATTATCAATTAAAAATATAGATATAAAACAGAAAAGGTATCAAACGGATCAAGCCATACAGACTGCTTTTATATCCCATTCAATGTTTAATCCTTGTGGCTGTAAGGTGTCCATCTCAAATATCCACTGCGCTTCTTTCTTATTAATTTGTGTGGCGGGATTGCCTCCTCGCCAATATTGTTTAACCAATTCTATACCACAGAATTTCAAACCACTGGGGTCTTTTTGATGAACTCTCTTAAAATGGGCAGAGACACTGTGCGTCTCCAGACCCTTTTTTATATTTCTAATATGTTCTGCCACCCGTACTTTCAACTTCCTTAGAGTCCTACCTATATATTGGAGACCACAAGGGCACTCCAACATATAGATGACTCCCTTAGTCTCACAAGAGATATTTCCCTTAATCTTTAAAACTGTTGCTTTAGAGGTAGACACAATCTCTTTTATTTTTGATTTTTTCTTCTCCTCCCTGGAGCGATTTTTGCAACAGGGGCAAAAACCGCACCATGTGAATACACTGCAGGATTTAGTTGTACTAGGGACATCCTTCACAAAACTGTGTACAAGATGATTCCTAACAGTGGGGGCTCTTTTAAAAATAATAGGTTTTTTTTTTGGAATAAGATCTCCAATAGTGCGGTCATTTTTCAACACATTCCAGTTCTGATGTATGATCTTTCTAATCTGGGGGCAAATAGTAGAATAAGAAGTGGAAAAGGCAAATTGATATTTATCCCTCATGCATTCTGTATATTCTTTAGAGTCCTTATTTTTATTAATTATTTTATCCTTATCTAATTTTATTTCTTCCCTTTGTTCATTCAATATTTCCTTTTCATATCCCTTTTCAATGAACCGATCTACAATGATACTGCTTTGATTCTCATAATCTTCAATATTGGTACAATTTCTTCTGATACGTTTTAACTGACCTTTCGGTACATTACATAACCAGGGCTTATAGTGGCAACTGCTCCTATCTATGTACCCATTGCGGTCGGTTGGTTTAAAATATGTTTTAGTTACAATTTTGCTTTGTTCCAATCTGATCTCGAGATCAAGAAAATGGATGACAGTTTTACTAATATCTGCAGTGAATTTTATATTCCATTCATTGGAATTTAAACCTAAAATAAAATCCAGTAATCCCTCTTCAGTGCCATACCAGATGCCGATGCAGTCATCAATATATCTCTTCCAAAACCGAAGACTGCCAACATCGGTATCTCTCTTTAGGGCAGGGGAGATGGTGAAATGCTCCCAATACGCCATAAAGAGGTTGGCGAAACTGGGTGCGAATTTCGCACCCATCGCCACACCGGAGACTTGTAAAAAATAATAATCGTCATACCAGAAATAATTGTGTCCTAAGCAAAATTGTATGCAATCCAGGATGAATACTTTATGATTTTCACTCATCCGTTCGTCGCTATCCAAATAAAATCTGACCGCATCTATCCCAATATTGTTAGGTATTATAGTATATAACGATGTAACATCAAGTGTCATTAAAAAAGTGTTTTCTGGGATATTATCAAATGCTTTCAACAGTTCCAAAATATGCCCTGTGTCTCTTAGATAATAGGGAGTGGTGGTGACATACCGCTGTAGAAAAATATCTATATATTCAGATACGCGGCTGGTAATTGAATCAATACCAGAGACTATCGGTCTACCTGGGGGGCGCTCTGCATCCTTATGCACCTTTGGTAAATAATAAATAGTTGGTGTTTTAGGATATAGGTTATTCAAATATTGATATTCTTTTTGATTAAGAACCCCTTGAGCTAACCCCCTATCTAGGAGTGTTTTTAATTGCTTCTTATATTCACTGACCGGATCATTTTTCAATCTCTTATATGTATTTACATCACCCAAAATTCTCTGCATTTCAGCATAATAATCCATTTTATTCAATACCACTATCCCTCCCCCTTTATCAGCAAGCTTAATTATTATTTGATCATGTTGTTCTAAATTTTTTAAAGACTCTTTTTCTTTTCTACTCAAATTATTCTGTTTCATGCCCCTTATATCAATTTGATCAAGTCCCTTCAAGACACCTCGTTTGAAAGCATCAATGCACTCGTTTTCTTTATTATCTGGATAAAATGTGGATTTATTCCTTAAGTCTGTATATATCCCTGTTCCGTCTAGTTGGGGACTCATGATCTTTGTTCATGATTATGGATCCCTCATGCACATTATAGTCTATGGGTCCATGAAAACCACGGATACAAAACCACTGATGCCTGAATGTTTAGTCTGTGGTTTTCACGGACCATTGGTAGAAGATGCCCTGGAAACTAATTTTCCGCCTAGCAGTGTGTGTGGAATACGGGTGACACATGGAGGGAGGCCAAAAAACGAACACACAGGCCAAACATAGATCCTTCATGGACATCTTCATGGTTGAACCACTGACCATCTTGTCATGGATGTTGTCACAATGGTAGGTGCACACATGATGGAATTAATGCAGATTTTACCTGCAGATATTCGCAGATAATAGTTGCAGCAGATTGCAGTACAAAGCAAGTGGACGAAATTTTACAAAATACTGTAATCCACAGCAAATATGACCTGTGTAGATATCCCTGAATTTCATAGCAAACTGAGAGCTATGAGGGAAATAATCCTCTGCCGTAGCAGACACCACACTTCCCAACTATTCTGCATCTGGCGGGGCAGTCCCACATGTCGGCCTCTTTTCCTCAGTCCTGGAATGGCTCCGGCATTTCAACTCAGGACACAGATACAGCTGAATACAATGGTGAAGCAGGAAGCCATCAGACCATTTGCTCCACCATTCCCGGCCTGTAGCTCCTCACCGGGCAGGCGCGATGCAGTGATGTCATCATGCCTGCTTGGCTGAGCACACAAGCCAGGGGAACAGGGCTAGGTGAGTTTTACATTTTTATGCTACTTAAACTACAGGGGCAACACTGTTGTAAGGGAGTCACTACAGGGCCAACACTATTGTAAGGGGTCACTAAAGGGGCAACTATTGTAAAGAGGGCACTAAAGAGGCAGCACTATTGTGATGGGGCACTAATGGGGCAATCCTATTGAAAGGGGGGTACTAATGGAGCAGCACTTTTGTGAGGAAAGTACTAAGAGGGCAACACTATTGTAAGGGGGCACTAAGGAGAAAGCATTATTGTGAGGGTGCACTAAGAGGGCAACACTATTGTACAGGGGGAATTGAGGAGGTAACACTATTGTAAGGGGGAGGAGACTCAGGGGCAGCAGTATAGCGAGGGGCAGTAAGGGACAACACTATTGTAGGGGGGGGACTCAGGGGCAGCAGTATAGCGAGGGGCAGTAAGGGACAACACTATTGTAAGGGGGAGGAGACTCAGGGGCAGCAGTATAGCGAGGGGCAGTAAGGGACAACACTATTGTAGGGGGGGGACTCAGGGGCAGCAGTATAGCGAGGGGCAGTAAGGGACAACACTATTGTAAGGGGGAGGAGACTCAGGGGCAGCAGTATAGCGAGGGGCAGTAAGGGACAACACTATTGTAGGGGAGGAGACTCAGGGGCAGCAGTATAGCGAGGGGCAGTAAGGGACAACACTATTGTAGGGGGGGACTCAGGGGCAGCAGTATAGCGAGGGGCAGTAAGGGACAACACTATTGTAAGGGGGGCACAGAGGGGGCAGCACTATTGTGATTGATTACTAAGTGAGCATTGTACTGTAAAATGAGCACTAAGGGAGCATGAGCTATGCACCCTGCTGATATGGTCCCGCATTGGTCTTTTGAAAGTTTGGGAGGTATGAGACACCAGTATTATAAATGGCACATGATAGGTGGGGGCCATATTACAGAGTTTGCATTGATGCCCAGGACCTTCAAGATATGCCTCTGAATTATAGCCTCCATAGCCTTTGATACATAGCTTTCTAGACTCCTGAATGTCAAATCTGCCACCTCTTTGGTAAAAAAATAAATAAATAATACTTTGGAAGCTGTAACGGCAGCCATAAGTCGCAACTTATCACTAGAGATGAGCGAACTGGTTAAAAATCAGCCTTATGGAGCATCGAGGGTCTGACCCCTCTGCTCAGGAGACTGCACCCCCCTTGATTGACTTGTCCAGGTATCTCGCCCCAGCGTGAGCTAAGTCAGCAGCGAAAGCACAGATATCGCCTGTGCATGCACCACTCACATTTGGGTACACCTGGAAGTGGAGACAGTGGCTTCGGGAGGAGGAGGAGTGCCACTTCCACTTCTAGATGTACCCAGATGTGAGTGGTGTATACACAGTTGATATCTGATCAGATACTGTGTGCTTGCATTGATACTCAGGGCAACAGCACAGGGGTGAGATTGAAAGGGCCTGGTCCCCATCAATCAAGGAGAAGAGAGGGAATCTCTTGAGCATCCAGGTCAGCCCCTCGCTGTTCCATAAGGCCGATTTTAAATAGATTCTATTGGTAAGACCAAAGCCAAGACCAGAAGATGGGACAGTGACCTTCATAAATGATTATTTTAAAGGATGTTGATGTAAACCGGAAAACCCTTTTAGGGGGTAGATGCTCTTCAGTCCTACAATGCTTGTATCATGAATATTCCCATGTTTCTCAGGCCACAGCGCATTGATCCATTCATTTATCGGTCCTCATGCCCTATTCAGAGATAGCTGCTAATTTTAGCAGCTCGAATTCCAAGAGTATGAAAATAATGAGAACATCTGGCCTCTAGAGTGATACAAGCGAATATATAATCAGCAACTTTACAAGTGGCTCGGTCTAGAAAAATTACCAGACACAAGCTCGGAATTGTATTATACAGAAACGTCGTCTCCCACCCTCCCGGCGAGTTCTGCTGAGCAAAACACAGGCGGCTTGATGGATAGAAATTTTAATTACAGATAACCACGAGCTGATGGCTGCACGATACAGACGGTTTCAATGGCGGTAAATTCTGTCGGACAGAATTGCTTTTGTTTCTCTCCGATTGCAGTGACAAGGGACGAGACGCAGACACTCCTGACAGCGCACGGGCCCCGGTGGGTACTGCACACGGACAAACAGATTTATAATCTGGTTAATTATTTAAGAATTCATATTCACAAGTAAGCAGTGTCAAATATGTATTGCTCTCACCGACACCCTTCGCTCTTTGCCTGTAGCAACACGGTTTTGCTATTCTCATTTATTTGTGCAATTTGGCTCCGTCCCTCACCATACATATTAAATGAACCTCCCTCAGATTATAAAACGTGGGTCATGCCTTTACATTATTTGTTTTCGCACCAATTTGGCTAACTTTGAGTTTGGAAGCATTTAAAGGGACAGGAGAAAAAAAAATGCAAATACGCATCCCTCCAGCATGTGGCGCCACTAACCATTCAAAACAACCTAGTGGCATTGTATATATAGTGCTCAGGCATTGACCTTCTGGACAATCACAGATCAGCACTAGAATAGGGCCATTATATTCACATGAATTCAATGTCCTCTAAATCAGTGTTTCTCAAACCGAGTACCCCCTAGTGACAAGAAGTTCCAACCAGGTACCCCAAGGAAGCAATCAATGATAAATGTTAACAAAAAGGCTATTCTTACACTGCTATTAAAGGCTGCGTTTTGAGCCTCCAGTAGCAGATTTGATGAAAACAATAGCACAGTGTGCAGCGTTAATCTTCCTGTTAAAATAACAGACACCACATTTTTTAACCATGATGGATAGCTATTATTTTTAAAATTACATTCAGCACTAACAAACATACAGGAGAATACAGCACTACATACCTATTACATCCAGTAACGTCTCCTCTGATGTAGATGTTCTCTTTCCTCATCTTCTCCATTCAGCCCAGACCGCCATGATGACTTCTCCCAGCCACGTCTCATCTCTGGAGAGTTTGCCACATAGACATCTTAAAGGGGTTGTCTCATCATAGACAATGGGAGCATATCGCTAGGATATGCCCCTATTGTCTTATAGGTGCGAGTCCCGCAGCTGGCACCCCCACCTATATCGAGAATGAAGCCCCGTAAGTGAAGAAGGGCACACTGCGCATGTGCAGCCACCCTCCATTCATTTTCTATGGGGCCAGAGAAAAATTTCTGTCAGCCCCATAGAAATGAATGGGAGCGGGACCGGGCATGCACGGTACGCTCCCATTCACTTATATGGGGAGCCGGCTTGGTGGTGGTCGGACCAGAGTCCTCCAGTCACCTCCTTGCGGTTCTCCATTCTCTATATAGGTGCGGGTCCCAGTGGTGGGACCCGCACCTATAAGACAATGGGGGCATATCCTATCGATATGCCCCCATTTTCTATGATGAGACAACCCCTTTAAGTTCGTCACTTTTCCATCATCCTCCCTACTTGGGCCCCCAGTGTCATTCTGTTGCTACCCGCAATATTATGTCCCCAAATGCTATACTGCAGAAACAGACAGTCTCCCTGAAAATATTAGCACCACACAAATACTGTCCCCTTTGTTAATTATTGCTACACAGTGCTCACAAAAATAATTGTCCCCAGCAAACAGTGCACCTGACAGTAATAGTGCCACAGACATCATGTCGCCCCCCCAAAAAAAAAAAAAAAATTATTATTTGGCTCATTGGTAATATTGGCCTTACAATACCCCCCAGTAGTACTAATACTCCCCAGAGTGCACCCATTAGTAGTAGTGCTGTCGAGTAGTGTGTTCAATAGTAATACTCCCTGTAGTGTCCCCAGTAATAGTAATACCCCATAGTCTTACAGTAGTAATTTCCCCTATAGTGCCCCCAGTAGTAATAAAGTCCACTATAGTGATCCTCAAGAGTAACCATTCCCCCTTTAGTGCCCTTAGTAGTAGAAAAGACCATCATAATGCCATCAGTTGCAATAAACCCACCAAAGTGCCCCTCATTAGTATTAACATCAGGGGAGGGCTGGCAGCCTTAGTCCTGGGGGGCAAATCCAGTCAAGTGGCCTATTTTAGCCCCGCCCATTATTAAAAGCCCCTCCTACATATAATAGGCCACTCCCAACAAACACTGTACAGCTGACATTCTATAGTTGCGGCCTGTCTCTACACATCATACGGAGAGAGGGGGAGGTCTGTCCTGGCTGCACTGCCTGCTTATACAACAAGCTACAGCCAGGAAGCTCCTCTGCTCTCCTCCCTCCCCAGATCCTGCTCAAGGCTTGTGCTTCCTCCCACCATCTGCCACCCGCCCGTGGCCTGCTGCCCCCTTTGGTCGTCCTCACCCAGCTCTGAATCCTCCTTCTGCAATTTGCAGGGGGAGGAGCCGGAGCATCTCCTCTCCTACATAGCGCCACATACCTCTTACATCCAGTGATGTCACCTTTGTTGTAGACGTTCTCTTTCTTTACATTCTCCATTCAGACCAGACCGCCATGATGATTTTTCAGCCCTCTCCCGTCTCTGCAGAGATTGACAAACAGACATTAGTTTCCCACATTTCCATCATCTTCACATCTTCTGAACCCCCTTTCCTGCCACCCCCAATACTATACTGCAGAAACAGTCCCCCTGGAAATACCACTACCTCACAGATAGTGCCCCCTGCAACAATTAATGGCACACAGTGCTCTAAGAAAAATAACTGCGCCCAGACACTAATAGTATAAAGATAATGTCCCCCAAAAATAATTGTGCTAAGCTGATACTGTGCCAGGGTGCCCCCCAAAATCCCACCAATAGAAATAATTCTCTGCCAGACCACACTTAGTAGTAATAATTCCCCTATAGTGCCCATACTAGTAATCATGTTCCTCATAGCCCCCCAGTAGTAGTAAAGCTCTGCATAATACCCCCTAGTAGTAATAATTCTCCCTATAATATGACAGTACATGAAATACCCCCGCTTAGTGCCCGCAGTTGAGCTAATGTCCCCATAATGTATGTCAGTATAAAATACCCCTATATAGTGCCCCAGTAAATGCCCTCATAGTGCTCCTCTCCCCTTCCCCATAGTGTCCCCCATAATATGCCAGTAAAAAAATGCCCCTTAGTGCCCCCAGCAGATGTCCCTAAAGTGCTCCTCTCCCCCATAATGTGCCAGTAAAAAATGCCCCTTCTTAGTGCCACCATATGCCCCAATAGTGCTCCACTCCCCCATAGTGCCCTAAAATAATGCCCCATAGTGCCGCTCTCCCCTATAGTGCCTCCCATAATGTGCCAGTAAAAAATGCCCCCTTAGTGCCACCAGATGCCATAGTGCCCCCCATAATGTGCCAATAAAAAAGGCCCCTTTAGAGCCCCCACTTCCCCATAGTGCCCCCAAATAATGCCTCTATAGTGACACCAGATGCCCCATAGTGACGCTCTCCCCTATAGTGCCCCCATAATGTGCCAATAATATAAAAAAAGCCCCTTTAGAGCCCCCAGATACCCCCATAGTGCTCCTCTCCCCCATGGTGCCCCCCCATAATGTGCCAGTAAGAAATGCCCCCATGGTGCCACCCCCAAAAAATGGGCAAGAAATAATTTCCCCCAGAATGCCACCAAAAAAATGGGGCTGTAAGAAATGCCAGCTCCCCCCATAGTGCCAGCTCCCCCCCATAGTGCCAGCTCCCCCCATAGTGCCAGCTCCCCCCATAGTGCCAACCCCCCCATAGTGCCAGCTCCCCCCATAGTGCCAACCCCCCCATAGTGCCAGCTCCCCCCATAGTGCAAGCTCCCCCCATAGTGCCAGCCCCCCATAGTGCCAGCTCCCCCCCATAGTGCCAGCTCCCCCCATAGTGCCAACACCCCCATAGTGCCAGCTCCCCCCCATAGTGCAAGCTCCCCCCCATAGTGCCAGCTCCCCCATAGTGCCACCCCCCCATAGTGCCAGCTCCCCCCCATAGTGCCAGCTCCCCCCATAGTGCCAGCTCCCCCCGCAAAGAAAACCCCCCAAAAAACACTAATACTTACCTCCATTAGTAGCTATGCGATGCAGGCCTCTTCCGGCCTGTGTCCCCCGCTGTGTGCTGCCCGGCTCAGGCGGCGCGATGATAATGACGTCATCGCGCCGCCTGAGGCGGCCTCTGATAGGCTGCAGGCATTAGTGCCTGCGGCCTATAAGAAGAACAGGGGAGGGAAAAAAATGTTGGCTGTTCATGATTTTGGGATAAGTTGTCCAGAAAAAAAGAAGAATTTGGGTCGGCAACCCTGCTTACGAACCCTTCATGTACCCCCTACGGTGCACATACCTAAGGTTGAGAAACACTGCTCTAAATTGCTTACATAAGGACAGCGGCTCATCCGTGAATAGAATGAAATGCAGTACGAGGCCCAGCCGCTCATACGGACGAGTCACCGTGCCTACCGTATGTGCAAAATGAAGGACTGGCCCCACCAAGGTACCACAAGATCCTCCAATGTGTTCATTTTGTCCCATTCTATCCAACAATGGTTCGTTGTATCACCAGCTCATGCTTATTTAAAGAGGACCTTTCACCTTGAAAAACATTGCGAACTAAGTATGCTGCCATGGAGAGCGGCGGCCGGGGATCTCACTGCACTTACTATTATCCCCGGGCGCCGCTCTGTTCTCCCGTTATCCCCTCCGGTATCTTTACTCACTAAGTTATAGTAGGCAGAGTCTGCCCTTGTCCTGTGGGCGTCTCCGTCTCCCTCTCCTAGGCTGTAGCGCTGGCCAATCGCAGCGCACAGCTCACAGCCTGGGAGAAAAAAAAACTCCCAGGCTGTGAGCCTGGCAGGTTATATATTTACTGTCTTCCTTTCCCCTCCATCACAGGGTTCCTGCGGGGTTCGGGGGTCGGCTATGGATGTAACTTACAGCCACTGGTGCGGGTGCTAGCAGAGCCAGAGTGTTGACGCCTTGGTAGATGAAGGCAATGCAAACCGGAGGGACAGTGAGTTGTTACCTCTTAAAGGGACTGTATTATGTTTGTTGCCACTTAAAAAGACAGTGAGGGACATGTATTAAAGGGCTTACGCCACTATTGTGGCAAAAAAGTTGCAAATTGTGGCGCACGCCATAATTGTGCAATAATTCGAGACGTTTCACTCGTCACTTTTTAAAAGTGGCATGCAAAGTGGACGTGTCTTAGCAGAGGGGCGTGGCCTCTGCAGCCTGCTAGATTTACTATAATTTACATCAGAAACTGGCGCAATATAGATCTGAAAATCTGGTGCACAGACTGCGAGGAAATGGCTTCTGCCTATTAATAAATTTGCCGCATTCTGCACTGATGGACTTTATATTAAGACTTCCCCAATGTACATCATTTTCCTATTGTTTTAATTAAGCCTGTGTCCTCACTGAGTGGCTGCAATCACTAAACTGAGGCTGTTGTAACCGTAAGCTTGTTACCTCACATGAGTCAAGTAAGGTCACCTTATTTAAGGGGGATTCAGAGCTGAACCCGGACATATCCCTGTTTTCACCCAGGCAGCCATTTCATGCTGTCCTAATCGCACAGAACAAAGGCTTTTTTTTTAGATATGGTGATGTAACGCCCCGGGTGGCATTACCACACCTACACCCTGTTTCTATCTGGGTATACAATCTCAATATCATTTTATACATTTATTCCAGGTCCCATATATTGTTCATTTCCTGTTATGCATCTGTATATGTTCATATGCAATGTGCCTGGTTCACCAGCAGGTGGCAGCAAATATGGCAGAGCAGTAGGTAGAATAGAATGGAACCTTCCAGTCCATTCTAACCCGCCTTCCCCTGTGGAGGAGTGTGCGAGTCCCATGTCCTGCAGGAAGGGCGGGGACCAGTTAGTTCCAGTTGGTTAGTGCTAGCTGACCCCCTGCTAAGGAAGCAGGTGTGCAGTGCCACCAAGCAGAACACCTCCAGATCTGCTGGAGCAGAGAGACCACTTCTAGAAGTCTCATTAGTCAAGAAGAAGTTGCCCTGTGCCTTGCCATAGAGTCAGACAAAAAGAGAGGTTATTATTATTATTTATTATTAAAGCGCCATTCATTCCATAGCGCTGTACATATGAGAAGAGGTATACATACATAATACAGACAATTGCACTAATCATAAACAAGACGAGTTACAAACTGGTACAGAAGGAGAGAGGGCCCTGTCCGTGAGGGCTTACAATCTACATGGTATGGGAGAAGGACACAGTAGGTGTGGGTGAAGTTGGTCATGGCGGTATGGAGGCAGCAGGGTCACTGGTTGTAGGCTTGTCTGAAGAGGTGAGTTTTCAGGTTTCTTTTGAAGGATTCCACTGTGGGTGAGAGTCTGATATGTTGGGGTAGCGAGTTCCAGAGTATGGGGGATGCACGGGAGAAATCTTGAAGGCGATTGTGGGAAGAGGTGATAAGAGGAGAGGAGAGAAGGAGTTCTTGTGAGGATCGGAGAGTGTGTGTGTGGGTGTATCGGGAAAGTAGCTCAGAGATGTAGGGAGGGGACAGGTTATGGACAGCCTTGTATGTATTTGTTAGTAGTTTGAAGTGAATTAGTTGGGCAATGGGGAGCCAGTGAAGGGATTGGCAGAGGGGAGAGGCAGAGGAGTAATAGGGTGAGAGGTGGATTAGTCTGGCAGCAGAGTTGAGGATAGATTGGAGCGATGCGAGAGTGCTAGATGGAAGGCCACAGAGGAGAATGTTGCAGTAGTCTAGGCGGGAGATGATGAGGGCATGTACAAGAATTTTCGCAGATTCAAAGTTAAGGAAAGCACGGATGCGGGAGATGTTTTTGAGTTGGAGGCGGCAGGTGGTGGAAAGGGCTTGGATGTGCGGTCTGAAGGAGAGGGCAGAATCCAAGGTCGCTCCAAGGCAGCGGACTTGGTTGACCGGGGAGAGTGTGCAGCCATTGATCGTGATAGATAGGTCTGTTGGGGGGGAGTTGAACAAGATGGGGGAGAGATTATGAATTCTGTCTTATCCATGTTAAGTTTTAGAAAGCGAGAGGAGAAGAAGGATGATATAGAAGATAGACATTGTGGGATTCTGGATAGTAAGGTGGTGATGTCTGGACCAGAGAGGTAGATTTGTGTGTCGTCAGCGTAGGAGTGATACTGAAAGCCATGTGACTCTATGAGCTGTCCCAGGCCAAAAGTGTAGATAGAGAAGAGCAGGGGTCCTAGGACAGAGCCTTGCGGGACACCAACAGAGAGGGAATAAGACGAGGAGGTGGTGCGGGAGTGGGAGACGCTAAACGTCCGGTCTGTGAGGTATGATGTGATCCAGGAGAGGGCCAGGTCAGTGATGCCAAGAGATGAGAGAGTTTGCAACAGAAGGGAGTGGTCAACAGTGTCAAAGGCAGAGGACAGGTCTAGGAGAAGGAGGACAGAGTATTGTTTCTTGGTTTTGGCTGTCAGTAGGTCATTGGTGACTTTGGAAGAAGTTGCAGTAGAAAGAAAAAGGAAAAGTTCCTATTTAATCCTGACAGATGTAGCAGGGCCGAATATGTTTGCCTGCCATTTTCATGCTAAAACTTGCTGGAAACCAAGACCAAGTCTGTAAACCGTTTGAAGAAACGTTTCTGCAAAGTAAAGCAGCAGTTGAACTATATACAAAGTCTGGACTCAATCTCTTTGATCATCCTCTCCATCACCTATTCACCATATTTGCTCTGCTTCATCCGGTGACGCCTGAGGTTCCGGATATCCAGGTAGGAGCACCGTGACAAGTGCAAAGCTGCACCTAATGGGACACTACAGGCAACCCTTACACCACTCTGGCATTCCTACACCTGGGTTCCACCATCACCTTCTACATAGAGGGACCCTGTCCCTCGTTGCTGAAATGCAACTGGCGTCACGAAAAATTACATTTACCACACCCTAGTCGCACATACAGGCGTTGCAGTGACGTACCGGGCTCTCTATGGGGAAGACTAGGTGGAGGCTTCCAACTAGCAGTGAGCCCAGTGACATCACCGGCACTAATGGGTGGGCTTTAGCGCTGCCCTAGCCCATAAAGCAGCTACGGCTGCGCTAAAGCCCGCCCATCAGTGCCAGTGATGTCACCGGGAACACTGCTAGGCGGAAGCCTCTTCTTAGTAGTGTTAAAAATTTAAACAAACAGACCTTTTCCTGCGCAATACAGCGCAGGGCAAGGGAGAGCATCGGAGCATGAAATGCTTCGGAGCTCATGTCAGAGGGGCTGCCTGGGTGAAAATGGGGGTATGTCCGGGTTGAGCTCTTAACCTGGACAACCCCTTTAAGTTATATCTGTGTCCACCTGAAAATTCTTCATCATGGACAGACAGTGTTGGACTGGGATGCCTAGGGCCCACAAGTAAAATTCATTTGGGGGCCCACTGTAAAGCTACATGTACAGTCATGTGAAAAAATTAGGACACCCTTTGAAAGCATGTGGTTTTTTGTAACATTTTTAATAAATGGTTATTTCATCTCCGTTTCAACAATACAGAGAGATTAAAGTAATCCAACTAAACAAAGAAAACTGAAGAAAAGTCTTTTCAAGATCTTCTGTAAATGTCATTCTACAAAAATGCCTATTCTAACTGAGGAAAAAGATAGGACACCCTCACATGTATTCCCTCTTAAATTGGCTCAGATCTCACACCAGGTGCACATAATTAGTAGATCGTTACTCTGCATGTTGAATGAGGCTTGCCCTATTTAAACCTCAGACATTTAGTTTGGTGTGCTCCTGACTGTTGAAGTGAGAGTGAGCACCATGGTGAGAGCAAAAGAGCTGTCAGAGGACTTCAGAAAAAAGATTGTAGCAGCCTATGAGTCTGGGAAGGGATTTAAAAAGATCTCAAAAGATTTTGAAATCAGCCATTCCACTGTCCGGAAGATAGTCTACAAGTGGAGGGCTTTCAAAACAACTGCCATCATGCCCAGGACTGGTCGCCCCAGCAAGTTCACCCCAAGAGCAGACCGCAAGATGCTAAAAGAGGTCTCCAAAAACCCTAAAGTGTCATCTCGAGAACTACAGCAGGCTCTGGCTACTGTTGATGTAGAAGTACATGCCTCTACAATCAGAAAGAGACTGTACAAGTTTAACTTGCATGGGAGGTGTGCAAGGAGGAAACCTTTGCTTTCCAAGAGAAACATCGAGGCCAGACTGACATTTGCCAGAGATAAAGTTGACAAAGACCAGGACTTCTGGAATAATGTTCTTTGGACAGATGAGTCCAAAATTGAATTATTTGGACACAACAGCAGAGGACATGTTTGGCGTAAACCAAACACAGCATTCCAAGAAAAGAACCTCATACCAACTGTGAAGCATGGAGGTGGAAGTGTCATGGTTTGGGGCTGCTTTGCTGCAGCAGGACCTGGTCAGCTCACCATCATAGAATCCACGATGAATTCTACTGTGTATCAGAAGGTGCTTGAAGAACATGTGAGACCATCAGTTAGAAAATTAAAGCTGAAGCGGAACTGGACCATGCAACATGACAATGACCCAAAACATACTAGTAAATCAACCAAAGATTGGCTGAAAAAGAAGAAATGGAGAGTCCTGGAATGGCCAAGTCAAAGTCCAGATTTGAATCCCATTGAGATGCTGTGGGGTGACTTGAAAAGGGCTGTACGTGCAAGAAACCCCTCAAACATCTCACAGCTGAAAAAGTTCTGCATTGAGGAGTGGGGTAAAATTTCCTCAGACCGATGTCGAAGACTGGTAGATGGCTACAAGAACCGTCTCACTGCAGTTATTTCAGCCAAAGGAGGTAACACTCGCTATTAGGGGCAAGGGTGTCCTATCTTTTTCCTCAGTTAGAATAGGCATTTTTGTAGAATGACATTTACAGAAGATCTTGAAAAGACTTTTCTTCAGTTTTCTTTGTTTAGTTGGATTACTTTAATCTCTCTGTATTGTTGAAACGGAGATGAAATAACCATTTATTAAAAATGTTACAAAAAACCACATGCTTTCAAAGGGTGTCCTAATTTTTTCACATGACTGTAAGTATTATCTGCTCACATAGCGTCAGATAGCAGAAAGACGCTACAAGATGACTGATTATGGGGGTCTCTGCAGTGACTTTGAGAAGGCGAGACCCTGGGGAAAGAGAATACTGGATGACGGCCTGTGTGCATAGAAGTCTCAGCTCAGCCACCTGATAATCTATATTATCTATAATATTATCTATAATAATTACTTGGATAGTTTGTTAAATAATCTATCCAGTTTTTATATGAACATCGGCTGGTTGAGGTGCCTATCTGTATGCGGTGTAGTCTAATGGGGCTACTTGTGCTGGGGTGGGGGACTAGAGGCCCACCTCGCTCAGGGGCAATCAGAACCACTTCACCTGCATAACCTTCACCTGTCCCCCTGTGGGACTGTCCCAGTCTGTGCACAGACTATATCATGTACCAGTAAGGCTGTATAACATGAAAGTAGGGATCCCTCTAACAGTTCAATGTGAGGTGATTGAAGCCAACATGTGACAGATGAACGTGACGTCACTGACCTACGAAGAGGCTGCAGCGCTCGCTTCAAACAGGTGATCGGGGAGGGGAGCAATTGCTGAGATATTGATAACCTATCCTTGAAATCCCCTTGAAGTCTACCAAATAAATAATTTTATTTGAAAAAGTTTTGATTTAAGTAAAATAAAAATGAAAGAGAATTTAGGAAAAGTTGGCAAAGATGGTTATCACAATAAGGGCAGAAAAATAGTCTTGGTGTAAGTATAAAGTCAAGTATTTTATTTCTTTATTATAAAAGGTAAAATAGATAGAAAGATAGACATTTTTTTTTTATTCTTCAGGATCGGAAGGTGAGAGGGTGTGGGTGGTTTAGAGGTTAATTTATTGATTCATAAAATGACTGTGCCCTCTTTTATTTGTGTGATATTTTGATAAAATAATAAAAATAAAGGAGTTAGAAAAAAACTATCGTCACAAATTGGAAAGTGGAAATTTTCTCATTTTGCATGTCACACTCTAGAGATGTCAAGCCACCGGATGAGCATTTTGGTATCAGCATTACTTTACTTTTGTTGCATGCTGAAACTGAAAGATTCTCGACCGAAACCACGGCTCACAAAAAAATTGAAGAAACACAAGACGCACCATTAAAACCTATTTGCTGTTACATAATGTAATGTTTTTCTGTTTTCTTCAAAAGAGGAAAGTCAGAAGACGTAATGGAACAGACTACGTTGTCTTCTTTATACGGATCTTGTGCTTGGATTTCTACAGTACACAAAGTTTTTGGTACTTTAACTGGGACACTCATTGCATCCTGTATCATGGCAGTTGTGTTCCAAAAATGATCTTGCCCATTTTGTCTTATTCAATCTTATCCCGAATTTAATGGTTTGGTAACCGCAGTCTGACATCATCTTGAAGATTCCAGAAGAGACACAGCTACTAGTCACAATGTACAGAATTAAGAGCATTCAATATACACAATATGGACTAGTATTTGGACACCTACACATTGTACCTACATGCCCATTTATGATATCTCATTATAAATCTAAAGGCATTAATATGGATTTGGTTCCCTGTTTGCAGCTAAAACAGCTTCCACTCTTCTGGGAAGGCTTTCTACAAAATTTTGGAGTGTGCCTATGGGAATTTTTTCAATTTTTACCAATTCACAGAGAAGATAATTTGTGAGGTCAGGCCTTGATGTTGGACGAGATGGTCTGGCTCTCAATCTCTGTTTTTAGTTTATCCCAAAGGTGTTCGATGGGGTTGAGTTCATGGTTCTTCTACATTAAACTCACCCCACCATGCCTTTATGGACTTTGCTTTGTGCATTGCAGCTCAGTGATGCTAGAACAGTTCCCCAAACTGTTCCCACAAAGTTGGAAGAATCCAATTGACAAATGTCTTGGTCTGCTGAATAATTAAGATTTCCAGTCACTGGAACTAAGGGGCCGAGGCCAACCCCTGAACTACAACCCATAGCATTATCTCTCCTCCACTAGAATTTACAGTTGACACAATGCAGTCAGGCAGGTAATGTTCTCCTGACATTCCAGAAATTCAGACTTGTCCATCAGACTGCAAGATAGAGAAGCATGATCCATCACTCCACAGAACACTTTCCACTGCTCCAGTGTTGGCCTGCTTCACACCACTCCATCCGATGCTTGGCATTGTGCTTGGTGAAGTAAGGCTTGCATGCAACTGCTCGGCCATGGAAACACATGGCATGAAACTCCTGACTCAGCACAGTTTTTGTGCTGATATTAATACCAGAGGAGGTCTGGACTGTGCTGTTATGGAGTTAGCAGACCGTTAGTGACTTCAAAGCACCATGTTCTCAGAAATCGGTAATACCCCACTTTGTAACTTCACTTGGTCTCCTATTGGTGGCTGAATTGTTGTGATTCCTAAATACCACTCTCGGCTTATGGAATATCTAGGAGGGAAGAAATTTCACAAACTGACTTGTTGTTTTCCAGTGGTGGCATCCTAATACAGAACCAGGTTGTAATTCAGGGAGCTCTTCAGAGCAATCTGTTCTTTTACAAATGTCTGTAAAGGCAGAATGCATAGCTAGGGGCTGGATTTTATACTCCTGTGGCAATGGGACTGAATGAAAGGATTCAAGGAGTAAGAGGGCCCAATGCTTTTACCTGAAGACTTTACATCCTGTTACAAATGGACCTTGCATGGTAGCATATGTAGGGATATGGCTACAGGGGTCAAAAGCATCAGTTATCTGCCTATTGACCCTTCTGCCACATAAGAAAACTCCAGGTTTAAAAAAGGCACATGGTAGGTGGGAATCAGAAATTCTGATTTGGGGTTCAAGGTATGACTCTATCCCTATGGGTTTGTATCATGAAATCAAGGGCAGACTGGGAACTTATAGTGGCCCTGGAGAAAATATTAAAAGAGGCCCCGTTTTGTTGTCGGGTCCAAATTGATGGATGACAGGGCCAACACAAGCAGGCAAGGCCAGCAAGACCATATTGTGGCACATTATACCACCCCAGTCCATCTCAAAATACTGCTGCCAGCAGCACAAAATACATCCCCAAAAACTTCCACTGGCCAGCCGAGAGGAGGGCTCAAGCGGCCCCCTGAGCATTGGCCCACCAGGAAATTTCCCTGTAAGGTCTGTGGCCAATGAGCCCCTGTATGAAGCTATATGCATCCTATTCATATTATTGCATGAGTTGGAACATAACATGATTCAGTGAGAAGAAAAGTTTGTTTGCCTCCATGTGGAGAATCAGGGGCACAAGAAGGTGCAGTATGGGCCTGTAGACTATGGGCAGCAAATTATGAAGTATCCATAATATGGGTTTGTGCATAGACCTTTACGGAGTGTTTTCTCACATGTGATTTTCCACCCCTTCATGTGAAAGATTCTTCATATAGTTGCATAAAACGATAAGTTCCGGATGGATGCAGATTTTATACTAGGTTTGCTAGTACATTTTGCAGAGTAAGTCTTATTATAGCATTCCCACAAGCCTGTACTTTATATTTTAGTGTCATAAAAACACATCCATTCTGGTTGAAGAAGCACACGGGGAATGAGCTTCCATGGTCACAGCACACAATCAGTTGACCTGGATGTGTGGAACTAATCTGTACTCGTTAATAATACATGGTCCTTATAATTGTCCCTGTCCTGTAGCAGGTGAGATGATGTCAGTGTCACATAGAAGAAATGCTTCTACCGTGCAAAATGGAAAGTTTAAGATGAGCGGCTGGCTGAGAGCGAAACAGACTCCTGGGATCCTCAGCCTGAAGAATATTAGGAAGAGCCTGAAGCTGTTGGAAACATTTGGGCAGTGCTCTAATTGAGAAACATTAATTAAGCAAAGCTAATTATATGGAGGCTGAAGAGATATTATTGAGATGTTCTATATTTGCTGCTAAGAAGAACAGCAAGCAAAGACTATTTCTTTTCATTGCTCCAGAGTCCATGGTACAATTTTAATATAACTTTTGCAGGGCGACTAACTGGGGCTGCTAGAGGGGGAAGGAGACTGACTGGATAATTTACTAGGGAGTTCCGACAAATGTATTTTTTCCGTCGGTTAAAGGGTCACTGACTTTTGGATAAACTTTTGATATGTTATAGAGACAGATCAAAAGTTTTGATCGTTGGGGCACTAAGTGCTGAGACCCCCACCGAAGTGCTCACATAGGGCTTCCTCTTCTTGCTGAGTGCTGAGACCCCCACCGAAGTGCTCACATAGGGCTTTCTCTTCTTGCTGCGGGAGACGGGCCAAACAGAAAGTCTGTGGGCCCATCTCAATTCTATCTCCTGCAGCCTGGAGAGACAGCTCGCTATATGAGCGCTTCTCTCTCCTCGTTCTAGCAGTTGGTGGGGGCTTCAGCACTCAGACCCCCACTGTTCACCTTTTCTGGTTTCTTGACTGGATCAGACTAGACTCTCCCTCTGCACTACTCACTCCTCTCCTTATATAGAGGGTGACACCAATCCCATCTAGTGGTGGCTGTGAGATATGGTCTATAATTACCATGTGCTTACAGAAATACGGAGTGAATGCATACATGGCATGATGACAATATACTTTTGCACTTTGATCTTGTACATCCAGAAGCAGGTGAAGGAATTCACTATCTGGCCTCCCTCACCATAGGCCCCATAACAGTGGCATGGTAGGCATCCCTGGTGAGCACCCCACTGAGAGTCAGAAACTTATGGTTGCAGTATATGACCATTACGTGGAACTGCTAGAAGTCGCGTATATTGCAAAGTGCAAAAGTATATTGTCATCATGCCATGCATGCATTTCTGTAAGTACATGGTAATTATAGGCCATATCTCACAGCCACCACTAGATGGGATTGGTGTCACCCTCTATATAAGGAGAGGAGTGAGTCAGCATAGTGCAGAGTCAGTGAGTAGTGCAGAGGGAGAGTCTAGTCTGATCCAGTCAAGAAACCAGAAAAGAGTGAAGAGGTAGAGCTGACATGTTAGCTCATCCTGGACTTGGATCAACCCAGGGTAGAGCTATAACATCTCAAAACTGGACCAGATGATAAAGAAGTGTACAGCAAGACCTGCAGAGGTAAGCAGTCTAAAATATCTTATTTGGCTCTACGGCATCTGTGTTCAGAAGAAGCTCCAGTGCCTGAGCACACACCAAATACAGTTTGGAGCACCTGTATGTACCTCCACATCCAAAGTTGGAAACGTGGATAAGCAACCTGTCAAAGAATGGAGCAGAGGAGTTTACCTGCCATTAGGGAGAACCGCCATGTTGGTTACATTGCATTGCCTTAAATGAAAGTATTGCACCCTCACATCTGGTAGCTGAAGTGATTCTGTATTTCTGTGTAACATCAGCCAGTCCATAACAAGTAGGACCTGTCCTAATTTGTCTGCATCTGAAGCTCCAGTAAAGAATTATCCTACATTTGGACCACAAGTGGCTGGAGTCACAACAACAGGGACCATACCTTGCACCATAAAACATCAACATCAAGGGCACCTCAACCGCCATCAGGCAAGAGAACCCCAGAACCAGAGTGGGAAGGGAAGAACCGGAACGTTTTCCTGTCACTAAACGCCGGCCTAGGGAGCTTTACAAAACCGTTACAGCACCCATCTGGCCACCCACACACTCACACAGGCCCCTGCAGCCCAGTCGCCGCAGTACGCCATGTGAGGATGGCATGGTGACTCAATGGACCTGGGAAGGTCTAACTTGAACTATGTTTAGGCTAGTTTCACATATGTGGTACAGCCTTTCGGCAGGCTGTTTCAGCATACAATGTCAGGAATCGGCCAGACAAAAACCACTGCACGCAGTGGTTTCTGTCCAGCCAGTTCTCTGCATATTTGCTGGGTTGCGGCCAGATCTCCACCAGATCTGGAGAAGTCATGCAGGCTGTTCTTTGCCTGAACAGCCTGACGAAATGCTGTGCCGCAAATGTGAAAGTAGCCTTACTCAGATAGAGACAATGAGCATAAGGTTAGAGTCTCTTGCTGATGGCACAAACTTTATGGCTAAGTACAGTATATGAGACACAAAGTTTGAAGGTTATCGGTAGCAACAGAATGGTCTCTATGTGCGTTTGCAGTGATAACAGGATAGTCTCTATGCTACATACAGTACACAGGGTACTTCTACCATGTACCACTCGTTCTGCACAGCAGGCTTAACAGGCACTCGCTATGGTCCCTTGGCTCAGGCCACAGTATTTCTCATAGTACACATCAACAGGGCCACCATTCATAGTCCTTAAAACATACACCAGACAGTTTCATGGCTCAGCGGGCTACTTGGGTCACAATCTCTGGATCACAACTGCTGTGTTCTCTCCACTTTGAATGACAGGGCTAAGGGTTAAGGCTACTTTCACACTTGCGGCAGAGTGATCCGGCAAGCAGTTCCGCCGCCGAAACTGCCTGCTGGATCCGGCAAAAAATATGCCAACTGATGGCATTTGTAAGACTGATCAGGATCCTGATCAGTCTCGAAAATGCCTGGTCAGAAAAATGCATTAAAAAGCCGGATCCGTCTTTCCGGTGTCATCCGGCAAAACGGATCCGGCATTTATTTTTTTCTCTTTTTTTCAGTCTGCGCATTGGTATTCCGGTATTTTGAATGCCGGATCCGGCACTAATACATTCCTATGGAAAAAAAATGCCGGATATGGCATTCAGGCAAGTCTTTTGCCTGATCAGTCAAAAAGACTGAACTGAAGACATCCTGATGCATCCTGAACGGATTACTCTCCATTCAGAATGCATGGGGATAAAACTGATCAGTTCTTTTCCGGCATTGAGCCCTTTTGACGGAACTCAGTGCCGGAAAAGAAAAAACCGCAAGTGTGAAAGTACCCTAAGACGACTTCACTGCCTGGCCCTTTCAATCAAAGTGCAGAGGGCGTGGCAGTTGCAGAGAGAGCAAAGCCTCTAGGTGTAACGGTAACGCCCCCATTGCTCCTAGAGGCTCATTTGCATATATTAACACTTCATTTTTCTCAGCAATGCGGGCACATATGGACATGGAACCAACAGAGATGCCTTCAGCTACCAAGCACACATGTAACAGGTCAGCCAGTGTCATAGGTACAAAACTGCTGACAGATGCCCTTTAAAACTTTGATAATCCAAGGAATAAACTATGTCTGTATTTCATTTTTACATTGGAGTTGTGATGCAGAGCTTCTGGGGAAGGGGGGATTTCCTTTTAGAGATGAAATGCCTGTGTTTTTTTATGTGAACAGGATTCTATTCCCTGTAATATTGGCATGATCCATGAAGTCAGCTTATTCACGTCTATCTGTAATTTATGGAGATTTTATGATGTGATGGAGACAAATTATTGTTAGTTGCAGCCGGTAAACTTCTTTCTAGCTTGGATGTCCTTGTGCCTTCAGCAATCTTCTCATTGCCAATGAATATACTTGGACGGAGGAGCAGGAGAGCAGTGGTCTGTGTTCTGCATGCACAATGGAAAGCACAGAAACAATCACTATGAGGGGACACCTGGACACTGCTTGTAAGGGGGAGCCCCATAAGGACTGGTGAAAACTTTAAACTTCCATAAACTGTAACCGCCAATGAACCGGTGACCACCATGATGCTATGTTTTGCCATAACATGAATATGATGTAACTGGCCATGTCCAGTATGCTGGACAGAAGATTGTATGTGAAGACTAACATACATTTTGTTGCAGGCACTGTATTTTTTATGCTTCATTATTCCATTATAAATACATTCAAAATCCGTATCCCTGGTCCATCGGAAGTGGGTAAATAAAAAATTCTTAAAGGGGTTGTCCGGACTTTTCATATTGATGACCTATCCTCAGCATAGGTAATTAATATCAGATCGGTGGGGGTCAGACACTCGGCACCCCCGCCGATCAGCTGTTCGAGGAGACGGCGCACGCAGTGCTCACCACTGCTTTGCCATAGATATCAGCGATGAACAGGAAAAGAGATGGAAGATGGCATGTGCGCAATGCGCGCGCCGTCGGACCCCTGCCGATCCGATATTGATGACCTATTCTGAGGATAGGTCATCAAAATGAAAAGCCCGGACAAGCCCTTTAAAGGCTTTGTACACCTTTGGTAGCATTTTTTATTATTGCATTTTACTCACAACACAGGTAGAAAAACTGTTAACCCTTTGTGACAGAACGGCTCAATATTTTTAATAAAGACCAATTGAAAGAATGATTTTTAGCCCAACATGAGTAAAATGCAATCATTAAAAAAAATTGTCCCTGAAGGTGTACATATAGCCTTTAAAGGGAACCTGTCACTGGGATTTTGTGTATAGAGCTGAGGACATGGGTTGCTAGATGGCCGCTAGCACATCCACAATACCCAGTCCTCATAGCTCTGTGTGCTTTTATTGTGTAAAAAAAACCGATTTGATACATATGCAAATTAACCTGAGATGAGTCCTGTCTCTGACTCATCTCACGTACACGACTCATCTCAGGTTAATTTGCATATGTATCAAATCTGTTTTTTTACACAATAAAAGCACACAGAGCTATGGGGACTGGGTATTGTGGATGTGCTAGCGGCCATCTAGCAACCCATGTCCTCAGCTCTATACACAAAATCCCGATGACAGGTTCCCTTTAACACCTCATGCAGGGGCATACATAGAAATCATTGGGCTCCATAGCAAGAATCTAAATTGGGCCCCCATGCCTCATCTACAGGCCATTCTACTACCCATTCCTGGCCCCTCCCGTTGCTCCATGAACTGTGCTTCCTGCTGCGTGCTATATAGTGTTCCTTTAGGGCTAGACTGGGAGTACAGAACAGTCCCGGCACACAAACCCCACCAGCAACATATGATATTGCATAAAAATAATAGAGGTGCGGAGGTGAATTTTGTTTTACTTGGTTATGGCCCCATGTGGCTTCCAACATTCGACCACGGCATCTGAGGGTTTAAATATCTGCGATAGGCGTCATGGCTGATCACAGACATTTTCCCTCCAGGCCTTTGCTATTTGAAACAGCAGGAACACGACGGCTTTGGCTCCCGCTGCACTTGCAGGTAGGCGCCATCTTTAAAGGGGTGACTTCTGCTGCACATGTGTGCCATGTCCTCCTCATACAGCTGATGGGTGGGGGTCCTGGGTGTCAGAAGCATAGGTCATCAATTTTGATAACCTCAGAAAAAACGCCTATAAACCTGCAGTCGGACCATAAAACACCAATCAGTGGGGGTCCCAGTGGCTGGACCTTCACCGAAGAGCAAGAGACATTACATTCTAGTTTTGCTATATTGAGGTTGTAAACCCCAGGCACTGAGTCCTCCAGAGCGGGAGCCACGGTTTGCAGTGGCTCTCCACTCTGACAGGCTCCACAGCACCACCCCAGCTACTGTAGGAAGTTTTCCATACACTAGGCTGCCTCTCCTTGCTGCACAGACTTGTCTTAGGTCCATCCCACTTATAAGGAACATGCGGGAACTAGAAAGTCTGTGAGTTATGTGAGATCTATGAACCAAGAGGGAGACTTCTAGGTAAACAGTAATCGGCTGCAAATTATTACATACAAGCGCCATTACCCGTAATGCTTAGTCATAAATCTGAGATATATCTTAACATTTAGTATTTGCACAAAATACACATTTGAACATGAAATATTCATTGTCATATTTGTCTATGTAATATGAAATCAGGCCGAACAAATAATCCGGAGCTGCATTACCATTCTGCCGTCACCCTCTAATTCCATCATTAGCTGAATAGCAAATCTCTCCCTTCAAATATCCATTATGAAACAGGCACTTCATCTAATTATTTCATTTCATCACGTTACTTCAAAGAGCCGGGAACAAATAATTAAAGATGAAACATTTATATTATGATTAGAAGACAGCGAATTTAATGAGCGCGAAAGAACGGCGCTTCCTAGCAAGACACAAGAAACAGATGTCTCCGATAGACATCACATTATGTGCCATTGTGCGATCCGTTTTGTATTGCTTTACGTCTTTTTATTGAAGAGGGAACACACCGTGTTTATATCATTTGTGCTGTCCAGGATTAGAAAAAAACGTGGCTATTTTTTTCCAAAAAGTTGCACCACCCATGGCAACAGGTTGTCTGCGATATTGCAGCTCTGCCCCATTGACTCCAATGGAGCTGAGCTGCAATACCAGAAGCAACCCATGGACAGGGCTGGTGCTGTTTTTGGAAGAATGACGCCATGTTTTTCTAATCCTGGACATCCTTAAGACAGTTTATAACCATTGTCAATATGCACAAATGTAGCAGAGCTGAAGAGGAGCTGCATTAATCTGGTAAGATCATTAAAGACCTCCTAGACTTCCAACAGGGCTGACCAATCTGCTATTTAGTGAGGAGTTGTCAGACATGGAGTCGATCACATGTCAGTTCTTGGCGGAGAACAGCAACACGAGAGTGAAAAAAATGTGAAGGTTATACTTGCTGATACTGTATATGGGAGAGCACAATTTGGCACTGCTAAAGGGGGGTATGTTGGCTGGCACTGACAAGGAGAACCTACCAGATCAGAGATGGAATTCTGGGCGTCATTTGAAATGTGGAGGCTGGGGGCAGTGGAGTGTTGGGTCAGGGGCGCACCATCCATGAAGCAAATTGAGCCTCTGGCCTCAGGCGGTACCAACTAGTGGGAAGGTAGAAGGGGCAACAAAGCACCAGAGTTTTTATGTCCAGGTACTGAGATTGTTCACTGAAGTGAAGAACCAGCCCAAGATGTGCCCTAGACCAGTGATGGGCAAACTACGGCCTGCGGGCCATATGGCCCGGCGGACCTTTTTATCTGGCCCGCAGAGCTGTCTGGAGGCAGCAGGAGTGGAGATGAGCGCTTCCATTGTGAAAGCGCTCATCTCCATATTCATCTGTATCGCTGTCCTCAGGATGAATGGTGCGAAGGAGCAGGGGAGAGGCGTCTCCCTTGCCTGTTCCTTGCCTGTTCCTATCAGAGGCCGATGCAGGCGACGCAATGACGTCATCGCGCCGCCTGAGCGGGACACAGGCCGGAAGAGGCCTGTATCGCATAACTGTCAGCAGCATAAGGTAAGTATATGTGTTTATTGTTTTTATTATTTATAGTATACTGTGGCAAGAAGGGGGGTGGGGGCCTTATAAACTGGCACAATATGGATTGGTACTATGGAGAAGAGGGAAAGCACTATGGGGGTCCAATATACTGGTACAATATGGGGGGGGCACTATGGAGAAGAGGGGAAGTACTATGGGGGCCTTATATACTGGCACATTATGGGGGGGCACTATGGAGAAGAGGGGAAGCACTATGGGGGCCCTATAAACTGGCACAATATGGATTGGTACTATGGAGAAGAGGGAAAGCACTATGGAGAAGAGGGGAAGCACTATGGGGGTCCTGTATACTGGTACAATATGGGGGGGCACTATGGCGAAGAGGGGAAGTACTATGGGGGCCCTATATACTGGCACATTATGGGGGGGCACTATGGAGAAGAGGGGAAGCACTATGGGGGCCCTATAAACTGGCACAATATGGATTGGTACTATGGAGAAGAGGGAAAGCACTATGGAGAAGAGGGGAAGCACTATGGGGGTCCTATATACTGGTACAATATGGGGGGCACTATGGAGAAGAGGGGAAGTACTATGGGGCCCCTATATACTGGCACATTATGGGGGGCACTATGGAGAAGAGGGGAAGCACTATGGGGGCCCTATAAACTGGCACAATATGGATTGGTACTATGGAGAAGAGGGAAAGCACTATGGAGAAGAGGGGAAGCACTATGGGGGTCCTGTATACTGGTACAATATGGGGGGGCACTATGGAGAAGAGGGGAAGTACTATGGGGGCCCTATTTACTGGCACATTATGGGGGGGCACTATGGAGAAGAGGGAAAGCACTATGGGGACCCTATATACTGGCACAATATGGGGGGCACTATGGGGGCCCTATATACTGGCACAGTATCTATTCTGCGAATTGCAACAACAAAGCTAACTCCAGACTTTGATGCCTTAGCAAAAAAGGGAGACCAATAACACTGTTCCCACTAAGGCCTCTTTCACGTTGTCCGGATCCGGCGTGTACTCCACTTGCCGGAATTACACTCCGGATCCGGAAAACGCAAGTGTACTGAAAGCATTTGAAGACGGAACCGTCTTCCAAATGCGTTCAGTGTTACTATGGCACCCAGGACGCTATTAAAGTCCTGGTTGCCATAGTAGTAGTGGGGAGCGGTATACTTACAGTCCGTGCGGCTCCCGGGGCGCTCCAGAATGACGTCAGAGCGCCCCATGCGCATGGATGACGTGATCCATGTGATCACATGATCCATGTGCTTGGGGCGCCCTGACGTCACTCTGGAGCGCCCGGGGAGCCGCACGGACGGTAAGTATACTGCTCCCCCGCTCCCCGCTACACTTTACCATGGCTGCCAGGACTTTAGCGTCCCGGCAGCCATGGTAACCACTCTGAAAAAGCTAAACGTCGGATCTGGCAATGCTCCGAAACGACGTTTAGCTTAAGGCCGGATCCGGATCAATGCCTTTCAATGGGCATTAATTCCGGATCCGGCCTTGCGGCAAGTGTTCCGGATTTTTGGCTGGAGCAAAATGCGCAGCAAGCTGCGGTATTTTCTCCGGCCAAAAAACGTTCCGTTCCGGAACTGAAGACATCCTGATGCATCCTGAACGGATTTCTCTCCATTCAGAATGCATTAGGATAATCCTGATCAGGATTCTTCCGGCATAGAGCCCCGACGACGGAACTCTATGCCGGAAGACAAGAACGCAAGTGTGAAAGAGCCCTAAAATTGAAGGTGAGTTATACATACTATGTTATGAAAGAAATACATTGCATAAAAGTTTTGTACAATAACTCTTTTTATGCTTTTCTACCTTGAATTAAACTAAACCTTTAATGTTGCAAAATTTTAATTAAATTTATATAAATTCACACAAACGCCCCATCCATCTACTCTTGGTCCGGCCCCCGGGTCCAATATATGAACCCATTGTGGCCCATGAGTCAAAAAGTTTGCCCACCTCTGTCCTAGACTGTCTCTGCAGTCAGCAATGGGATGGCTGAGCAGGAGATGTGAGCAGCACGGGGAGAAGTACAACACATAAGGGGTGTCACATGACTGCTCCCAAGCTACTGTCTGCTCCTCTTCAGGCTCCAACTTCTCATGGTCAGTTATGCAACGGTGGGATGTGGGGGCAAAACTGAAGCTTAGAGCCCCCTTCACAGGTGCAAGCTGCTCTTCTTTCTGCTTCTTTAATAACTTTCCTCTCCCACCTCCATCCGGGTGCCCCTGTTCTTCTCCTCACTCAGTGGTTTGGACATGAGGGAGGAGGGCGATGGTGTTTACACTGCACTGGAATAGTCTAAGGCCATGTTCACCTCTGCCCTAGTCATTTCTGTAGATCCGCTCAGGAGCAGAACAATGAAAAAAACAGAAGTGCTGGATTTGGCACATACCTGAAACTAATGAAGCCGAACAGATCCCATTGACTATAATGAGGTCCCATGTTTATGTTGTACAACTCCTATTTTGAACTCAAGTAAAAAGAGATGTTTGTTCTTGTACCTCAGGCATGGCTTTCTGACTGCTACCAGACCATATGGTGGTCATTTCTGTACTACTCCTCCTGCCAGGCAGCCATACAACCACCAGGACCAAGGGTATGTTGTATGGCTGCCTGGCAGGAGGAGTAGTACAGCAATGACCACCATATGGTCTGGTAGCAGTCAGAAAGCCATGCCCGAGGTAGAAGAACAAACATCTCTTTTTACTTGAGTTCAAAATAGCAGTTGTACAACATCCAACAATAATCTGTACACAGTGCAAATACTTTACCCAGATGGTGAGGTATGTAGGCTGGCAAAGTGACAAATATTGGCACTCTTGATATGTTATCTTGTTAAAGTCTAGAATCTCTGGCTAGCAACTATAATCTGGCAATTGTGGCTTTAGTGTCAACTGCAGGATACAGGATTTAGAGGCATATCTGGTCAGGATGTGGTTAAGTGTGATGGATATTTTAACTATAGTCCCTCACAAGCAGCAAAGTTTGTATAGCTGTAGTCGCAAGTTACCTTGCTGTTTTCTATGCTTTAGTCATGAAGATTCAGAGTTCTTGTTTTTCCTTCTCTCTTTCTTGCTGTAGCAGAAGTAGTAAATCTCACAGAGATCGGTTAATCTCTAGATCCTGAGACCTAAGTAGTAGGCGCACATGGATTTACTTAGTCCTTCCTCGCTCTCTAGACTAGTCTACCCCCTCCTCTAGACAGGAAGTCGGACCAACCCACTCCTGTATGCAGTGTGTAATACACATGAATGTGTAATAAGTGGTTGACTAATGCCTGTACAATATATGTAATATGTATGTGTAATACCTGCATTGCCTGTATATGTAATATGTATGTACTGTATGTACTGTATGAGTATGTGTGTACAGTGACCCACTGGATCGCTGCTAAAGGGTTAATGTTGTGGTTTCTAAAGGGGTTATACTCAGGTTCATCACTTAAAAAATTTACTGATATGCAAATTGTAATCCATATGCTGTGAACTAACTCCAAAGAGTTATGTATGGGAGGAAATTGTTAAAGTGCCCCCCAGTTAGTAGAGAGTCTGCTAGTGAACAGTTTGCTGTGCATTGCTTTGATGCAAGCTGCTGCAAGAAAAATTTTCTCCAGGAAAACACCATTCCTGAGAGTGGAAAGCTTCCAGAAAAGTACTACTAAGGAAGTACTTAGTACTTGAGGACCATAAATTCCGTTCTGGACAGTCGGTAAAGGTAACTTATGGCTTATGCTTGTCCTTGTATTACAACCCCCCATCATCTATTCAGTAAAGAGAGACTTTATTTATTATAACTATATTATAATCATACAAGTCTGGTCACTGCCTCCACCATCCACTGCTCTACACCTACTCTACTGCCTTGTACCCCAGCTGCCTTTCCATCTAACATCAAGGGCACCCCAGACATTGCAGTGGCCGGGTTTGGGGTGGCCCCAACACTACGCTGAGTCCCCCGGACACCGTTGAGGTGTCACCACGTGTTGCTGCTCTCCGGAAGGGATCTTAAGGAATGGTGCACCCCAATGGGAAATAAGTCTAGAGAGTCAGGGTCTGCAGTAAACTAGTGTGCTTCTTTACTGGAGGAATTCAGGTTCAAAAAAATACAGGCGAAGCATAGGGCTGACTTCTCCAGTCTCCTCCCTGGCAGAAGAAGGGTTTGATGCTGAGGAATGGCCTGAGCTAGCTGTCCTTCTCTCTCTTCAGAAGGCTGGTACCCTGGACAAAGGCTGGTGATCCAGGGTCTATGGCAGGGTATCCCCGTCTAAATGTCTTCTTCTGGTCACTCAGTAGTCTGCCAGAGGCTCTGCTTCTAAGCACTGTTCCCTAACTGAAGAACACTAGGGACTCTGACTGCTCTCCTTAAATACCATTTCTAGCGAGACTGGAACCTGGAGGGGTGGAGTGGAGAAATTCAGCACAAACAATTACAAAGTTACCACTCTCGTTTTGGCATAGACCTACATTACAGCTTCAATGATACTCAATGGCAATGACGCCAGACAGACATTCAAAATGTCAGGCTGTCTGGTTTTGGTGGTTAAAAAAAGTCTGGCTTTTTCCCTCCAAAACACGCTCTTCTTTAAACCCTATGGCAGCAGTAGAAAATCACCAGCTTCTCATTCAAAGTCCTAACAGTCTCTCAGGATTCATTAACCCTTTCCACAGAGCCTTGTTAATACAGTCCAAATGAACAGGATATATATCACAACATACATTTAAAATGCAGTTAAATAGTATTAAACAGTGTAAGTTAACCCTTTCAAGTGAAATCAAGTAAGAAGTTTATAACTTTGCATAGGGGAAACATGGAAAAATGTCCACAAATGTCTAGACTTTACAGTAGCCCTGCTCCAGGGCACTACATCACCATTAGGCAGAAGCCCCAAAAGTCTAGTAGTTGAAGTGATTAATAAGCCACTGTGAGGACTATGATCATCCTCATTGCTGCAGCCACCACTCCTATCCTCTGCTCCAGCAACCACTATGCTTCCCCTGCGTGTTGTATATAATATATATATATATTGCATTACATATACTGTAGTGCACAACAGTACATACATATCTATGTTATAAAAATCAATGTCAGTCTGTCCTCTATAGGCATCCAAACGCCTGAGCTGTTGGACACCAGATTTGGCACATACGTACATCGGGTGTCTGGGAAGGTTTCAAGGTCTCAGCTCTCTAGGATGTACTGTTCTTGAGATATTCCCCAAAAATGTATTAGCCAATAGAAGCTTGCAGGTCTTTCAATGATATCCTAACTGACATACACATGGTCACATGACCCTTATTAGCCAATAGAAGGTCTCAGGACCTTCAGTCTTGACATACACACAGTTTTACACCAGGTTTACATAACAACATTTTTCGTCACTGTTATGGGGGGGAGGTGCTGTGGAGGTCACTGTTAAGGGGGGAGGTGCTGTGGAGGTCACGGTTAAGGGGCGAAGTGCTTTCGACGTCAGTGTTAAAAGGATATGGTGCTGTAGAGGTCACTGTTAAGGGGGTGGGGCACTGTAGAGGTCAATGTTAAGGGGGCGGGGCACTGTGGACATCACTGTTAAGGGGACAGGCGCTGTGGAGGTAAGTGTTAAGGGAGGAAAGGATAACCTGGAATCTGCCTGGTCAAGAATAGGAGCCAGTAAGGTAATCTGCGACTACAGCCATTCAGACTTTACTGCAGTAGAGGAATACTGTTAAGACACCCTTCAAACTTGGACACATCTTGGCCAGATGAGCAGTCAAGACTCTGTGGCCTGCAGTGGACACTACAGTCACCATTGCCAAAGTACTATTGCTTGCCATAGATTGAGAGAATCTTTATCAAGATAGAGAGGAAAAAGGGCCATAACTCTCATCCTTACTTTAATTCATACACTGTTACTATCTATCTATCTATCTATCTATCTATCTATCTATCTATCTATCTATCTATCCATCCATCTATCAATCTATCATGAACCACGTGAGCTTGTGGGCTGTTGTATTAAACCTAGGGTAATGACATGTTTGTTCTGGATCCTTGCTGTGGGCTGCCTTTATGATGACACTTTTCCTACATCACAATAAGAGGCCGTTTCCTGTTATATTTCTTTGTATAAACATAAAAGCGATTAGCCGACAAACAAGTAATCATTATTAGGCTACTTTCACACTAGCGTTTTTGCTGGATCCTGCAGGGCTCTGCAAAAACGCTTCAGTTACTGATAATACAACCATCTGCATCCGTTATGAACAGATCCGGTTGTGTTATCTTTAACATAGCCAAGACGGATCCGTCATAAACTGCATTGAAAGTCAATGGGGGACGGATCTGTTTTCTATTGTGTCAGATAGTGTCAGAGTTTAACGGATCCGTCCCCATTGACTTGCATTCTGGGTCATGTCGGATCTGTTTTGCTCCACATCCCATGACGGAAAGAAAACCGCAGCATGCTGTGCTTTGCTCTCCGGTATGAGAACGCAACCAAACGGAACGGAATGCATTTTGGAGTATCCCGTTCTGTTTAGTTGCATTTTGTCTCCATTGACAATGAATAGGGACAAAATGGAAGCGTTTTTTTCCCAATATTGAGACCCTATGACGGATCTCAATACCGGAAAATAGAAACGCTAGTGCTGCTGAAAATGATGAGACTGTTTGTGAATGAACGATCATTCATTCCCTTACAGAACAATAATCGCTGCATGAAAATAGACCAAAAGAAGCAGCAGACATGCTGTATTGCCGATCAGCTGATCGTTGGCCTGTGTAATTGGGTCTTAATGGGAACACCCAGGGCAAGGTTAGTGGGTCACCCTTTTCAGGAGAGACAGGGAAGAAAAGGGACCAGATCAGGTCCTTCTAAGTTGGTTTGGTGGCATGTTGATTTTTATTAAGGAAAAAAATAAAATAAACATAAATTCATGTTATCTTCCCAGGACTGCAGTCAGGGATGTATTGTTTAGTTGCAGTGATGTGCTGTATACCTCTGCAGCCACTGACTGCCCTCTGCATTGTATGGGCCAAGAAAGCTGAGACCAGTGATTGGCCACACAGTATATAGAACATGACTGTAGCGAAACAATATGTCACTGACTGCAGCCTGGGGAAAAAGACAGAGCAGCGGTGCTGGATTGGAGCTGGTGTAGGAAAGAAAGGTACATTTTATTATAGTAATATAAACTGGTTGGGGGTTGGCATAAGAGTATGTGGCGTACCATGGCCCATTAGATTTATTATAAGTTATGCCAGGTATTGTCGCAAAAAATTATCGAAAGTTAGAATGTACACCAGCTGATTACTGACTCGATGTTTAACCCCCTTCCATTACCCTACCACATTCCTCTTGACTTTGGATGCCTTCGAAGTCGTCTGTCTCATGGCCTGTGACAAAGGTCATCAGTCATATAGCCATCGGGGTGGATTTGGCATTTCTGGGACCCTAGCAAAGTTATGTCTGAGGACCGCCATTGCACTGCAAACCTTTGGCCGATTATGCATCTAAGCTCCACCCCATCACATCTCTAAGCCCCACTCTCAGTTTAGCCAGTGCAGCATGGGCCTTTCTGCTAAGACTCTACAGCGGGGAAGGACCCCCTCTACCAGAGTTAGAAACTGTGCCCCTGGGCAGCTGAACCGGCTGTGCAGGCGGTATGTCCACCCCTTTGGTCAGTTTTTTCAGCCAACTGCTTGCAGCGTCCCACATATGTGTGTAAATGGGACACTTCAAACATCTTAATGTATATATACATGTGTTTATTTGCATTTTATAGTATTCTCTATTATCTGGCTGGCAATTTCATTTACATCCATTTGCCCCTAGGTGGTGCTGGCACCACATAATATATATAGTGGGGTGTGTCTAGCTGAGAGCAGAATGTAGAGAGAGAGATGAGTTAGTTGGAGTTGAAGTTGGAGTGTGAAAGGAGAGAAGCAAGTTCATGGAGGAGGAGACAGGCTAAAGTCACCATGTAACGTTGTTCCTTTCCTCTGGGCCCTGATCAAGCCTGGAGAAGATAACTACAGAAACCAAGCACCAGACAGAAAGTCTATACACCAAGATGCAGAGAGACTAGTGAGGGTAACAGCTAACTATAGCTTATGGACCTCATCAGCACAAGTGACCAGGAGTAGCTTTCCAAGTACCTGGACACAAATGGATAATTGATGCGCAGAATTTTCTTTATCACTAACTAAACCTTCCAGGTAGTAGTGAAAACCAAAAAACCTTTCTAGAAGAGATTTCTGCCAAAGAATGAAGCAGATGTGTTTGCCTGCGGTGAGGGGAATGCCCTTAAAGGATAACTCCTGAATAAATAGTTAATAGCATCTTTAGTGTCAGAGTGCTATAAAGAGTGAACTTAGGATTACCACCAGGATCCTTGCCTGTAAAGTATCATCATTAGAAGAATCCCTCCATTGACCACTGCCACTACCTGATAATAGGATTACCAATGAACTTATTATTATTGCTATACAAAACGCTTTCCATTGATGAACTGTACCAACTGTCCAGAGACTATTGATTCTTAAATAAATGTTCAACTGGTTTACAACAACCGACTTCTCATTCCTACTACTACTCTCAACATTTGCACCTAACGGTGCTGGCGTCACAAACCAGGGGCCCAGCCGCAAAAGCACCTTACACCAATTACCATCAATGGCACCTCAATTTCCATCTGGCCGGTGTTCCCTGCAACCAAGAGTGCCCCGGAGGATTTTGTGCTGTCTTCCCATCCACTGTACGCCAGCCAAGGGAGGCATCTGCTAACCGTGAGTACATGAACTATTGCACCCATTGGCTCACCATGAGCCTTACGTGTTTTCCCCTGTGGTTTGGTATGCATGCGGCCAGTATTGGACCCTTGATTTCTGGGGCCTAAAGCATTTGATTGGTTTGCCTGGTGGTAAAGTCTTCCCCTGCCTAGTTTATGGCCAATAATTTATCATGATGGGACTTTTTGAAGTCAGTTTGCATTGGCGAAACTTGCACCAAATTTAACGTCCTATTTTTTATTTGATACATTCTTTATACTCTTTAATATGTGATACATCTTTAAACCTAACACGTCCAGGTTTTTTTTTACACCAATGTCCTACTGAAGAAATATTGAGACTTTTTGTGCAACTTTTTAGAAAAATCTCAATTTTAAATTTGAAGCTGACATTGCTAGCCAACCTTTTTTGAAAAGTTGCCCATTTTAGACTAAAAATAACTAAATTTGAGACTGTTCTAGGCTACAAAACTGGTGTAGAACTTTATACACTACCCGTCCCAAAAAAAAAGTCGCCACCAAAAATAATTAGTTGGACCGCCTTTAGCTTTGATTCCGGCGCGCATTCACTGTGGCATTGTTTCAATAAGTTTCTGCAATGTCACAAGAATTATTTCCATCCAGAGTTGCATTAATTTTTCACCAAGTTCTTGCATTGCTGATGGTAGAGTCTGACTGCTGCGCAAAGCCTTCTCCAGCACATCCCAAAGATTCTCAGTGGGGTTAATGTCTGGACTCTGTGGTGGCCAATCCATGTGTGAAAATGATGTCTCATGCTCCCTTAACCACTCTTTCACAATTTTAGCCCGATGAATCCTGGCATTGTCATCTTGGAATATGCTCATGCCATCAGGGAAGAACAAATCCATTGATGGAATAACCTGGTCATTCAGTATGTTCAGGTAGTCAGCTGACCTCATTCTTGGAGCACAAACTGTTGCTGAACCTAGACCTGACCAACTGTAGAAACTCCAGATCATAGCACTGCCCCCACAGGCTTGTACAGTAGGCACTAGGCATGATGGGTGCATCACTTCATCTGCCTCTCTTCTTACCCTGATGCGCCCATCACTCTGGAACAGGGTAAATCTGGACTCATCAGACCACATCACCTTCTTCCATTGCTCCAGAGTCCAATCTTTATGCTCCCTAGCAAATTGAAGCCTTTTTTTCTGGTTTGCCTCACTGATTAGTGATTTTCTTACGGCTACACAGCTGCTCAGTCCCAATCCCTTGAGTTCCCTTCGCATTGTGCATGTGGAAATGCTCTTACTTTCACTATTAAACATAGCCCTGAGTTCTACAGTTGTTTTTCTTCGATTTGATTTCACCAAACGATCGCCGATCAGGATCATTCAGGATTTTTTTCCTCAAATACGATGGGTCCCCACTATCCTTCCAGTTTTTAATAATGTGTTGGACAGTTCTTAACCCAATTTTAGTAGTTTCTGCAATCTCCTTAGATGTTTTCTCTGCTTGATGCATGCCAATGATTTGACCCTTCTCAAACAGACTAACATCTTTTCCACGACCACGAGATGTGTCTTTCGACATGGTTGTTTAAGAAATGAGAAGCAACTCATTGGACCAGTTGGGGTTAAATAACTTATTGCCAGCTGAAAGATAATCGCCCATGCAGTAATTATCCAATAGGAGGCTCATAACTATTTGCTTAGTTAAATCCAGGTAGCGACTTTTTTTTTGGACATGCAGTGTATATTCCCCTCTTTGAGTTTGTCGGTGAACCCTTGAAAGTTTACATTGGCTGTGAAGCCAGAAGCTATTTTTGTGAATAACCTTGGGTCTGAATACGATTTCCAGGACCATTAGTACCACAGCCTCTGATGTAGTCAAGAACCATCCAGGACCCTATTAAGCCGAGCGATATCAACCATGTATGTAAGAAGAGGAGATTGTTTCATCTTAGGCCAGACTTACAATCTCGCCCGTCATTTCTAGATTTTCAGAAATGCTTTTTAAGTCGCTGTAGGAGATGGTTCCATTTTACGAGCCAGTGAATGCATTCAGTACGGTCTTCATGCAACGTCCTATTAGGTGTATTACATGTTTCTTTCACCTTCTGAACAGTTAAAAGCTTTTTTTAGAAAGGGTACAGAAATATCTGAGAACATATTCCTTACTTAAATTGATTCCAAGGAGCTGAGATTTTTTTTCTAATAGTTTTAAATCCTTCATAATTGCTAAGTATCTGAGCAAACTTTACCCTGGCGTATCATTATAGAGAAGCAAAACCGGGGGGCAGGCTGACCTTGGTGGGTTGCAGGCGAGGATTTAATGATATGATGCACAGTGGGGGGGTCACTCGTCAACCACAGGGGTGGAGGAGTATTATGTGGGTCAAGGAGGTATTTCTATAGATCTCCTATAGTGAGCTGAGCTCAAGTCAGCGCGGTGCTACTTCTTTGCTTTTCCCCCAACTATATAATAAAGTACAGAACAAAAAGTACAAGTTCACAACATGATGTAATAAAATACACAAGTTCCTAAGACCATATAACATATTATGCTAGTACAAAAGCTGGTTTGCCAAGGCAGTGCTTTTGTGCAGGGACGTAGCCATAAGGGATGCAGTGGTTGCAGTTGCACCCAGGCTGTGGTGCCAGAAGTGGTCCAAAGGCTCCTCTGTTACAGTATATATGACAATACTAGTATTATAAATGGCACATGGTAGGTGTAGCCCAGTGGTTGGCATACATGGTATGTGTTCATACAGGCCATGTTGTCATGCATGGACTCAGCACAAAACTCTCAGCCCTGAGTTTAGAATACGGCCAACAACAACATCTGCTTGGGCAACATGTTTGCTTGAATTGCTGCCAGGTTCTTCCAGTTTCCTCTCCACCTCCAGAAACCATAAAGAGCCACTAATGTGAGGGGTATTTTTGAGTACAGCATTGCAGGATATGTTGTTGCTTTATAAGCAACAGAAAAAATGAATTAACATTGGCATCATTAAGGGGGGTGTCCAATCCTTTGCAAGTGATAGCCTATCCTCAGGCCTATCCTATTATCACTATCTGATCAGCTGGGATCTGACACCCCGTACCCCCACTGATCAGTTGTTCTGCAGTAGCTCTAGTACAAGAACTTGGGGCCAAAACTAAACAGCTGTGTCTTTCTACTACCTCACTGTCCTAAGACAGCCTGCTTTTACAGCCTCCCCAAAATCCACAAAGGCCTCAATCTCCTTAAAGGCAGGCTTATTGTCTTGGGGATTGGAGGTCTAACGCAGAACATCAGCGTATATATGGAGATACTATCTTATGTCCGTTTGTAGTGTCTCTACCATCACATACAAGAGGCACTAATTCACGCAAATCTCTAAATTCACTAATTCAAAGGGTGTGAGCCCTAAAAAACACACTTTAGTGATAATCCTTAAAATAACGTACTTCAAAAAAAGTAAGTAAATAAATAACCAAATGATGTCAGAATCGTGTACCATCGTGTGTAATAGGAATAGGTCTACTGGATAAGTGGGTAATGGGATCAACTATCCCTGATTCACCCTATATATCCCTCAGAGCAGAGATACCAGCAGATGATAGGGGCTCCCTGTCCTCGTGCCTATCCTAGACACGCCCTATCGATACCCTATATCAGTGATGCACAACCTATGGCCCGCGGGCCAAATGCGGCCCGTGAAGCCGTGTCATGCGGCCCGCGCAGTGACCGGACTTTATCAGTGCAGGGAGCGCTGCGAACGGTACAGGCAGCAAAGCGATGCTGCCTGTGCCTGCAATCTCCCCGCCCAGCCCCGCCTCCTAGCTAATTTATTCACGGCACTTGCCTCTGTGAATTTGAAGAGAAGCGCCGTAATCTCGCACAGGCGCACTGGCAGAGGCCAGGAAGACGGTGCATGCGCACTTCGATGCCTCTGCCAGTGCGCCTGTGCGAGATTACGGCGCTTCTCTTCAAATTCACAGAGGCAAGTGCCGTGAATAAATTAGCTAGGAAGCGGCTCTGGGTGGGGGGGGATATCTGTGGAGGACACTGAAGGGGGGGTCTGTGGAGGGCACTGAAGGGTGGATCTGTGGAGGACACTGAAGGGGGGGTCTGTGGAGGACACTGAAGGGGGGGATCTGTGGAGGACACTGAAGAGGGGGATCTGTGGAGGACACTGAAGGGGGGGATCTGTGGAGGACACTGAAGGGGGGATCTGTGGAGGACACTGAAGGGGGGATCTGTGGAGGACACTGAAGGGGGGATCTGTGGAGGACACTGAAGGGGGGATCTGTGGAGGACACTGAAGGGGGGATCTGTGTAGGACACTGAAGGGGGGGATCTGTGGAGGGCACTGAAGGGGGGGATCTGTGGAGGACACTAAAGGGTGGATCTGTGGAGGACACTGAAGGGGGGGTCTGTGGAGGACACTGAAGGGGGGATCTGTGGAGGACACTGAAGGGGGGAATCTGTGGAGGACACTGAAGGGGGGGATCTGTGGAGGACACTGAAGGGGGGATCTGTGGAGCACACTGAAGGGGAGGATCTGTGGAGGACACTGAAGGGGGGATCTGTGGAGGACACTGAGGGGGGGATCTGTCGAGGACACTGAAGGGGGGGATCTGTGGAGGACACTGAAGGGGGATCTGTGGAGGACACTGAAGGGGGGATCTGTGGAGGACACTGAATGGGGGGATCTGTGGATGACACTTAGGGGGATGTTGGGGTGGGAGGTCCTGGAGGGATGTTGGGGTGGGAGCTCTGGAAGGGGTGGGAGGTCCGATAGGTATGTGGGGGTTGGAGATCCGGGAGGGGGGGCCCATAATTTCTTTTGCTATGGGGCCCAGTCATTTCTAGCTACGCCCCTGATTGTTAAGATTGGGCGGGCACTGGAGCGATAGAGCGCCCTGCTGTAGGAGAAGTCGGTGGGAGATGAAAGGAGGAGGGGTCAGATCCTGGTGGTGTTGGGCACACGGCGCAAGCATGGCGGTGGAGGATCTGACTGAAGCCTAAAGACCAGACATCAAGGTAGACCTGCAGAAGAAGGTGACAGCGCAGTATGTGATGTATACATGTGTGTAATGTATGTAGTGCAGTGTGTGATCACCACATACTGCACTACATACATTACACACATGTATACATCACATGCCACATCACAGTAATAATGCCAAGATATGTGCCCTCTTCACAGACTTAATGCTCACACATGCCCCCTCACATTAGTTATGCCCAGATATGTGCCCCCTCACAGTAATAATGCCAAGATATGTGCCCTCTTCACAAATGTAATGCTCATGTAGTGTCCCACTAGGTAAATGTGGGCACTACACAAGGGTCAATTGGGCCACGTTGTTCTGCACCTCCTGTGGAACAGGGTCATTGTATTTGATATGTCATTTTAATGTATAATGTCATTTTATTCATGTTATTTATGTGTATTTCCTGGTTACCAGGCCTATTAGGGAGCAGTTCCTCCTCCTAGACAGTAGAGGGAGCTAGGGAACCCCTAATATAAATAGTCAGGTCTAGACAAGAGAGGGAGGTGCAGAGTCAGTGAGGGCTGTGGATTCCTGAAGTCAGTGAGCACCCTAGGCAGAGGGTAGCTGGGATCCAGCCTCTGATATGCAGGATATGCAGCTAGATAGCCCAGGCTTCTAGTTGCCCCACCAGGAGAAGGGCCTACCTCCTGAGAAACAAGTTCCTACAAAGTTAAGTGCAGAGCAGAGCAGAAGTGTTTCCAGCTGAACCCCAGAGCTGAAGGGCAGAAGGATTTTATAGGAAAGCAAGGATATATACCTGAGGAAGTTTCCCTAACCAAGGATAAAGCCAACCATAGGGCATACGGGCCTTGGGATCAAGACAGGAGTTCTGAGGAATAGTGCACAGGATTTCTGAGGAAAAGTGCAGCCTGTTCTGTAAGTGTGTTTACCCTCTGTGTATCTTGCAAGACCATTGTGCCCGCCATTTTTATATAAGCCTGCTTGAGACAGCTTCTGTGATATGGAACTGAACCTACAGAACTGTAAATAGTTAACTGCTTCAGTAAACAAAAGTTTTGGCTCACTGCAAACTGTGTTCCTCAATTATTCCTATTATAAATCGGTGTGCCACCGTTACCGGCACTGGCGTCACATACTTAAAGGGATCTTGCCACCGGCACATTAAACCTGCAACATCCAGGGCACCTCACCTACCACCGGCCTGGTCCCTATACATTGAGAGTGCCCCAGAGGACTTCTGTGCCAGCCTCTCCATCACTGCTGTACGCTTGCCCAGGGTCTTCCTATTAACTGTGAGTAACCAAGAGCAACCCTCGTTTGCCTATTAACCGTGACCTCACCATCGCAATACCCTGCAGGGCTGCGTACTGCACTCACACATGCCCCCTCACACTAGTTATGCCCAGATATATGCCCCCTCACAGTAGTTATGCCCTGATATGTGCCCTCCTCACAGTAGTTATGCCCTGATATGTGCCCTCCTCACAGTAGTTATGCCCAGATATGTGCCCTCTCACAGTAGTTATGCCAGATATGTGCCCTCTTCACAGTAGTAATGCTCACTCGTACCCCCTCACAGTAGTTATGCCTTGATATGTACCCTCCTCACAGCTCACAGTAGTTATACCCTGATATGTGCCCTCCTCACAGTAGTTATACCCTGATATGTGCCCTCCTCACAGTAGTTATACCCAGATATGTGCCCCTTCACAGTAGTTATGCCAGATATGTGCCCTCTTCACAGTAGTAATGCTCACACGTGCCCCCTCACAGCGTTTGCATTTCTTTCTGGCAAAGCTACCTGTTCCGGCCCGCAAAATTTATACCAAGTCTAGTGCGGCCCTCAGACGAAAAATAGTTGGGCACCACTGCCCTATATGATGTCACAAATAAAAAACTAATGTCCGTTAGACATTCCCACACCCCAACACATTTCCCCCAAAACACTGGGTTCATCAAGGGGTTATAGAGGGAAAAACAACAAAGAAAAAGACATTGGATGTAAAAATGTAGGGTAATAAAAATGGAGCTAGATAAATTGTATACTTGCCCCTTTGATTCAGCAAGATATTCCCATGTGTATTGATAATACAACACATGGATGAACAAGGGGCTAGTAGGCTCCTGGACTGGTGCAGATAATGCAGCAGACACTATGGAGGTACTGAATAGGCTCAATGGCCTGGTATGCGATGAAGGAACTATGCTGGCAAGTCTTGACGTTGAGGTTTTGTATAGCTCCATACCACACAATCTGGGCAAGAAGGCCATAGAATACTTTCTAGGTGAAAAGGGAAATTCATTGTGCTCCCCACAGCGAGTTTATACTTACCCTCCTAGATTTCATCTTGGAACACAATGTGTTCATCTTCAATAGCAAAATCTTCCGCCAGCTCAGGGGTGTGGCTATGGGGAGACTCTGTGGCCCAACTTATGCTAACCTCTACCCTGGCTGGAGGAATATGGAGATAGTGTTTATAGACCAAATAGAAAAGTGGGCATCTTATATCCAGCTCTGGCTGAGATACATAGATGATATATTGATTCTATGGAAGAGGGATGAGGCACGATTTAATGGATTTGTGGAGAGGCTCAATGTGAATGAGATAGGCCTATTCTTCACATCCACAATCTATCAGTGTGAAATGACCTTCCTGGATCTGTCCATCAGTAAAAACACTGATGAGATCCTGAGGACTAGAATGTATTGTTTCCATTCTGTTGCTCTTAGGGTCGCTGTACTGGGACATGTGTTGCCCCCAACTTGTAAATCCACGGAAAGGTGTCTCCTGTAGCTGTCCCTCTGCCTGTGGGAACGATCCCGCCGCTTGCCACCAATTGTAACAGCACCCCGTTTAAGAGATATTCCCTTTCCAGATGCAAAGGCAGCTAATAAAGATATCAATCTCCCGAACTGGAAACCATATGAATGCTGCATAGAGCTGAATAGGAAAAAACATATGAAAGGTTTACACTCCTAGCAGTCAAACTGGAACAGCATACAATAACCCCCCCCCCCCCCCCCCCCCCAAGAACGAGACCAAGCTCTGTGTTGAGGGTAAAGCAGTGGACAGCCAGAGCTGTGTGTTTATTGTTCTTATATACACATTCTTACACATTAGTACTACCCACAGGGTTTTGTAAAACAACCAGTAACCCCGTACAATACACTCAGACACTCCCACACAAAATCCTCCCCTCTGCCTGTGATACAATTACCTTACACAATGGGAAGGTTTACACAATGTCTTCTGTCCTGGAGACAAATGGGAAGTAATCCAATTTATCTCCAAGGGCAGAGGCAAAACTCCATTAGCCTCATGGTAGCAAAAGACAATAAAAGACATAAGAATATTTAACTGTGCAGCTATTGCATAAAACATAGACATTTAACATATCCGCAGATGGCTCAGGTCTGAGCACATATTATTAAGTGAATGGCACTCAGACTAAACGAATACAGTAGAATCGCCATTGAGCCAAAGTCTTTCACATAGTCTTTCGTTATCCGAATGGGCTCCAAGTACCAAAGACCTTTCATGTCTTTGCAGGGGAAAATCAAGCGTTTCAACATGGGGCCATAGTCTAAAGGAAGCAGGCGGGCAACCAGGCTTCTCCATTGCAATGTGGCGAGATTGGTCTCGTCACACCATCAATATCTGATCGGCAGGGGTCTGATGACATCAGCTATTCATGGTATCCATGGTCATGACCACCCTGCAATCCATCAGTGATGGCCGTGCTTGCATATTATAGGAAAAATCTCAAGCCTCACTGGTGTCCGGGACCATGGGAGCACACATAGGCTAGTGCTTTTTCCTATAGTGTGCAAGCATGACCAACACTGATAGATTGCAATACTTTCCCTACTCCTGGGTCTGTCTTGAGGACACACCAATATCTAGAGAGGATCTCCCTTACTTCTTTATGGCCAGAATGGAACGTACCAATTATTCTCAGGGTATCACCACTCTCACTAGGTCTCTTAGGGGTAAGGAGGGTATCCCGGTCACTGCAATGTGCATGATGGTAAGCACAACTGAGTTCCTGGTCCGGGAAACCTTTGGTCCTAAATCTGCCCCTCAGATCATCTGCAGCAGATTTAATATTGGACTGTCGGAGCAATTCCTACTTGCTCTTTCAGAATCCCCTTGAGGAGTGCCCCAGGTTGTCAGCTCCCCCATCTGAGGAGGTTATTGATTGCTGTGGAGTACGGCAGTGGAGTACGATGAGGGTGTCATGGATGACCGAGATGCAGTCCGCAAAGGCATCTGGTACCAGGCACTGGGTATTGTTATTTAAGTTTTTTATTTGTTTGTTTATCTTTTAAAGCACTCAGGGTATTAAAATAAAAAAGTTTATACTCGTCATCCCGATCCCCTCCCTGTTCCAGCACTACTGTAGAGGCTAGTGATTGGATGCAGCAGTCACATCTGATAGAGACTGTACAGGATGTCAGGGCTGCAGCCATTGTGCTGCAATGGAGGGGGTTCGGGACAATAGAGTATAATTTATTTTTGGTTATTTTAACATATGCAAAAGGTTTTATTTACCCAGAGTCCTTTGGCATACACTGGGGTAGTATGCAGCACACATTTTTGCAACGTATGAAATAGTGACGTAACTATGCAAATCCATACAGAAGTATACAGTATAGTATAATATTTAGTTGTTTTTTACAATTGGGTCCTATGAGCCTCATAAAATAATACTATAATACTTTGTAATACCTCATGCACACGACTGTATTTTTGGTCTGCGTCCAATCTGCAAATTTTGCGGATCGCAAGTGGACTCATTCGTTTCTACAAGGAATGTCATCCGCGTGCTATGCGCATCCGTGTTGCCATTACATAAAATATAGCACATGTTCTATCCTTTGTCCGGTTTGCGAAGAAGAGCAATTCTATCATTGGTCAAATCGAATATAGCCAGCACCTGCTAGTTACCTGGCGTTGCCCGGAAGGAGCGTGCTCCACGTAAATCGGTAGAAAATCCAGCAAACCGCCAATGTGTTGCGAATATTAATCTTCTTTATTGCTCAATAGAGTAGATTATTTCAAAATAATGCGTTTTGGCATATAGCCTTCATCAACAGATACATCTCAAATTCACAGTGACTCTTATATATACACATCAATTAAGCAAAGTGACATCATCCACCCCCTTATGGGCGGGAATAAAAAATAAACCAACCGATTTCTTGGTTTCACTATAGCATGGGAAGACACATAACAGAAGATTTTCACAATATCGAAAATAGCAGATCAGCGAGTCGATAATGTCTACAATAAAGGAAAAGAAAGAAATTATTTGAATCAAGCAGTACGAAAAACATACATATAGTCTCATAACCTTACAACCTCATAATCGCAATTAAGACCTCTAGGATACAATGTATCAAGTTTATGTATCCAGAATGCCTCTTGTAACGGAACGCCTAGCACCCCGACCGGGTACCTCCGTTGAATGGATGCTCCTAATGCTTTCCGAGGACTCCAAGCACTCCACTTGACACCGTACACACTGCAGACCCCACGAACCGCCGAAGCTTGGTTGAGGTCTCACCGTCTCCTACCCACCCTGGACCTACGACAAGGCTCCAGGCTCCAGTGGGTGAACCTCTCCTACATCCAGAGAGCAGGAACCAGGAACAAGCTCTTACAAGAGCTAGTAGTTATAGCCAGGGGAGTATGGCAAATCTCCCAGCGTATAGCAATCCCCCGCGTCGATCAGTTACCCAAATATCAGCCTCAACATGATAAAGGGTAAAACAGGAACTGACTGTACTTCACGTACAGCCTCTTTTATTCACAAACCAAAAACATAGTACTGCCCACAGGGGTTTGAAATACAACCAATCAATATATTACAACACATCCCCACAATGCATCATGGTTTCCTCCTCTCTGTCCTGGAGACAACAGGGGAGTAATCCAATTATCTCTCAGGACAAAGGAAAATCGCCAATACACATGTGGAACAACAGGACAGGAATCCCCACCCAAACACACAAAATCCTCCCTTCTGTCTGTGATATAATTATGGATTAACATAACTATCACAGACAGTAAAAATACAGTTTTTAAACATACTCTATAACTTTAAAACCATACATTCCATCTCCATAAAAATATTTACATATTTAAACTCAGCATACATCAAATATAACCACTTCCAAAAATCACACAAATCCCTCCAGCGGATCAAAAGTTAAGTGGAAGACCTTTATGACCAACCGCAAGCACAATTTCCTGCCCAAAACAGTTCCATAGATTTGGGCTGTGCGGTCGATCAATTTCATGCAGAAAAACGACTAAGTCCCATCTTCGAACGGGACTTAGTCTCTGGAGCTGAAAGTTCCGTATGGAAGAAGGTAAGGGTCAGCGGTGTTCGTGTATTTGCGCATCCGATTTTAGTTCCACAGAATCTTTAGTATACACCGCTGACCGCGTTCGGTCCTATTAACAGTCCAGACATGCGGCCTAGTTCTGTTACACTGTTCTTGAAGGGTAATATGTCCCGGGGCCATAGTCGTAGGGCAAGAGGCTGGTAAACAGGCCTCTCCAAAACCCAGTGGCGAGGTTGGTTTCGCCACACATCTCCCCCTCCCAGGGAAGACTAACCAGATGCCTGACCTCACGGTCAGTACCTGAGTTAGTCTGGCAGTCCAACCCCAACCCAATACTGGACCTGTTGAATCTTGGGGCCTGGCTCTGTTCTGTATGTCCCCAGCTGTTGAGTGGGCATCTGCTACTCCTTGCTTCCTTGTGGTTCTCCAGCTTGGAGCTGTAGGTACTTGGTGGGCAGAGGCCGACTGCGCTCTGCCCAGATGCCAGCTCTTCCGCTGGGGTAGCCTGTGGGAAGTCTGGCTCTGGAGAAGAGGATAGGGGAGGGCAGAGGCCGACTGCGCTCTGCCCAGATGCCAGCGCTTTCGCTGGGGTAGCCTGTGGAAAGTCAGCCTCTAGAGAAGAGGATAGAGGAGGGCAGAGGCCGACTGCGCTCTGCCCAGATGCCACCTCTTCCGCTGGGATGTGGTCAGGGAATCCTATCCCTAGGACCTTGTTGCAGATCGGCTGTGTAGAGGAGGAATCGCTTACCTCCTCCTCCTGGCATTCCTGCAGGGTTGGTGGGGGATCTGAACCGGCCGTCCAGCATCCCGGTAGGCCTGGTGCAGAGACCGCGGTCCCATCTGCACCATCGGAGTTAGGGGTGCTGTCCCCCTGTGGTTGGGGAGAGAGATCAGTGGGTATCGCAGGCTCATCCCCTGCCCCCAGAACTCGGTTGGGAAGTACCTGGGAAGAGGAGGGCTTGCTTACCTCCTCCTCCTGGTATCCCTGCGGAGATGGCTGGAGACCTGGACCAACCGTCCAGCATCCCTGTAGGACTGGTAGAGAGACCTCGGTCCCATCTCCACCTGCCATCTGTGGGTCCTCCCAGGACCAGTCTGTGAGGTCCCTCAACATTTGCGAGTAAGAACCACCTGCGTCCACACCTGGCAACTCCGGCTGCTGTTGAGGGTCTGGGCCAGCTGCCCAGCATCCCGGTGGAGAGACCTCGGTCCTGTCTCCACCTGCCTGTCGTGGTTCCTCACAGGACCAGTCTATGAGGACCCCTACTTCGGGTTCCTCTGGCCGCCTCAGGGGGAGACTGCTAACCTCCTCGGATGCAGCCTCTGCTCGGCTGCTGTAACACTCCTTCCGCTGGGCAATTTCTCTCTCTTTCGCCAGTCGGAATTCTCGTTCCATCCTTGCGTGTCGCTTGGCTGTGACCTGGTTCCAGATGGCCTGGTATATATCCATGGACACATTACCTCCATACTGGGCCACTCGCTGCCTCACCTCGGCCAGCCAGTCATCTTCAGAGCCTTCCATACTTGTCTGCTCCAAGTCGCTGGATACCTCTGCTCCCAGGGGCGCTGCATGAGTGCTAGCGTTGGCCTCAATTTGTAACTCCACACGTTACCAGTGTCTCTGAGCTGCTTCTCCTCGCACTAGGACGCCATCCCACTGCTTGCCACCAAATGTAACGGAACGCCTAGCACCCCGACCGGGTACCTCCGTTGAATGGATGCTCCTAGTGCTTTCCGAGGACTCCAAGCACTCCACTTGACACCGTACGCACTGCAGACCCCACGAACCGCCGAAGCTTGGTTGAGGTCTCACCGTCTCCTACCCACCCTGGACCTACGACAAGGCTCCAGTGGGTGAACCTCTCCTACATCCAGAGAGCAGGAACCAGGAACAAGCTCTTACAAGAGCTAGTAGTTATAGCCAGGGGAGTATGGCAAATCTCCCAGCGTATAGCAATCCCCCGCGTCGATCAGTTACCCAAATATCAGCCTCAACATGATAAAGGGTAAAACAGGAACTGACTGTACTTCACGTACAGCCTCTTTTATTCACAAACCAAAAACATAGTACTGCCCACAGGGGTTTGAAATACAACCAATCAATATATTACAACACATCCCCACAATGCATCATGGTTTCCTCCTCTCTGTCCTGGAGACAACCGGGGAGTAATCCAATTATCTCTCAGGACAAAGGAAAATCGCCAATACACATGTGGAACAACAGGACAGGAATCCCCACCCAAACACACAAAATCCTCCCTTCTGTCTGTGATATAATTATGGATTAACATAACTATCACAGACAGTAAAAATACAGTTTTTAAACATACTCTATAACTTTAAAACCATACATTCCATCTCCATAAAAATATTTACATATTTAAATTCAGCATACATCAAATATAACCACTTCCAAAAATCACACAAATCCCTCCAGCGGATCAAAAGTTAAGTGGAAGTCCTTTATGACCAACCGCAAGCACAATTTCCTGCCCAAAACAGATCCATAGATTTGGGCTGTGCGGTCGATCAATTTCATGCAGAAAAACGACTAAGTCCCATCTTCGAACGGGACTTAGTCTCTGGAGCTGAAAGTTCCGTATGGAAGAAGGTAAGGGTCAGCGGTGTTCGTGTATTTGCGCATCCGATTTTAGTTCCACAGAATCTTTAGTATACACCGCTGACAGCGTTCGGTCCTATTAACAGTCCAGACATGCGGCCTATTTCTGTTACACTGTTCTTGAAGGGTAATATGTCCCTGGGCCATAGTCGTAGTGCAAGAGGCTGGTAAACAGGCCTCTCCAAAACCCAGTGGCGAGGTTGGTTTCGCCACACCTCTCTACGAAGTAAACATTTTTTTTTAATAGCCTCCTCTCCTTGGTCTCACAATTTGCTCCAAAACCTGAAACTTTAACTAAGATATAGAATGTTTACATTTATCAAAGTGGTAAGGCAACGGTAGTAATACATTTTTAGTCCTAATTGTGGACTTATGCTTGCATATCCTGTCCCTCACCGTTTGCATAGTATCGCCCACATACGCAAGCCCACGTGGGCATTTGATCAAATAGATCACATTTTTTGACTCACAAGTGAAAAAGCCTTCAATCTTGAAGGCCTTTCCTGTGTGAGGATGATATACCTCAGAACCCTTAATAATATGAGAACATTGAAGACAATGCAGTGCCTTGGGCTCGATAGTTTTCAGGTGGATATCGATCTCCAGCAATTTTTTCGAAAGATCAGGCTTAAAGCCCATTTTTCTGAACCCAGGGAAACTTTCGAGAAAAAAGAAATTCCTAAGGTAGAAGGACAATTATGTCTGCAAGATCTTGGCCTGAAAGTGAAAAGTATATTCATGCTGCCTAGGACATATCATCCTGTGGAAACATATATACAATTTGTTTCCAAAGAAATAGAGACATATTTACGGTCTGTGAAACAGGGGGGGTTTGTACATGTGTCATAATGTTACTCTTAAAGAAAGGGCAGCTATTAAAATGTTAATGGGGGATACGTCCTTGGTCATTAAGCCCGCTGATAAAGGGGGCTCCATGGTGATCATGGACAAGAGCAATTATATTCGGGAGGTGATGCGTCAATTGTCTGACATTAATACTTATGTATGCCTGCAACATGACGCAGTCTTTTCTATCAAGGATAAGATAATGGAAATGGTAAACCATTATGGTGCAAAAGGTGTCATTGATGACCAGTTGCGGAGATATTTGGTTAAACTATCACCTATTACACCAGTACTCTATATTTTGCCTAAGGTCCACAAGACGCTTGTGGATCCCCCTGGCCGTCCAATAGTGGCCTTGGTGGATTCGATATTGTCCCCTTTATCTAACACCCTGGAAAAGGTCTTAACACCCTTGATAAAAAATACTCGGTCGTTCTTGTTGGATACGACACAATTTTTGAAAGAAATTACGGATCTGCATTCCATTCCGGTGGATAGTTGGCTCGTGACAATTGATGTGGTGAGTCTCTACACATCAATTGATCATGAGAAAGGGATTCAGGCGGTGGCTGATATATTATTAACTAGTGACTACCCAATGATACAACAGGAATTATTTTTGCATATGCTATGTTTGGTGTTGTTTAACAATTACTTTATGTTTGAAGATGCATATTATTTGCAGCGACGGGGAACCGCGATGGGATCGAACGTGGCCCCGCCCTATGCAAATGCATTTATGTCAGCTTTTGAGGAGTCCTTCGTTTATAGCAATATGTATTACCAAGAAAACGTACTTATTTGGAAAAGATTTATAGACTATATTTTTGGCGTGTGGGCGGGGCCGCTTGAGATCCTATCCGAGTTCTTTGAATATTTGAACAGGGTCTGTGATGGTCTCAGATTTACTATTACCTGTGATAAGCATAAGGTTAGCTTTTTGGATACTGTGGTAATGAAGGATGAGTATGGCCGTCTCTCAACTGATTTGTTCAGGAAAGAGACGGACAGGAACAGTATTTTACATTTTACTAGTGCACACCCACCCTCACTGAAAAAAGCACTACCAAAGTCACAGTTTCAGAGAACAAAAATAATTGTTTCTGACCCACTTATGCAGGGCCACAGATTGCAGGAAATGGTGGTTAGATTTAGTGAAAGGGGGTACCCGAGGTCTATTTTAGAGGAAGATAGAACTACTTCCCCATCTAGGGATATTCAATATAGTGGACAACAACGCATAGCGTTCATACATAAATATCATCCCTATAATGCAAGCATAGATGGTGTGGTTAGGAAACATTGGAGTATTTTAACTAAAGCGTACCCAGATGTGGAGGAATTTAAAAATCCACCATTGATTTGTAATAAAAAAGAACCCCAGTCTGAGAGATAAATTAGTCCATGCAGACTTAGGGAGCAAAAAGGAAACATTGAGACAGAGCACATTGAGGACAATAAAGAAAGGCACATTTCCGTGCCTGCATTGTCTTCAATGTTCTCATATTATTAAGGGTTCTGAGGTATATCATCCTCACACAGGAAAGGCCTTCAAGATTGAAGGTTTTTTCACTCGTGAGTCAAAAAATGTGATCTATTTGATCAAATGCCCACGTGGGCTTGCGTATGTGGGCGATACTATGCAAACGGTGAAAGACAGGATATGCAAGCATAAGTCCACAATTAGGACTAAAAATGTATTACTACCGTTGCCTTACCACTTCGATAAATGTAAACATTCTATATCTCAGTTAAGGTTTCAGGTTTTGGAGCAAATTGTGAGACCAAGGAGAGGAGGCGATATAAAAAAACTTTTACTTCGTAGAGAGGCATTTTGGATACATACACTTGATACATTGTATCCCAGAGGTCTTAATCGCGATTATGAGGTTGTAAGGTTATGAGACTATATGTATATTTTTCGTACTGCTTGAGTCGAATAATTTCTTTCTTTTCCTTTATTGAATTTGAGATGTATCTGTTGATGAAGGCTATATGCCGAAATGCGTTATTTTGAAATAATCTACTCTATTGAGCAATAAAGAAGATTAATATTCGCAACACATTGGCGGTTTGCTGGATTTTCTACCAATTCTATCATTGGGACGGAGGCAAGTGCGGGAGGCACACGGCCTATATCCGTATTTTGTAGATCTGCTGTTTGTGGACCACAACATACCTACGGCCATGTGCATGTAGCCTAATACTGATGTCTTCCTATGTGGCAGGTGGGCCTGTGGGCACCCTTTAGCACCAGGACCCAGAGGGTAATGCTTCCTCTGCACTTCCTATAGCTACTTCGTTGTGTGGGTCTCTATACAGTAAGCCTCAGTCTATTAGTGAATTGGATCATGCAGGGTTAAAATGCACTTCCAGTTCTACTACATTAAGTAATTCCTCACTTAAACAATGAGTGGGAATTATCGCTGTAATTGGCTAACTGTCCACTAATTCTGAGCTTGCCGAACCAGCAGTTCTCCTTTTATGTCATCTGTGGGAATAAGATCTTAAGGAATTCATTCATAAGCTCCCATAATGCAGTCATTTACCGCTGCACCTTGAATATGGCATTCCAGCTCGCCGTGCGAGTGCCGCTCCATGAATAGGGTCCTGTAACTTAACCATCTGCATTTCTAGACTGAAAGAAAAGTCTCTTGTACTAGATGGTTACATGAAACTCAAGCACGCACTTTGCTGTGTATGTACAGTAGGTAGTACAAAATAAACTTACCACTCTAGTACATTACAATTTATTCCCGTAGAGGTCCAAACTGTTGGAGAATATTAACTATTTAGCAGTTATCTATAAAATATGGCCCAAATAAAATGTTGTTATTGTGCAAAAAATGCTAGGGATGTAATTTTTCCCCTCTTTCACATAGCTGAAAGTTTCATATTTGTAGAAGAGGTGTAGAAGAAGTGTAGATAATGTTTGATGGCCCTTAGTGCTGAAGTACATAATGTTCCTCCTGCCTTCCTGGTGGCCTACGGGAATGTAGCAGAAATGGTAATATACTGTATCTTTTGGTCTAAGGTAGCTATAAGGTTAATGATACCAACCCTGGTGGCCTAGGGCAGTGAAGCAGGTTAAAACAATATCCTTGGTTAGATGGGGTGTTGAAGTAGTCAGTGCTTACAACCCTTGAGACTGGAGCATTGAAGGGACCTCTTCCACCATCCCTGAAGGTCTTGACTGACAATTTGTTTCATATCTGAAAAAGAATGCTTATGGGTCCTACTGAAAACATTAATCATGCCCCCTGCCTCCCTGTTTCTACAGGGGTGAATGGACAATGGTAATATCTCTGGTTGAATATGGTATTTTCACAGTTAATTCTGACAACCCAGGTGAAGGGACAATGGTAATATTTCTGGTGGACTAGGGTAGTTTTAAGGTTAATCATGACAACCATGGTGGTCTAGGGCAGTAAAGGTGGTTAATACCTACATCCCTGTTTGGCTATAGTTTTGTTGAAATTATCAATGCTTACTACCATTGAAGCTGGAGTATTGACCGGTCCAATGCCATTATCTATGGTGATTGCAGGTATTGAAGTGGTCAGTGCCAATAGCACTGGCGGTATGGGGTTATGAAGCCATCAGTGAAAACATCTCTGGAACCTAAGGAATTGTAGTACTAAGTTCCATCTTTATGATGGTCTAGGGTATTTAATAGTTCAGTGGCAACATCCCTGGATTATAAAGTTGTCAATGACATCATTTCTGGAGTCTAAGGCATTAAAATAGCAAGTCCCATCATCCTTGGTGGTCTTGGGGGTTGAACAACCACTACCATCAAGGTATGTTGGTATTGACCATTTCAAGTGGTCAATAACATCATCTTTGGTGTCTTAGGCATTGAACTAGTAAGTGTCAACATCCATGATAGTCTAGGATATTAAAGTGGTCAATACTAACATCCTTGGTAGTCTAGGGTATCAATGGTGAGGTTGGAGGGGTTCAAAGAGCTTATACGGGCGCTTTTTACCCCTGAGCAGGAAGTTTTTAAGCTGCATGTCACAACAGGGTAAAATGAATACTGATACTGTAAACGAACTATGGTACGTCTGCACTGTTACTGCTGGACTCCCAAGACAATGGGGATATTTATAAAATTCTGAACAATTAAATTTGTCTCCGATCCTCACTAAAGAAGCAATCAGCGCATCCATCAATACAGATGGAAGCACTCATTGCTGGAGTGCTGGGGAGCTGCTTTCCTGTCACTCACCGACCGCTCCGCTCCCCTCGTTCCTTCTCTCCTTCTGGCCTTCTGCTCCCTGTTCCACCATTCAGCCTGCAGGCACGCCTGTGTGGGAGGAGCCTGCAGCCCGGGAATATGCCTGTGCTCCTCCCACACAGTGCTGCAGAGCGATCTGTGTCTGTAGGTGAGAGCTGCATCTGAGCTTCAAGAATGGGACAAGCTGAGTAGTTACTGTGTTTTTTGTTTTATTAACACGGGGGGGGGGGGGCACAGAGGGTATTACTCAGGAGTGTTGCTAGGGTCTGAAAACATCCGGGGCACAAGCCCACTGTACCATGCCCCTATGAAGCCATGTTCCCATCCCATGAAGCCAAGCCCCCATCGCCACCGCGGGAGGGAGGCCCGTCACAGTAGTTATTAACCCCTTTCAGCAGTCCCCCCTTCACAGTAGTTATTAACCCCTTTCAGCAGTCCCCCCCTTCAGTGACTGCTGAAAGGCGTTAATAACTACTGTGAAGGGCCTAGTCATCTGGGCAACCCCGCAGATCATCCCCTACTATGAAGGGGGCACAATGGGCATTACTACTGCGAAGGGACACAGATGAAATAACTACTATTAAGGGGGCACAATAGTCATTACTACTGTTAAGTGGTGCAGAGGGCATTACTACTATGAAGGGGGCACACTGGGGATTACTACAGTGAAGGGGGCACAGAGGAAATTACTACTATGAAGAGGGCACAGAGGGCAATATTATTACAAAGGGGGGCACAATGGGCATAACTACTACTAAGGGGGCACATTGGGTATTAGTACTATGAAGGGGGCACAATGGGCATAACTACTGGGTTTGGGGTGGCGCCAACGCTACGCTGGGTCCCCCACCATGTGTTGCTGCTCTCCGGAAAGGATGGTAAGGGGTGGTGCACTCCAATGGTAAATAAGTCCATTGAGTCAGGGTCTGCAGTAAACCAAGGTGCTTCTTTATTAAAGGGATTCAGGTGCAAAACAATACAGGCAAGGCATGGGACTGACTTCTCCAGTCTCCTCCCTGGCAGAAGAAGGGTTTGATGCTGAGGCCTGAGCTATCTGTCCCTCTCTAGGGTGGTGCTCTGGTCAAAGGCTGGAGGCCCAAGGTCTGTAGTTCAGTAGTTCAGGTTGCTCCTTGGTCACAGGGCTGGTTACTCATGGTCTGTGGCTCATCATCCCCATCTCAGCGTCTTCTTCTGGTCACTCATGCAGGCTGGCTGTCACGGATGGTGTACAGGAAACAAGACAATACAATATAAACAATGACTCACTGGATCCACAACTAAGGAACAAAAGGGAGAGCCCTGCATGAGACCTGCCGCTCTCCCTTATTGCTCAGCCTATGCGACCACCCCAAAGGTGGATGGGCGCATATCCACGTACCTCGACTATCTTACACCTGAAGACCCTACAATAGTGAGGGGACACGACCACCGGCTCCCTACACAGACACGGAGGGAGTCAGGGTCACCTGGATCCAGAAAACAGAAAACCATAAATACATAAACAGAACTTATCTTGCAGACGACTGGGGACTGTGGACTGGGAACTAGGAACAGCATGCACACACACTCCAGGAAGTTGTATAAGCCGCACACTACTGCATTCTGGGGAGGAACTTAAAGGGCAGCAATCAGTCCAACTGCATGACAGCTGAGATAGACCAACGAGATGAGGAACCAAACCAAAACAAAGAAATTCAAGGAGGAGGATCTGAAAGGCTCCTGTCAGAGCTTCTCAACTGTCTGGCTGTGACAGTACCCCTCACTCTACGAGTGGACTCCGGACACTCAGAGCCCACCTTCTCAGGATGGGACCTATGGAAAGCCCTGATGAGACGAGAGGCCTTAATGTCCGTCACTGGGACCCACATCCTCTCCTCAGGACCATAACCCTCCCAATGAACGAGGTACTGGAGGGAACCGCGGACAAGACAATAATCCACAATCCTAGAGACCTGAAATTCAAGATTTCCATCAACCACAATCGGAGGAGGAGGCAAAGGCGAGGGTACAATAGGTTGAACATAAGGTTTCAATAAGGACTTATGAAAAACATTATGGATCTTCCAAGTCTGAGGAAGATCAAGACTGTAGGCAACAGGATTGATGACAGACAGGATCTTGTAAGGCCCAATAAACCTAGGACCCAACTTCCAGGAGGGAACCTTCAATCTGATATTCTTGGTAGACAACCACACCAGATCACCAACATTCAGGTCCGGACCAAGCACACGTCTCTTATCTGCCACACGCTTATATCTCTCACTCATGCTCTTTAGATTATCCTGAATCTTTTGCCAAATAGATGACAAAGACGAGGAGAATCTGTCCTCATCAGGTAAACCAGAAGACCCCTCTCCCGAGAAAGTCCCAAACTGCGGATGAAACCCATATGCACCAAAAAATGGTGACTTATCAGAGGACTCCTGACGACGGTTATTTAAAGCAAACTCAGCAAGGGACAAAAAAGAACACCAATCCCCCTGATTCTCCGCAACAAAACAGCGCAGATATGTCTCCAGATTCTGATTGACGCGCTCTGTCTGGCCATTAGACTGCGGGTGGAAAGCAGAAGAGAATGACAGCCGAACCCCCAAGCGAGAACAGAAAGCCTTCCAGAATCTGGAAACAAACTGCGTGCCCCTATCAGAGACTATGTCTGAAGGAATACCATGCAATTTGACAATGTGGTCAATAAATGCCTGCGCCAGCGTCTTAGCATTGGGCAAACCAGGAAAAGGGATAAAATGCACCATTTTGCTAAAACGGTCCACCACCACCAGAATCACAGTCTTTCCCGAGGAACAAGGCAAGTCCGTTATGAAGTCCATGGACAGATGTGTCCAAGGACAGGAAGGAATGGGCAAAGGGAGGAGAGGACCTGATGGCCGTGAATGAGGGACTTTGGCACGAGCGCAAGTCTCGCAAGCTGCCACAAAACCCTCAACCGACTTACGAAGCGCAGGCCACCAGAATCTCCGAGCGATGAGATCCAGTGTGGCTCTTGCCCCCGGGTGCCCAGCAAGGACCGTATCGTGGTGTTCTTTAAAAATCTTGTGTCTCAAAGCGAGAGGCACAAACAACCTCCCAGGAGGACAAAGATCAGGAGCTTCTGACTGGGCTGCCTGCACCTCTGCCTCCAATTCAGGAAAAAGGGCAGAGACCACCACACCTTCAGCCAAAATGGGACCCGGGTCTTCAAAATTCCCACCTCCCGGAAAACAACGTGACAGGGCATCTGCCTTCACATTCTTAACCCCAGGGCGGAACGTGACAACAAAATTAAACCTTGAAAAGAACAAAGACCATCTGGCCTGTCTCGGGTTCAGACGCTTGGCTGACTCCAAGTAGGCCAGATTTTTATGGTCAGTAAACACAGTAATAGGGTGTCTGGCTCCCTCTAGCCAATGGCGCCATTCTTCAAAAGCCAACTTGATGGCCAACAATTCCCTATCTCCCACATCATAATTTCTCTCTGCGGAGGAGAGTTTCTTTGAGAAAAAGGCACACGGTTGCCATTTGGCAGGAGAGGAACCCTGAGACAAGACCGCACCCACCCCTACCTCAGAAGCATCAACCTCAACTATGAAGGGTAACGAAATATCAGGTTGTACCAGGATGGGAGCGGAAGCAAAACTCTCCTTGATATTAGAAAAGGCCTTACGCGCCTCTACCGACCAGGAAGAAAAATCTACCCCCTTTCTGGTCATATCAGTGAGTGGTTTAACAACAGAGGAATAATTCAAAATAAATTTCCTGTAATAATTGGCAAAGCCCAAAAAACGCATCAGCGCCTTCTGATTCTCAGGAAGCTCCCACTCAAGCACAGCGCGGACCTTCTCGGGGTCCATGCGAAAACCAGAAGCGGAGAGAAGAAACCCCAGAAATTGAATTTCTGGAACTGCAAACACACATTTTTCCAGTTTTGCATATAATTTATTCTCCCGCAGAATGAGCAAGACCTGACGTAAGTGTTCCTTATGAGTCTTGAAATCAGGAGAAAAAATCAAAATGTCATCCAAATACACTAATACAAATTTTCCCATTAAATGATAAAAAATGCTGTTGACGAAATGCTGAAAAACGGCTGGGGCATTCATCAAACCAAAAGGCATAACCAAATTCTCAAAATGGCCCTCAGGGGTATTGAAAGCCGTCTTCCATTGTCTCCTTCTCTGACCCTGACCAGGTTGTATGCCCCTCTTAGGTCTAATTTGGAAAAGACTTTAGCCCCAACAACCTGGTTAAACAGGTCCGGGATCAGAGGAAGCGGATAAGGATCACGAATAGTGATACTGTTCAGCTCCCTGAAATCCAGACAAGGTCTTAAAGAACCATCTTTTTTCTTAACAAAGAAAAAGCCAGCGGCAACAGGAAACTTCGAGGGTCGTATGTGTCCCTTTTTCAAACTCTCAGAGATATAAGCACGCATAGCGACCCTCTCAGGTTGGGAGAGATTGTATAAACGAGATTTAGGCAGCTTGGCGCCTGGGATGAGATTAATAGGGCAATCATACTCCCTGTGCGGAGGCAAAACCTGAACTCCACTCTCCGAAAAGACATCCGAAAATTCAGAGAGGAAAGGTGGTACAGTCTTAGTAGAAACCTCAGAAACAGATGTTATGAGGCAATTCTCTCTGCAAAAGTCACTCCAACCATTTATTTGCCTCGCTTGCCAATCAATGGTGGTGTTATGTTTAGTGAGCCAGGGTAGTCCCAACACTAGAGGAGTAGGCAAACCGCTAAGGACGAAACATGACACATCCTCAACATGAGCATCACTCACAATTAAACGGATATTGTGAACTATGCCCTTTAATGATTTCTGAGAAAGTGGAGCGGAATCAATAGCAAAAACAGGAATATCCTTTCCCAAAGTGCATACCTGGAAACCATGAGTTATTGCAAATTGATTATCAATGAGATTGACAGCTGCTCCACTATCCACAAAAATCTCACAAAAAATGCTTTTGCTCTCTAGCGCCACCCTAGCAGGCAGGACAAAACGGGAACTACAAGCAAACGGAAAACCTTCAATTTCCGCCTCAACCCTGCCAATAGTAACAGACGGAACATTTTTAAAAGATTTTTTCCCTTTTGTTTCTTTATTACTCCCAGAAAACTGCCTGAATCTCCTAGAGGGACAAACATTTGCCAAATGATTTATACCTCCACAACAAAAACAAACCCTCCCATGCGGGCTGAATCTTCTATTGTCAGAGGCAATCAACCCCAGCTGCATGGGCTCCTGCTCAGAAGGGGCTGACAGCGACTGAGACCCCTGCGCACAGAAAGAGACCGCTGCACTGTCCCGGGACTGAGTATGACAGGAAGGAGAGATCTCTCCTCTCTCTCTAAGACGCCTGTCAATACGAACGGCCTGAGACATAGCAGAATCCAAGGAGGTAGGTCTCTCATGAAAGGCAAATGCATCTTTCAATCCCTCTGAAAGACCATGGCAAAATTGACTTCGGAGTGCAGCATCATTCCAACCAGTATCAGCTGCCCATCTCCGAAATTCTGAGCAGTATATCTCTGCGGATTGTTTACCCTGGCATAACAGACGTAGTCTAGACTCAGCCAGAGCAATACGATCCGGATCATCATATATCTGACCCAGGGCTAAAAAGAATTCATCCACTGAACGGAGGGGCCGTGCCCCCTCCGGCAGCGAAAAGGCCCAGGATTGAGCGTTACCCCTGAGCAGCGATATAATGATCCCCACCCTCCGTTCTTCATCACCAGAGGAATGGGGAAGAAGGCGAAAATGGAGTTTGCAAGCCTCTCTAAAACGCACAAAATACTCACTACCCCCGGAGAACGTATCCGGGAGCGAGATCTTAGGCTCAGAACAAACTCCATGAACGCAAGCTGAACCGGTCACTTGAAACTGAGAAAAAGTCTTACGGAGATCAGCTACCTCCAATGAAAGACCCTGGAAGCGCTCAGCCAAAAGTGAAACCGGATCCATGCTTGAGACGGTTTTGGCGGCTTATAATGTCACGGATGGTGTACAGGAAACAAGACAATACAATATAAACAATGACTCACTTGATCCACAACTAAGGAACAAAAGGGAGAGCCCTGCATGAGACCTGCCGCTCTCCCTTATTGCTCAGCCTATGCGACCACCCCAAAGGTGGATGGGCGCATATCCACGTACCTCGACTATCTTACACCTGAAGACCCTACAATAGTGAGGGGACACGACCACCGGCTCCCTACACAGACACGGAGGGAGTCAGGGTCACCTGGATGCAGAAAACAGAAAACCATAAATACATAAACAGAACTTATCTTGCAAACGACTGGGGACTGTGGACTGGGAACTAGGAACAGCATGCACACACACTCCAGGAAGTTGTATAAGCCGCACACTACTGCATTCTGGGGAGGAACTTAAAGGGCAGCAATCAGTCCAACTGCATGACAGCTGAGATAGACCAACGAGATGAGGAACCAAACCAAAACAAAGAAATTCAAGGAGGAGGATCTGAAAGGCTCCTGTCAGAGCTTCTCAACTGTCTGGCTGTGACACTGGCAGAGTCTTCCCCTCTAAGTGCAGTACGCAGCCCTGCAGGGTATTGCGATAGTGAGGTCACGGTTACTTAGGCAAACGAGGGTTGTTCTTAGTTACTCACAGTTTGTAGGGAAACCCTGGGCAGGTGTACAGCAGTGATGGAGAGGCTGGCACAGGGGTCCTCTGGGGCACTCTCTGTGTATAGGGACCAGGCCGGTGGTAGGTGAGGTGCCCTGGGTGTTGCAGGATTTATGTGCCGGTGGCAAGATCCCTTTAAGATTCGTGACGCCAGTGCCTGTAATGGTGGCACACCGATTGATAGCAGTAATAAGTGAGGAACACAGTTTGTAGTGAACCAAAACTTCCTTATACTGGAAACAGTTAACTTATTTACAGTCTTAGGTTTAGTTCCATAGGTCACAGTAGCAGTCAATCACAAGCAGGCTTTCACAATAATGGCAGGCACAATGTTCTTGCAAGATACTCAGAGGGTTAAATACACTCACAGATCAGGCTGCACCTTTTCCTCAGAAATCCTGTGCACTATTCCTCAGAACCCCTGTCTGTCTTGATCCCAAGGCCCGTATGCCCTATTGGTGGCTTTATCCTTGGTAAAGAAACTTCCTCAGGTATTTGTCTCCTTGCATTAGATAGATCCTTCTGCCCTTCAGCTCACTTGTCTGGCTGGAAACACTTCTGCTCTGCTTCTGTACTGTACTTGGTAGGAACTGCAGGTTTCTCAGGAGGTAACTCTTCCCCTGGTAACAACTTCTGAGCTAACTCTGGCTCAAGAACCTCAGGCAGGCTAGACTGCACTCACTAGCCTCCTGGAAGCATCTAGAAGCCTGGGCTGTCTAGTTGCATGTCAGAAGCTCCCTTTAGCTGTTGCCTAGCTAAAGTCCACACTTACTTCTGACTCTACACTGCTTTCCCTGAACAGGACCTGACTATCTATCTTAGGGGTTCCCTAGCTCCCTCTACTGTCTTGGAGGAGGAATTACACCCTAACAAGCCTGATACACAGATAAACAGGAAAATGCACATAAATAACATGAATAAAGTGACATTATGCATCACAATGACATATAAGACACAATGGCCCTGTTCCACAGGAGGTGGAGAACAACGTGGCCCAATTGACCCTTGTGTAGTGCCCACATTTACCTAGTGGGACACTACACAAGCACTGGTCCCTAACTGCAGAACACTAGGGGCTCTGACTGCTCTCCTTATATACAATTTCTAGCTAGACTGGAGCCTTCTAGTGGGAGGGGTGGAGTGGAGAAGCACAGCACAAACAGATATATTGTTTTAACTTCCGTCTGTCATAGACTTACATTAGAGCTTCAATGATACTCAATGGCAATGACACAGCAGTTTTTCCAGACATAACAACATAGCTAAAACCAGACATTCAAAAGGTCAGGCTGTCTGGTTTTGGTGGTAAACAAGGTGGCTTTTTCCCTCCAAAACATGCTCTTCTTTAAACTCTATGGCAGCTGAGGAAAATTACCAGCTTCTCATTCAAAGTCCCAAAAGTCTCTCAGCATTCCTCAACCCCTTCCACAGAGCCTCACAAATACAGTGCAAATTAACAAGATATATCACAACACACATATAAAATGCAGTTACACAGTATTAAACAGTACACTTTAACCCCTTCAAGTGAAATAAAGTAAGACGTTTATAACTTTGCATAGGAGAAATAGGCAAATGTCCACAAATGGCTAGACTTCAAAGTACCCCTGCTCCAGGGAACTACACTATGAAGGGGGCACAATGGCCATTACTATTATGAAGGGGGCACAGAGGGCATTACTATTACAAAGGGGGGCACAGAGGGTATTACTACTATTAAGGGGGCACAATGGGCATTACAAAAATGAAGGGTGCACAATGGGCATTACTACTATGAAGGGGCACACTAGGCAGTACTACTATGAAGGGGGCACAATAGGCATTACTACTTTAAAGGTGACACAATGGGCATTACTACTATAAAGGGGCAAAATGGGCATCATTACTATGAAGGGGATACAATGAGCATTTATACCGTGAAGGGGCACAGTGGGCATTACTACTATAAGGAGGATTCAGAAAGGGCATTACTACTGTGAAGGGGGCACAGTGGGTATTATTAATGTGAAGGGACACAGTGCATTACTACTGTGAAGTGGGCACACAGGGCATTACTACTGTGAAGGGGCATAACCATTATGGGGCCACAGTGAAGGCATAACTACTCTGAAGGGGCACAGAGAGAGCATAACTACTCTGAAGGTGCGCAGAGAGGGCATAACTACTGTGGAGGGGGACAAACAGGGCATTACCACTGTGAAGGGGCACAGATAGGGCATAACTACTGTGAGGGAGGCACAATGAAGTGATGAGTACTTTAAGGGGGCACAATATGGTCATAACTACTGTGAAGGATGTACAATGAGGGCATAACTACTATGAGAGGGCACAATGTGGATATTATTAGGGAGAACATATCTGGACATAACTATTGTGAAGGTTGTACAATGAGTGCAATGGTACTGTGAGGTGGCACAATATTTTAAAGTATTGGGGTGGGGGGAGGTGCCAAAGAAAGGACTGCCAAACACCTTAGGCACGCCACTGGCTGTTGGTTACCTCCTGCATCAGAGTCTTGTAACATAGGACGTGTCACGATCCCTCCTGTGAGAGAGATGAGAAGATCAGATAAATTTGCTTGCTGCACGTGAGGCTATCTGACAGGTCTCTCTGTTTTCCTCTATGTATGTCTCATCCCCTGCTACCTATCCTAGGGCTCGTCAGTTTTAGCGGGGCTTTAGGTATCCGGTGTATGAGTATTTCCACCATCAGGATCTGCTCATACTGGCAGGAGAGGGAAAGGCCTAGGGATAACTAGGAGGTCACCATCTCTCTTCCTTAGCTTTTGAGGCCTAGATGGTTGTCTATTCGTTGTGGTGTGTATTTGGTGTTTTCCCTTCCCCTTAACCTGTGATTATCAACCGCCCAAAACATTATCCTTTGTTTTATCAGTGCAGCTATGGATTCTGTTTCTGCACTGGTCGATCGTATTCAGGGGCTCTCTTATTATTTTGTTGCTGAAAGGTGACGCTCAGTATTGGGCTTTCTCTTTGCCGACTGGTTCACAATCCCTCCGGTCGGTAGATGAATTTTTCAGAGCTCTTGGCCTTATCTACGATGACCTAGATCGGGTTTCCCTGGCCGAATCTAAGTTGCTTGCAGCAGGGGGAGAGTTCAGCTAAGTCCTATTCCTCTGAATTTAGGAGGTGGGCAACTGATATGGAGTGGAATGACCCAGCTCTCCGTAGTCAATTTTGTCAAGGACTGTCTGAGAACCTGAAGGACGCCTTAGCATTTCCCGCAAATCCAGAGTCATTGGAGGCGGCCATGTCTCTGGCGGTGCGTATTGATAGACGCCTGAGGGAGAGATCTAAAGTTCATCTCACTCGAGACCTATTATCATACAGGGAAGCGGTCTCTTCTGACACTCTGGGTAAAGAGACACTTGAGCTCGTGTCTGGTGATGAGCCAATGAACACTTGGACCAGGTGATAAAAACTTTAGGGTTAAGAAAAGACTTTGCTTTTTCTGTGGTCAAGGAGGAAATTTTGTTAACGTATGTCCTTATGTTAAGCATTAAGGTTAAAAAGAAAAAAAAAAGTCCTAATGTGTCTAGTCCTCTTCTCACTCTTGGTAGTGTGGATGGAGAAGCTGAGAATGTACTTTTGTCTTTTACCAGTAGTACCCGATTTCTCCTGCCTGCCAAGGTGGCGCTAGATTCCAAAACTGTCGAAATAGAAGTATTTATTGACAGTGGGGCAGGGGTTAACTTAGTGGATGGCCAGTTTGTCCGTATGCATGGTTTGACAAGCGCATTAGACAAAGATATTTCTGTGTTGGCGATTGATTCTGCCCCTCTCTCTCAAAAGTGTCTGTCTCAAAAGGTGCAGGACATTCACCTAAAGGTGGGAGATTCTCATATTGAATCCATTTCATGTTTTGTGCTCGAGGGTTTGCCTGCTCCTCTGGTGTTAGGTTTACCAAGGTTAACCAAACATAATCCTACTATCGATTAGCAAGCGAGACAGATTCTCGATTGGAGTGATTTCTGCCTTGACAATTGTCTTAGCATGTCGCTTTCTGTTGTAACTACTAAAATGTTACCTCCTTTGGTTTTGGATTTTTCTGATGTATTCTCTAAGGGTGGAGACCAGGAGTTGCCTCCTCATCGGGAGTATGATTGCCCCATTAACCTTATTCCCGGAGCTAGATTGCCAAAGTCTCGGTTGTATAATCTTTCTGAACCCAAAAGAGTAGCCATGCGAGAGTATAAATATCACAGAGAGTTTGGCTAAAGGTCATATTAGACCATCCAAATCACCAATGGCGGTGGGGTTCTTCTTTGTTAAAAAAAAGGATGGAACTCTTAGGCCATGTTTCGACTTCCGTGAGCTTAATCGCATCACTATCCGTGATCCCTATCTCTTTCCTTTGATCCCAGATCAGATTGTCGGCGCCAAGGTGTTGGATTTGAGGGGGGCATATAATCTGATAAGAGTCAAGGAAGGGGACGAATGGAAAACAGCCTTTAATACTCCTGAGGGTCATTTTGAGAATCTGGTCATGCCTTTTGGTTTGTCCAATGCTCCTGCGGTTTTTCAACACTTCATCAATGACATCTTTCATCATCTGGTGGGCAGGTTTGTGGTCGTTTATCTGGATGATATTTTAATTTAATCTCCTGCTATGGAAATGCATAAGGATCATGTGAGACAGGTCTGACAGATCCTAAGAGAGAATAAATTGTGTGCCAAAATGGAGAAGTGTGTATTTGCGGTCCCTGAAGTGCAATTCCTTGGCTACCTACTCTCATCTTCAGGTTTTCGTATATGGATCAGGAAAAAGTCTGTGCTGTGTTGGACTGGGATGGACCCGAAGATCTGAAGGCACTCATGCGATTTTTGGGGTTCACCAACTACTACCGCAAATTTATCTTGAATTACTCAAACGTTGTTAAACCATTAACTAATATAACTAAAAAAGGCGCGGATTTCTCAGTATGATCTGAAGAAGCATTGCATGCTTTTTCAGTAATAAAGGAATGTTTTGCTTCTGCTCCTATTCTGGTGCACCCAGATGTGTCGCAACCTTTTATTGTGGAAGCTGATGCATCAGATGTAGGGGATGGAGCAGTCTTTGTCGCAGGGTTCTTCTCCTAGCAAATGGCGCCCTTGTGCTTTTTTCTCTAAAATACTCTCTTCTGCCGAAAGAAATTATGATGTAGGTAATAGAGAGTTGTTGGCCATTAAATTGGCTTTTGAAGAGTGGCGTCATTGGTTGGAAGGAGCGATTCATCCCGTTACAGTAATTACTCATCACAAAAATCTGGCCTACCTGCAGTTGGCTAAACGTCTTAACCCAAGGCAGGCCAGATGTTTTTTACTAGATTTAATTTAATTGTCACTTATTGTCCTGGGATTAAAAACGTCAAGGCGGATGCCTTATCCTGTAGCTTTCCCCGGGGGGGGGGGGGGGGGGGGGGGGGGGGGAGAAGGGGGCAGAGGTTTTGAAGGCCCAGGGAGAGACACCCGATTCCTGTCCTCCAGGGAAGTTTTTTGTCCCTTCGGAACTACAACACAAGGTGTTTAAGGAATATCACGATACTGTTCTTACGGGACACCCTGGGAGCAGATCCACTGTGTTTCTAATTTCTTAAACATGCTGGTGGCCAGGGTTACGTAAATGTGTTGAGGGTTATGTGGCAGCTTGTGAGACTTGTGCGCGTGCTAAGGTGGCTCATACTCGGCCTTCAGGATCTCTACTTCCCTTGTCTATCCCATCCCGACCCGACTCATTTGTCCATGAACTTTATCACAGATTTGCCTAATTCTTCTGGGAAAACTGTGATTCTGGTGGTTGTTGACCGCTTCAGCAAGATGGCGCACTTTATACCATTATCAGGTTTACCTAATGCCAAAACTGTCGCTCAAGTGTTTGTCGATAACATCGTGAAACTACATGGCATTAGAGGGACTCAATTTGTTTCCAGATTCTGGAAGGCGTTCTGTACTATTCTGGGGGTCCAATTGTCCTTCTCTTCGGCCTTTCATCCTCAGTCGAACGGGCTGACTGAGCGCACTAAGCAGAATCTGGAGACTTATTTGAGATGTTTTGTCACTGAGAATCAAGAGGAGTGGTCTTCATTTTTGTCGTGGTCGAGTTTGCCATAAATAACCGTAGACAGGAGTCCACTAAGAAGTCGCCGTTCTCTGGTGCATATGGGTTCCATCCGCAGTTTGGCACATTTTCTGGTACTTAGACGTCTGGTATACCTAAAGAGGAAAGATTCTCCTCTTTGTTGCCATCTATTTGGCGGAAGATTCAAAACAATTTAAATAAAATGGGCAAAAAGAATAAACGTATGGCTGAGAAGAGACGTGTGAATGGTCCGGACCTGAGAGTGGGTGATTCTGTGTGACTGTCCACAAGAAACATTAAGTTGAAGGTACCCTCTTGGAAGTTGGGGCCAAGGTTTATTGGGCCATACAAGATCTCTGCTATTATTAATCCGGTTGCTTTTCGTCTTCAGCTTCCGCAGGCTTTGAAGATTCATAATGTGTTTCACAAGTCATATCTGAAAAGATATGTTTAACCTGCTGAACTGTCCTCTCTGACACCACCTGCTGTCATGGTGTATGGTTTCAGATTGCCAGGATAGTGAACTCACATATTCTTCGTGGATCTCTTCAGTACCTCGTGCACTGGAAGGGTTACGGTCCAGAGGAAAGAATGTGGGTTCCTGCTACCAACGTGAATGCCAGTCGCCTTGTGAGGGCTTTTCACAGGGCGCATCCTGATAAAGTCGGTCCTGGGTGTCCGGAGGCCACCTGTAGAAGGGGGGGGGGGGTACTGTCACGGTCCCTCCTGCGAGACAGGTGAGAAGATTGGATAGACTTGCTGCACGTGAGGCTATCTGACAGGTCTCTCTGTTTTCCTCCATGGATGTTGTTGTTTGGCAGGATCTCACCTCTCCTCAGGTGGCGCTCGTTATCAGTGATGAGGCTCTATTGAGATCCGCCTCACACTGCTGACCATGCGGTTGATAGTTTCTGCTTGGAGTTGCTAGTGTTGGTTTGTCTTGAATCTCCTGCTTCTCCATACATCTCTAAGCTAAGTACTTGTTGCCTTCTCTGTTTCTTATTATCTGGTGTGTGTTGTTTCTAGGCCTCAGGGAGACGCAGGTTTCTTCATTCTGGAAGGAACTAGCTGTTTCATCCCCTTCTACCTATCCAGGGCTTTAGGTATCCGGTGTATGAGTATTTCTACCATCAGGATCTGCTCATACTGGCGGATGTTAGGGAAAGGCCTAGGGATAACTAGGAGGTCACCATCTCTCTTCCTTAGCTTTTGAGGCCTAGATTGTTGTCTATTCGTTGTGTTGTGCATTTGGTGTTTTCCCTTCTCCTTAACCTGTGACAGGACGTAGGAAGTCTCATTGGTAACAACAAGGGACAAGGTTAGTATCACATGATCTGCTCATGACAGGACACGTCTCACTGCCCTAAGGCATTATGGGACAGCAGAGACATGACAAAGGTTTTAGGGTGGGGAGTGGTTGGGGTTTTGTTTTATTGTTTTTTATTTGTTTTTTGTAAACCAAAAATGTCCCTCTGGTCCAATAAAATAAAAATTCACATTAACTGGGGAATGAACAGAAAATTTACATGTTGACCTCCTTGTAATCCAAGATGGCAACACTGCTTCTTAGACTACCTACTGTGCATCTGTACTGCAGTTCAAGCTAGTGCCAGCTTATCCAGCTCTGCTTTTGGCTTTGACGGCACTGCTCACTTAAGCAGTGTTGGCCAATCTTAGGGCAGCAGGGAGTGTCTTAGACTACCATCAGGTGGGCTGAGAACTTGCAACCTTATCGGAGGACAGAAAAGGAGTCCAGGGATTGGTGGATCTGTAGCTGTAAAGCTGAAAAGGATGACACCATGTAAGTATTATGTTGATCCCCCAGTTAACCCTCAGATCACCTCGCCTTACACGTATGGCAGATATTGACTGTTTAAATATGGCTCCCACTCGTTAACACAGCGGGCTCCTTAGACACTGGGTTTCTGCTGTTTCAGACAGCAGAGGCCCAAGGCTACTGTCTGTGATCAGCAACAATGCCGATCGCAGCCATTTAACCCTTCAGATGCTGTGGTTAAATTTGACCATGGCATCTGAAGGCTGAAAACGTGGAAGCGCTCTCCTTAGTGGTGATCAGGGGAGCCCTTCATTCCATGCAGCATCCTCTGTCCTCTTGAATGATCCAAGGCTGCTGCAGCTATGATCCTGTGGAGACTCTGCTTGGCCTTCATAGGAGCATTGTGAAATTCTCATAGACTACAATACTAATGCAATGCTAAACATCATCGGCATCATCGTGTCCAAATAAAATATTTATCCCATATGGTGAATAGCATAATGGAAAAATCATCGCTTCACCACCTCAAACACAGATCGCCTTGCAAAAAAATGAGCCCTGTAGACATAACTGTAAGAAAGTTATGGGGGTTAGAATATGGCGATGAAAATACATTTTAATCCAGTTTTCTTTCAGAATTAAAATACACAAAAAACTATATAAATGTGGTATCATTGTAATTGTACTTACCCAGAGAATGAAGGTGACAGGTCAGTTTTACCGCATAGGGAACGCTGTAAAAACAAAACCTGTTAAACAATGGCTACATTGTATGCAATATTAACCCCTTCTATCTCGGGCCAGTTCCTTTTTTGGAAATCTGACATGTGTCTCTTTATGTGGTAATTAGTGGTGTAACTAGAAATAACTGAGCCCCACAGCTAATTTTTAAACGCCCAGCCCCCCACTCCAACAACTTCTTTGCACCTCCTCCTGTGCAACCCCCACACCTGTGACTAGTAAAGATTGCTCTCTGAGACGAGGCCCAGCAGGTGCTCTGTCCGTTCCCTACAATGTCTCTGTATATAATGTCAGGAGGGCCCTGACAATAAAATCTTTAGTCCTCCTCCTGGGTGTGCCCCTTCTGGGTTTGGGCCCCACAGCAGCCGCTTCCCCTGCTTCCCCTATAGCTACGCCCCTGGTGGCAATAACTTTGGAACGCTTTCACTTATCCAAGCCATTCTGAGATTGCTTTTTCATGACACAATGTACTTTATGACAGTGGTAAATTTGAGTCGATATATTTCACCTTTATTTATTAAAAAAATCCCAAATTGACCCCAATTTTTTTTAAAAATAAACAATTTTCTAAATTAAAATTTCTCTACTTTAAAGACAGATAGTAATGCCTCAAAAATAGTTATCAGTCATCATTCCCCATGTGCCATGTTGGTATCACTTTGTAAACGTCATTTAATTGTTTAGAAGCAGTTTTTAACATTTTCTAAAAATTTACAAAACATTTTTTAAGCATCAATTCAATTATAAAGTGATTTTGAGGGGCTTCCGTAATGGAAACCACCCATAAATAACTGTTTGGTATTACACTTTTTGTGAGGCAAAGTAACCAGAAAATGGCTGTTTTGGCACAGTTTTTATTTTAATTTTTTTCAGCGTTCGCCTGACAGGGTATATCATGTGATATTTTTATAAAGCAGGTTGTTACGGACGTGGCGATAATATGTCTACTATTTTTATTTTTATTACGTTTTACACAGAATAAAATCCTGTTTTTGTGGTGCCATATCTTTTTTATTTTTTAAACAATTGTCTTAGGTAGGATCTCACATATTTTGCGGGATGAGATGATAGTTTGATTGATATCATCTTGGGGTACATACGCCTTTTCGATCACTTGGTATTACACTTTGTGAGGCAAGGTGACCAGAAAATGGCTGTTTTGGCACAGTTTTTATTTTATTTTATTTTTTTACGGCGTTCACCTGCTGTCAAGTGGACACACGCTTGCCTGATGAAGGGCATTCAATTTGCCTGAAACGTTGTTCGGTGTACCACCATGTCTAATTCACTAATTAATGTTGATAATGTAGACGTACTACTTCCAAAATGTATTTACTGCCTATATAAAGTACGCTAAAAAACACTTTATTAAATACTATAAAAATGTAACTCTACACAAATAGGCTTGATGGGGTGACTGGGAATATCACAGTCTATATTATGCTGATTCCTATAGACGCCCCATCACTGGAACTCCTTAATTATAGGAGTATAGAATTGCTGGCAAGGTTCCTCTAATGATCAACATGAGCGTGATTACACACTCCACATGGCAGGACTGTATATCCCTTAAAAGCCATGCACAGATGGATCCGGTACCAGGATGATAAATCCCAAGTAGCTACAACCAGATATAGTCTCCTTTATGTTTAGGAGAAAATAAATTGGTTAGCTGGTTGGTACAATGATCCAAAGTTGATCACAGGTGAAACTGTGTAAATTGGGCCACAACCCTACACAGGTCACCACTATTAGAGGAAGCCCTATAAGGCTCTAGATGTAAAAACGAAGGTCAGTCTGCATGTGTGTACTGCAGTGTTTGCTCGACGCGTTTCCCTATTCAAGTTATTATTGATTCATCAGGAGCAAGTAACTAGGCCCTCTGTTAGCGTCAAATATTGCCACCCTGACGCTGGATGTGACAATAGATAGCCAGAGACCTAGAATTTTAACTGACTGGAAAATGCTGCACGCCTCTGATATCGTGCGTGCAGTAACGAGCCTCCGGCATATATTGGCCGTGACGCGCGCGTAGTGCGGGCTTGTTTAAATGGAGGAAACTCCTCCCACCTGCATATCAAGCCTTCAACAGACGTCCAATGTAAAGCTGACATGCCACATGGCCTCGCCTACTGTTATCGTCATCACCAAGGGACAAGTGATCCATTGTATCGTCATGCAAGGGACAGGCAAACAACTAGCTCCGCCCCCCGTAAACGTCACTACAGAAAACTACATCGCCCATTGACAGTAACCGGCGAGACTCCACCTCCTCTCAGCGCCATCGAATCAATATGGCAGAGAGGAGGATGAATGTGTGACGTGTGCTCCGTCTGCTCCCAACTTATTGGTAGATATGCTAAGGGGGAGGAAAATGTATATGTGACGTATGCTTGAGTCACCGGATGGGTGGGGACAAAAATCTAAACAGATACATATAGGAAAAAAGGTACACAATGATATCAATAGGGACCAATAAAGAATCCCCTTAATCGATAGCAATAAACTGCTAGATAGGATATATATTTGAGTCATACTAGGAGACTGTGTTGTGGGGATTTGAATGACACTTAAAGCACCCACATAATAAAAATGGGTACAAAACATATCTGAACTACAGGAGAAAAGCATTGATGTTGATATTGAGCAACAGATATCAATTTAGAAACAGGAACATATGGTAATCAATGATCATATAATGATATAGATGATATAGATGGACATGCGTACAGGGGAAGTGTTTATTCAATGAAGCATGCATATGAAATCGCATCATTGAGGCCCTTGGGCTTCACAGTGTTTAAAGTGAAAATCCACTGCGCCTCCTTTCTGAGGAGCAGTGTATCAATATCACCTCCCCTGGGTGGTGATCTTACATGTTCTATACCTTGGAATTTAAAACAGTCAGTGACACCCGGGTGGCAAATAGCCACATGTTGTGCAATAGGGGTATCCCCAGAGTTTTTGATCTTCAAGAGATGTTCCCCTATACGCCTCCTAAATTCACGTTTTGTTTTCCCTACGTATTGCAAACCACAAACGCAGGTCGCCAGGTATACCACCCCAACTGTCTTACAGTTGATAAAGGATTTAATATAGTATTCATGTCCTGTGGTCGAGCTCCTAAACTGTGTACTCTTCAAAATTGCTTTGCATGCTATGCAGTTACCACACTTGTATGTGCCATTGGGTATATTAGCCCCCAACCAGGTCTCATTTCTAGGGGTGCTGAAGGCACTATGGACCAATTTGTCCTTAATATTACCACCACGCCGGTATGTAACCATGGGGTAACTGCCCACTAGATGTCCAACATCCGGGTCAGTTTTTAAAATATCCCAGTGTTCAGTAAGCAAAGCACGCATCTCCTTGTGTGCCGTATCGAAGGTACCAATAATCCGTATCTGTACATCATCAGATGTTCTATTTCTAGGATGCAGAAGTTGTTCTCTATCACATGCAGCTGCATGTTGATATGCTTCCTTCAAGACCAGTTTGGGATAACCCTTCTCAATAAATCGCTTCTTAAGATCATCAGCTGAAGCCTTAAAATCAGACCACTGAGAGCAATTTCGTCTCATTCTAAGGTACTGTCCCTTAGGAATGCCCCTCTTGAGAGGGTAAGGATGTCCACTCTCCCATCTCAAGAGGGCATTAGTGGCCGTGGGTTTACGGAACACTTTTGTTTTGATATGTCCAGAGGGGTCAATCTCAATAGAGAGGTCTAAGAAGGTAAGCTGTCTTTCATCAATTTCTGATGTGAAAAACAGACCTAAAGAGTTGACATTCAATCTTGATACAAAGTCGGAAAAGCTCTTCTTCGTACCCCTCCACAAGATGAAAATGTCATCAATGAACCTCATCCATAATAATATGGATGAGGTCCATTGTTCCATCTCCTCGTTAAAGACAACCTCTCTCTCCCACCAGCCCAGGTAAAGGTTGGCAAAAGTAGGGGCACAGGGACTGCCCATTGCCACCCCCCTGAGCTGGCGGTAGAGAGAACGGTCAAACAAGAAGATGTTGTGGTGCAGAATGAAGTTCAGCAATGTGATCACCAGTTCATTATGTTCATAGAACTGAGACCCTCTCTCCAGTAAAAATGTATGTGCTGCCTCGCAGCCTTGTTGGTGCGGGATGGAGCTATATAAAGCCTCAACATCCAAACTGGCCAATAGGGTATCACTGTCACAGCTGATGTCATCCAATCTCCTCAAAACATCCATAGAGTCCCTAACAAAAGATGGTAAGCTAAATACAAATGGCCTCAAAACACTGTCCACATATGTACTGATTTTTTCCGTGAGGCTGCCAATCCCCGACACTATCGGCCTTCCCTTCAAAGGGTCAGTCCCCTTGTGTATTTTAGGTAGACTGTAGAAGGCCGGTAGTGTCGGGTGAGTGGGCAGAAGGTAGGCCAATTAATTTGCACCTATCAATCTGCGCCATTTAGCTCTGCTGAGAATATGGCTAAGCTCATTTTTATAAGCCTGAAGAGGATTGTGGTCCAGCTTGATGTAACAGGTATTATCATCAAGAATTCTATTACACATTTGTACATAGCTGTTGACATCAAGAACAACTATGTTTCCACCCTTATCTGAGGGCTTAATAACTATAGTTGGATCTCGCTGCAATTGTACTAGAGCTAATTGTTCCTGCTCAGACACATTTCTTGGATATGGACTCTGGACATATAAAGATTGTATTTTTTCCGTGACAACAGTGAGGAAGACATCAAGGGGCGAATGATTCACCACCGGAGGGAATCTTTTGGACACTGGTTTTAGATCAGTGAATGGTCCTTCACCAAGATCTCTATCACCCTCTGCTAAAAGACCTGCAAGCACTCTTAAATCAGGAAGATCCTCCTGATCAATACCCAGTTTCTCACATTCTTCCCTGTCATGGGTACAGAAAAATTTCTTCCACTTTAGTTTCCTAATGAATAGATTGACATCCTTCACCCATGTAAAGGGATTGAATCTATATTCAGGTACAAAAGACAGGCCTTTACTCAAGACCGTCATTTCCGCAGATGTTAGGGTCCATCTGGAAAGATTTATAATCTGTGAAGTGTCAATGAATCCAGACACCTTCAATTGCCTCTCCTGTTTCTGAGCGGATAATCGCTTGTGAACTGAGTTTGTTCCAGAGATTTTATTTTATTTTTTTACGGCGTTCACCTGCTGTCAAGTGGACGCACGCTTGCCTGATGAAGGGCATTCAATTTGCCCGAAACGTTGTTCGGTGTGCCACCATGTCTGGCTAAATAAAGTCTAATCAAGCATAACAAAAATTGGTGTGCTGTCTGAATTGTTTACGGTAATACATTACAATTTACAATACATCTGTTTTGTAATGCATTGGCTGTAAGTGTATTACACAGTGTAATACACTTACAGCCTGCTTGCCTGTGAGATCCAGGGAACTGGGTCTCACAGGCTTCCATGGAAAGCAGCACGATGCCTATGGAAGGCATCAGGCTGCGTTCCCAGCTATTAGGTCCCCCGTCACCGCAGCGCGGTGATCCGATGGGTACGGGAGCGAGCTCACTCCACACACATCGCACATCCTGCGGTCAGAGCTGACCGCAGCACAGCTAGGGTCAATGCGCAAGCATTGGTGTTTTCACGAATGTCGGCGCATACAGAGGGGGCACGGCTAACACGAACAGCCGGACCCATGCGACTTACTATTACGGCGCTAGCCAGGAAGGGGTTAAATTGTGCCATTAGAAAGTACAACTTGTTATGCAAAAAAAAGCTATGTGAAAGGAAAAATAAAAAAGTTATGGCACCAAGTAAAGAGAATCCTCTGGGGGCTTTAATGTACTTTTTTCTTTGAACTGGAGGGTCCCCTAAAAAAAACACCTCACAATTAAATAAAAAATGGTGCGGACATGTATCTCATTCACTGAGCGGTTCTACAATTTTCAGCTCTACAGAAGGATCTCCAGGAGGTGTAGAGTCTTGCATACTTGCAGAACATTCACCTGATGCTTTGTTTGTTACTGCCATCTTTCATTACAGTGCCCCATTGTATATTCTATACCCCAGTGAATTAATTTTGATGGGTGTATGCAAATATCCAGCGCTTTACTCAGATTTACCAATGTTTGCGTGCTGTTTGGATGAATATGAAGAATGTCTTCAATTCTCTCTCATTCTACACACCGAGAACAGGTAATGAGATGCAAACACACACATCACTTTCCATAGAGGAGCTCTACCAGAATGTTATCATTTGACTTGACATAATTTGACTTACATATTAGGGAAGCGAATAATGAGAAATTGTCTACCACAGACCGATGACCTCAACCTCTTACTGCAGCAGTCCTTCTAAAGAAGCTCTCCACTTTAAAGAATCCCTACTTGTTAGAAGGGTCACTTGACAAGAAGCTGATCACAATGGGGGAGATTTATTAAGAGTAGCATGTGGTACGCTGGTCTTGATACCCGCCGCACTGCTGGAGAATGCACTTAATTTATGACCAGACACAGGCCTTGTCATAAATTAGGTGCATCCTCTGCCAGGCTGTGCACCTAAACTGAATGGCAGTCTTCATTTACAACAGAAAACACCCTGCTATAGCCAAGCTCCCTTTTTAGAAAGTGGTGAGGGCGATGTTGAAATGCTGTTTGCAACTAAATATAGTAGGAGTGTTGCTTAAAAAGTCGCAAAATGGCGTAGGGAGATGTGCAACACCCCAGAGTGGTGTTACCACTCCTGCACCCTGGCATAACCTAGAGTCATAGAGTCAGACTACAGAGAAGAAGTGCAGCATACAGAAGAAGCTGAGTTATACAGCCAGCCTGTCAGTACAGCAGAGTCAGAGAGAAACAGTTATAGCAGGGTTGAGTTTGCCTGCCAGTTTAATGCTAAAGCCTGCTGGAACCAAGACAAAGCCTGTAAACTGTTTGAAGAAACGTTTATTCAAAGTAAAGCTGCCATTAAACTTCATCTCAAGGTCTGGACTCAAGTTATTCTTTCAAATCCCTCCATTATTCCCCCTATTTATTGTTTCGGAGCCAAAGTCTGGGGTCCAGCAGTATGCAGTTAGGAGCACCATGACACACATCAAGAGACATTTAGGCCGCACTACACCACTCAGCTTTTCCTACACCTGGGATGCGATATAGAGGGCACGTTGCAGATGATAAATCTCCCCTAATTTGTCCTCTGCTTGAACTTCCAGTGATCAGTTCTTATTTGTGGGTTGTGGGGAAACATGGTGGAGTTTTATTTCAGTACACAGCCAACATGGCTTGTCCATAAAATGAGGTAGTGGTCCTCCAGAGACGCTCTTTGTAACCTCTGTCCACTCTGACTAACACACGAGGATCCTAAGCACATGCCGCCTCTATTGAAGGGGTTGGCCCGTCTCATACATTGGGGGAATATTACTAGGATATGCCTCACAGTTACTATGGTCCTCGCCAGTTCTCCCTTGGAGCGAGCTCTGGATTTGGGGTTCTCCTGCCTGATGGTGGTTTGGAGTGTCCTTGGTTTCTGTGGGTTGTTGGGGTGCAAGGTAGAGTCTCCATAAGAAGTGCAGAAGGCAAAGCAAGGCTGTGGCAATGCAGGTATTGATGCTTGCAATGATAAGGCCGGTTTTGCAGCAATTCTTTACTGGCAATAAAGTTCAAATACAGCAGGCACAGTCTTTATCATGCATGGACTGGCAGATCTTACATATATTTCAGTTTCCACAGTTCTTACATTTCTAGAGGCTGCAAAGATGGTAGACAAGCCTAGTTGTTTCCTCTCTGAGTAACTCTTCCAATATGTCTTTTCTCTCTCTGATTCAGCCACAAGAGACCAAGACATATAAATGTCTTTCCCTTTGTATCTCTCAATTTCTTTACTTCTCTAAAAATGCACAACTACACATACCCAACTGCGGGGTATAGTTTTCTTAGCAGATGACAAGTCTGTGTTCAAAATACTCTGTAGTTCCTATTCTCCCAGAAAAGTGTGCTATGGAGTTTAAAAGCTGTTTACAGGTTACCTCCAAAGACTTTTTAGCATGCACCTTCTCTAAATGGCTGGTATACTCCAGTGTAGTCTCAATTGCTTCCCCAGAGGCTGGTGTAAGGCTTCATCTCAGGCTGGCTGGTAATTTCCCAAGTCTGCTTTTTGCTTGACCTCCTTTGACAGTTTCAGCTCCCACTAACTACACTTGGAAATCTAAGCTACTCCCTATAGAGAAGGTGTAGCAGCCCCACCTACCAACTATCTGTAAGGCCTGTTAAATCTTTGACAACCTGTAGAAAGGAAATGCACAATACCACAATTGCCACACGTTTTAACCCTTTTAGCAGTGGGCTAGCAGCACACTGCATACCCGCTTTCTTTAAAGTGAGGTATCCCCAGCGACTCTTGCCACAGCATTTTCCCAATGACCTGAAAGAAAAAAAGGGGAACATGCTTGCATATACACATCACATTACAATCCCAGTCATTGTCATATGTTCCTCTTCTTCTTTGACCTGAAAAGAAACACAAGCATCTGCATAGCAACAGAATATGCAATCATATCATATCAAGTTGAGAAAGACACAGCGGAAAGATATTCCAAGATGATGTGGAGGCAATGGATTTCTCACCTGGGGGCACAGTCCATAACAGTACAATAAAAGTCCATTAAAGTGCAAACACTAGAAATACTGCAAGTTTTGGGCCTGTAGAGGCAAAGTCCTAAGTATACAGTCCAGCTTGGGGTTTAGTAGTTAGCTTTGGGACCAAAGTTGCACACAATAAATAACAGAGAGCTTCAAGAAAGGCCGACACTGAGAACATAACTTTAACATTGCAGATATAACAGACACATAAAGTCTATCTCTGGGACCCAGCAAACCCAGCTCTGCTACATCTATACACATGACAGCTGCCCAAACACACCCATCTCTGCTACAGCTATACACATGACAGCTGCCCCAGCACACTCAGCTCTGCTACATCTATACACATGGCAGCTGCCCAAACACACCCAGCTCTGCTACATCTATACACATGACAGCTGCCCCAGCACACTCAGCTCTGCTATATCCCTATATATGACAGCTGCCTTAGCAAACCCAGCTCTGCTACATCTATACACATGACAGCTGCCCAAACACACCCAGCTCTGCTACATCTAATACACATGACAGCTGCACCAGCACACTCAGCTCTACTATATCTCTATATATGACAGCTGCCCCAGCAAACCCAGCTCTGCTACATCTATACACATGACAGCTGCCCAACACACCCAGCTCTGCTACATCTATACACATGACAGCTGCCCAAACACACCCAGCTCTGCTACATCTATACACATGACAGCTGCCCAAACACACCCAGCTCTGCTACATATATACACATGACAGCTGCCCCAGCACACTCAGCTCTGCTATATCTCTATAAATCTATCTACTGTATAGCAATACTTAGAGATATATAGATGTAGCAGAGCTGGGTGTGCTGGGGCAGTTGTCATATATAGAGATATAGTAGAGCTGAGTGTGCTGGTGCAGCTGTCATGTGTATTAGATGTAGCAGAGCTGGGTGTGCTGGGGCAGCTGTCATGTGTATAGATGTAGCAGAGCTGGGTTTGCTGGGGCAGCTGTCATATATAGAGATATAGCAGAGCTGAGTGTGCTGGGGCAGCTGTCATGTGTATAGATGTAGCAGGCTGGGTGTGTTTGGGCAGCTGTCATGTGTATTAGATGTAGCAGAGCTGGGTGTGCTGGGGCAGCTATCATATATAGAGATGTAGCAGAGCTGAGTGTGCTGGGACAGCTGTCATATAGAGATATAGCAGTGCTGGGTGTGTTAGGGCAGCTGTCATGTGTATAGATGTACACTTAGCCAGCTATAACAGTAGAAGTCTTATATTTTTTCATTCAGTTGCAATGCAGCTCTTATGGTTGTGTGGTTAGGTGCTTTGCCTCTGATACAGAAGGTTGTGGGTTCGAATCCCAGCAGAAACTTTTCTGAAATACACAAGCACTGACTCCATATATGGACATACAGGGCGGGACACAGGAAGAGGCTGCATCGCATCGCTGATATGGAGGTAAGTATAAGTGTTTATTTTTTTATTAATACCCGACTGTTACTGCCATGGGGGGAGCGGGAGGCACTTGATACTGGCACATGGGGGGAGGGGGGTTGGCACTATGATACTGGCACATGGGGAGGCACCTGATACTGACACATGTGGGGGGGAGGGGGGTTGGCACCTGATACTGGCACATGGGGGGGGGGGTTGGCACTATGATACTGGCACATGGGGGGAAGGAGAGAGGAATATACAGTATACCTCTACACCGTGCCCCACAATATACAGTATACCTCTACACTGTGCCACACAATATACAGTATACCGCTACACTGTGCCACACAATATACAGTATACCTCTACACTGTGCCCCACAATATACAGTATACCTCTACACTGTGCCACACAATATACAGTATACCGCTACACTGTGCCACACAATATACAGTATACCTCTACACTGTGCCCCACAATATACAGTATCCCGCTACACTGTGCCACACAATATACAGTATACCTCTACACTGTGGAGTCTGTACTATAAAGCACCATTGTTTTTTGGCGGCGGACAGAAAATAATCTGGATAAAATCTAGATTTAACCTGAGAAGTAGGGGAAGGGTGCAACGAGCTCAACTTGGAGAGGGGAAAATAATGATCAAGTCCTTACTTACGTTTTGCAGGTGATGCAGGTTTAACAGCCTTGGATGGCTCTGGAGCAGGTCTGGGGGCAGCAGCTGGGGTAGACTATGGTTTTCCAATCGGGGAGACCAGCCTCCTTAGAATTGGAAGCGAGTCCCACAGAACCAGCTGCAACAGAGGAGGCAGGAGTGAATTGGTAGTAGGCCTCCAGGTGAGCCTGCTTCTCCTCTGGAATTTCCATGGGTAGACATAAACTGTGCTTGGCCCAGATGGCCTGGCTCACAGTCACAGATCTCCCAGTCCCAGCTGGAGTACACCTCCGTGTGGATGCAAGAACACAGTTTCAGATTGGACTACTCCAGCCAGGGTGTGCGCTGATCTGCAAACTGCTGTAGCTGCCCAAGAACCCACAGGTACAGGCTTGGGGGACAGTCTCAGACCTTCAGGCCACCGCCCCCTATAAGGTAAGCCAGATCCTCCCACAGCTTCCTGCTCTTGATGGGGTGGTACAGAAATTAGTCGGCATAACACAATGTCTATGGTGGTGCAACAGTAATTCTTCACGCTTTTACAAGGGTTGGCAACTTCTTTTTCCCACCCTTAACGGTGCATAAATAAAAAATTTCTGTGCTTCGTGGTATGTATAACCATAGTTTGTAGTGGTATGTATAACTATAGTTTTTTTAATCCTTGGCACGGCACAGGTACTTGTAAGCTCCGGCTGGCATTTACCACGCAGTTTATCAGCTGCATAAATGTTTCCTCATGTAGTAAAGTATCTTATATCACAGCACTCCACATCAAATAGTTTGAAACAAGCAGATTTCGCTCCTAGTCGCAAGGCACAATATATCCTCAGACAGTCTTTTAGTAATGCAGAAATAAAGTCTCTCAACTTACATGAGTGTCTCTAGAAGGAATATAGGCAGTTTTATGCTGTTCGTGATTCTGTTTATTCTATGTAGTGTGGCCGCACAGGAGGCATGAGGCGGAGAGGATGAGAGTGGTAGTAGAGGCCAGATTGTGGATGTGGTCCTCACGGTGGCTATGGTCCTCCACTCACAGTTATGGGGAGGGTACACCCAGGTTCTTTTGGGGCACACCATGGATTTGGGGTTCTTCTGTCTGCCTACATACACTCACCTAAAGAATTATTAGGAACACCATACTAATACGGTGTTGAACCACCTTTTGCCTTCAGAACTGCCTTAATTCTACGTGGCATTGATTCAACAAGGTGCTGATAGCATTCTTTAGAAATGTTGGCCCATATTGATAGGATAGCATCTTGCAGTTGATGGAGATTTGAGGGATGCACATCCAGGGCACGAAGCTCCCGTTCCACCACATCCCAAAGATGCTCTATTGGGTTGAGATCTGGTGACTGTGGGGGCCATTTTAGTACAGTGAACTCATTGTCATGTTCAAGAAACCAATTTGAAATGATTCGAGCTTTGTGACATGGTGCATTATCCTGCTGGAAGTAGCCATCAGAGGATGGATACATGTTCTCATTTTGTTTACGCCAAATTCGGACTCTACCATTTGAATGTCTCAACAGAAATCGAGACTCATCAGACCAGGCAACATTTTTCCAGATAAATGAAGAAAACAGGGCCCGGAGACAAATGGAGTTCCTCTTTCAGCTCTTCTTTATTGTTCACATAAAATAGACAGACATCACCACCTCCTACATGGCATGACGTTGACGCGTTTCGGGTAGGCACCCTTAGTCGTAACACTTGTGCCATGTGTGGCCTTACTATTTAAAGGGGTTGGAGTTCACTCCCCCCCAGCCGCGGGGAAGAAATCTCCAGCTCCATAGGTTGCCACACACAATGACACACCCTTTCGTTTTGTGCATCAATTACTGATATAATTGGTAACACACTGTGTGGACATTGCACTGGGGGTATTAACCCTGAAGATGCCATGATAATCATTCGCTGGCAAAGCCGCACAGTGTGAACATGCCATCATTAAAAATGTATAATACATATTCAAACAGATTACATAAAACCAAACTAAACAAAAATGACCTTCTGTATTCCAACCAGTTGTGGCTTATTACATTGTAGCAGGTTATATTGGACTATTGGTTATTTAATGCTGTTGGCTCTAACAATGTACATATAAACCAATATTCCCTATTGCGGTTGACAAGAAGCAGTGGTATTATCCACAAGCAGCGGTCACTACATGTAAATAGCGCAACCAGGTGCCTGATATCCAAAAAGCACCATGAGTGTGCTAAATCAAACAACTTGCTAGAAGCTAACCGCAAGAAGGAAAATCGCCCTGTCTGACCAAGGTCCCGTGAGCTGATGAACAGAGATGTGTACAAAACCAGGTAATCCAAGTCGTGGCCAGTATTTTTGCATAGTGAAAAGATCATTCAGCAGAGATATATTTATAAACCTAACTATGTTCACAGTGAAAAATATTTACCATTCTACTTATTTGATGGTTCACTGATAAACATAGGTCAGTTCTTTTTTCAAATTGAGGCCCGCTGGAGTCCTAGTAGCAAGTCTAAAAATCCAGTAGGCTTCCCTAAGAAGGATTTTCTTCCGGTGGTCTCCACCTCTCTTAGGGGCCACAACTCGCTCGATTGCAAATGCCCGAAAAAATGACACTTGATGTGCATGTTTTTGTATAAAGTGTCTGGCAACATTTGAAATATTTAAAATATTCGGGTTGTTAATGTAGTTTAAATGTTCAAGAATACGGCTTTTAACCGCTTGCCGCCACGCTAACGCCGAAAGGCGTCATTGCGGCGGCTCCCCCAGGCTACGCTAACGCCAATAGGCGTCATCTCGCGTGAGCCGAGATTTCCTCTGAACGCGCGCACACAGGCGCGCGCGCTCACAGGAACGGAAGGTAAGAGAGTTGATCTCCAGCCTGCCAGCGGCGATCGTTCGCTGGCAGGCTGGAGATGTGTTTTTTTTAACCCCTAACAGGTATATTAGACGCTGTTTTGATAACAGCGTCTAATATACCTGCTACCTGGTCCTCTGGTGGTCCCCTTTGTTTGGATCGACCACCAGAGGACACAGGTAGCTCAGTAAAGTAGCACCAAGCACCACTACACTACACTACACCCCCCCCCCCGTCACTTATTAACCCCTTATTAGCCCCTGATCACCCCATATAGACTCCCTGATCACCCCCCTGTCATTGATTACCCCCCTGTCATTGATCACCCCCTGTAAAGCTCCATTCAGACGTCCGCATGATTTTTACGGATCCACTGATAGATGGATCGGATCCGCAAAACGCATCCGGACGTCTGAATGGAGCCTTACAGGGGCGTGATCAATGACTGTGGTGATCACCCCATATAGACTCCCTGATCACCCCCCTGTCATTGATTACCCCCCTGTCATTGATTACCCCCCTGTAAAGCTCCATTCAGACGTCCGCATGATTTTTACGGATCCACTGATAGATGGATCGGATCCGCAAAACGCATCCGGACGTCTGAATGGAGCCTTACAGGGGCGTGATCAATGACTGTGGTGATCACCCCATATAGACTCCCTGATCACCCCCCTGTCATTGATTACACCCCTGTCATTGATCAACCCCCTGTAAAGCTCCATTCAGATGTCTGCATGATTTTTACGGATGCACTGATAGATGGATCGGATCCGCAAAACGCATCCGGACGTCTGAATGAAGCCTTACAGGGGCATGATCAATGACTGTGGTGATCACCCCATATAGACTCCCTGATCACCCCCCTGTAAAGCTCCATTCAGATGTCCGCATGATTTTTACGGATGCACTGATAGATGGATCGGATCCGCAAAATGCATCCGGACGTCTGAATGAAGCCTTACAGGGGCGTGATCAATGACTGTGGTGATCACCCCATATAGACTCCCTGATCACCCCCCTGTCATTGATTACCCCCCTGTCATTGATTACCCCCCTGTAAAGCTCCATTCAGACGTCTGCATGATTTTTACGGATCCACTGATAGATGGATCGGATCCGCAAAACGCATCCGGACGTCTGAATGAAGCCTTACAGGGGCGTGATCAATGACTGTGGTGATCACCCCATATAGACTCCCTGATCACCCCCCTGTCATTGATTACCCCCCTGTCATTGATTACCCCCCTGTAAAGCTCCATTCAGACGTCCGCATGATTTTTACGGATCCACTGATAGATGGATCGGATCCGCAAAACGCATCCGGACGTCTGAATGAAGCCTTACAGGGGCATGATCAATGACTGTGGTGATCACCCCATATAGACTCCCTGATCACCCCCCTGTCATTGATTACCCCCCTGTCATTGATTACCCCCCTGTAAAGCTCCATTCAGACGTCTGCATGATTTTTACGGATCCACTGATAGATGGATCGGATCCGCAAAACGCATCCGGACGTCTGAATGAAGCCTTACAGGGGCATGATCAATGACTGTGGTGATCACCCCATATAGACTCCCTGATCACCCCCCTGTCATTGATTACCCCCCTGTAAAGCTCCATTCAGATGTCCGCATGATTTTTACAGATGCACTGATAGATGGATCGGATCCGCAAAACGCATACGGACGTCTGAATGAAGCCTTACACGGGCGTGATCAATGACAGTGGTGATCACCCCAAATAGACTCCCTGATCACCCCCCTGTCATTGATCAACCCCCTGTCATTGATCACCCCCCCTGTCATTGATCACCCCCCCTGTCATTGATCACCCCCCTGTCATTGATCACCCCCCTGTAAGGCTCCATTCAGACATTTTTTTGGCCCAAGTTAGCGGAATTATTATTTTTTTTTTTTCTTACAAAGTCTCATATTCCACTAACTTGTGTCAAAAAATAAAATCTCACATGAACTCACCATACCCCTCACGGAAACCAAATGCGTAAAATTTTTTAGACATTTATATTCCAGACTTCTTCTCACGCTTTAGGGCCCCTAGAATGCCAGGGCAGTATAAATACCCCACATGTGACCCCATTTCGGAAAGAAGACACCCCCAGGTATTCCGTGAGGGGCATATTGAGTCCATGAAAGATTGAAATTTTTGTCCCAAGTTAGCGGAACGGGAGACTTTGTGAGAAAAAAATTAAAAATATCAATTTCCGCTAACTTGTGCCAAAAAAAAAAAAATTTCTATGAACTCGCCATGCCCCTCATTGAATACCTTGGGGTGTCTTCTTTCCAAAATGGGGTCACATGTGGGGTATTTATACTGCCCTGGCATTCTAGGGGCCCCAAAGCGTGAGAAGAAGTCTGGTATCCAAATGTCTAAAAATGCCCTCCTAAAAGGAATTTGGGCACCTTTGCGCATCTAGGCTGCAAAAAAGTGTCACACATCTGGTATCGCCGTACTCAGGAGAAGTTGGGGAATGTGTTTTGGGGTGTCATTTTACATATACCCATGCTGGGTGAGAGAAATATCTTGGTCAAATGCCAACTTTGTATAAAAAAATGGGAAAAGTTGTCTTTTGCCAAGATATTTCTCTCACCCAGCAAGGGTATATGTAAAATGACACCCCAAAACACATTCCCCAACTTCTCCTGAATACGGCGATACCACATGTGTGACACTTTTTTGCAGCCTAGGTGGGCAAAGGGGCCCATATTCCAAAGAGCACCTTTAGGATTTCACAGGTCATTTACCTACTTACCACACATTAGGGCCCCTGGAAAATGCCAGGGCAGTATAACTACCCCACAAGTGACCCCATTTTGGAAAGAAGACACCCCAAGGTATTCCGTGAGGGGCATGGCGAGTTCCTAGAATTTTTTATTTTTTGTCACAAGTTAGTGGAAAATGATGATTTATTATTATTATTTTTTTTCATACAAAGTCTCATATTCCACTAACTTGTGACAAAAAATAAAAACTTCCATGAACTCACTATGCCCATCAGCGAATACCTTGGGGTCTCTTCTTTCCAAAATGGGGTCACTTGTGGGGTAGTTATACTGCCCTGGCATTCTAGGGGCCCAAATGTGTGGTAAGGAGTTTGAAATCAAATTCTGTAAAAAATGACCTGTGAAATCCGAAAGGTGCTCTTTGGAATATGGGCCCCTTTGCCCACCTAGGCTGCAAAAAAGTGTCACACATCTGGTATCTCCGTACTCAGGAGAAGGTGGGGAATGTGTTTTGGGGTGTCATTTTACATATACCCCTGCTGGGTGAGAGAAATATCTTGGCAAAAGACAACTTTTCCCATTTTTTTATACAAAGTTGGCATTTGACCAAGATATTTATCTCACCCAGCATGGGTATATGTGAAAAGACACCCCAAAACACATTCCTCAACTTCTCCTGAATACAGAGATACCAGATGTGTGACACTTTTTTGCAGCCTAGGTGGGCAAAGGGGCCCATATTCCAAAGAGCACCTTTCGGATTTCACAGGTCATTTTTTACAGAATTTGATTTCAAACTCCTTACCACACATTCGGGCCCCTAGAATGCCAGGGCAGTCTAACTACCCCACAAGTGACCCCATTTTGGAAAGAAGAGACCCCAAGGTATTCGCTGATGGGCATAGTGAGTTCATGGAAGTTTTTATTTTTTGTCACAAGTTAGTGGAATATGAGACTTTGTATGAAAAAAATAAAATAAAAAATAAATCATCATTTTCCACTAACTTGTGACAAAAAATAAAAAATTCTAGGAACTTGCCATGCCCCTCACGGAATACCTTGGGGTGTCTTCTTTCCAAAATGGGGTCACTTGTGGGGTAGTTATACTGCCCTGGCATTCTAGGGGCCCGAATGTGTGGTAAGGAGTTTGAAATCAAATTCTGTAAAAAATGACCTGTGAAATCCGAAAGGTGCTCTTTGGAATATGGGCCCCTTTGCCCACCTAGGCTGCAAAAAAGTGTCACACATCTGGTATTGCCGTACTCAGGAGAAGGTGGGGAATGTGTTTTGGGGTGTCATTTTACATATACCCATGCTGGGTGAGAGAAATATCTTGGCAAAAGACAACTTTTCCCATTTTTTTATACAAAGTTGGCATTTGACCAAGATATTTATCTCACCCAGCATGGGTATATGTAAAAAGACACCCCAAAACACATTCCTCAACTTCTCCTGAATACAGAGATACCAGATGTGTGACACTTTTTTGCAGCCTAGGTGGGCAAAGGGGCCCACATTCCAAAGAGCACCTTTCGGATTTCACAGGTCATTTTTTACAGAATTTGATTTCAAACTCCTTACCACACATTTGGGCCCCTAGAATGCCAGGGCAGTATAACTACCCCACAAGTGACCCCATTTTGGAAAGAAGAGACCCCAAGGTATTTCGTGATGGGCATAGTGAGTTCATAGAAGTTTTTATTTTTTGTCACAAGTTAGTGGAATATGAGACTTTGTAAGAAAAAAAAAATAAAAATCATCATTTTCCGCTAACTTGTGACAAAAAATAAAAAGTTCTATGAACTCACTATGCCCATCAGCGAATACCTTAGGGTGTGTACTTTCCGAAATGGGGTCATTTGTGGGGTGTTTGTACTGTCTGGGCATTGTAGAACCTCAGGAAACATGACAGGTGCTCAGAAAGTCAGAGCTGCTTCAAAAAGCGGAAATTCACATTTTTGTACCATAGTTTGTAAACGCTATAACTTTTACCCAAACCATTTTTTTTTTACCCAAACATTTTTTTTTTATCAAAGGCATGTAGAACAATAAATTTAGAGCAAAATTTATATATGGATGTCGTTTTTTTTTGCAAAATTTTACAAGTGAAAGTGAAAAATGTCATTTTTTTGCAAAAAAATCGTTAAATTTCGATTAATAACAAAAAAAGTAAAAATGTCAGCAGCAATGAAATACCACCAAATGAAAGCTCTATTAGTGAGAAGAAAAGGAGGTAAAATTCATTTGGGTGGTAAGTTGCATGACCGAGCAATAAACGGTGAAAGTAGTGTAGTGCCGATTTGTAAAAAAGGGCCTGGTCTTTAGGGGGGTATAAACCTGTGGTCCTTAAGTGGTTAAATTTACGACAGGTGCTGCCTATGTACATTAGGTCACAATGCGTGCATTTAATTACATAAATAACACCTTCCGTATTACAGTTAATGTAACTACGGATGGAAAATTTGCACGTATGGTCCGAATTATCAAATGATTTTGTAGGCAGCACATAATCACAGGTTTTACAGGGGTTGCCCCCACATTTGGTAAATCCTTTGTAGATAAGCCAATTCTGCTTAAAATTGGTTCGGGAGCAGCCGGCGGTGTACAGAGACGGGGACAGCGAGCAGGACAGAGTGGTTGCCTTTCTCGACACAATTCTGCACCCTGATTTAAGAGCTTGGTACAGAATGTTGTCATCATATAATATAGGTAAACACTTTTTTATAGCAGAACTAATTGCATTGAATTCACTGCTATAAGTTAAAGACAAAGTAGGAACTCTGTCCCGGTCACTGTCTCCGGCAACCCCGACCCTGCCGGCAGCAGTCTTACCAGACCAGTTGCTTGGGTGTCCAAACAACATGTCATTTCTTTTTTTCTGTAATGCTAGCTCCCTCCCCCTTTTTATCATCCAAACCGGATAGTTTCTATCCCTCAGTCTTTTTTCCACTTTGTTGAATTCCTCTTCCAATTTATCCTTATCACTACAATTTCTGGCTGCACGTGTAAATTCACCCACGGGAATTGCTCTGATGGTGTGAATGGGATGGTGACTTTTGGCATTTAATATAGAATTGCCTGCTACTTCTTTCCTGTAAGTGATGGTGTGCACTACCTCACCCGGATGCCCGCGGAGCGTCAGATCAAGGAAATTTATGTGGGAAGCATGTGCTGTACATACAAACTGCAGATTATAATCATTGTCATTTAGATACGCCTGTAGGTCTGGGACGGCAGACACACCGCCGGCCCATACCATGAGCACGTCGTCGATGTATCTGCCGTACCAGACCAAACCAGGCATGAAGGGATTGTTCACATTATAAATATATTTTTCCTCCCAATATGACATTGTCAAGTTTGCCAGTGATGGTGAAAATTTCGCTCCCATCGACACGCCGCGGGTCTGTAGGTAGTACACACCATCAAACATGAAATAATTGTGCGTTAGCAAATATGTTGTCAATTAACATATAAAATCTACATGACCGGAACTGAGTCCGGTATATCGGTGGAGATGGTATTCCATTTTTCCATTTTTCCAGTCTTCAACAGTCCAATTTTGGTGAGCTCGTGCAAATTGTAGCCTCTTTTTCCTATTTGTAGTGGAGATGAGTGGTACCCGGTGGGGTCTTCTGCTGTTGTAGCCCATCCGCCTCAAGGTTGTGCGTGTTGTGGCTTCACAAATGCTTTGCTGCATACCTCGGTTGTAACGAGTGGGTATTTCAGTCAACGTTGCTCTTCTATCAGCTTGAATCAGTCGGCCCATTCTCCTCTGACCTCTAGCATCCACAAGGCATTTTTTCCCACAGGACTGCCGCATACTGGATGTTTTTCCCTTTTCACACCATTCTTTGTAAACCCTAGAAATGGTTGTGCGTGAAAATCCCAGTAACTGAGCAGATTGTGAAATACTCAGACCGGCCCGTCTGGCACCAACAACCATGCCACGCTCAAAATTGCTTAAATCACCTTTCTTCCCCATTCTGACATTCAGTTTGGAGTTCAGGAGATTGTCTTGACCAGGACCACCCCCCTAAATGCATCGAAGCAACTGCCATGTGATTGGTTGACTAGATAATTGCATTAATGAGAAATAGAACAGGTGTTCCTAATAATTCTTTAGGTGAGTGTATACATATTTTTCAATCTCATTACTTCTCTCAAAATGCACATGTATGAGTATCTAATTCCGGGGTGTAGTTTTCTCAGCAGAGGGCCGGTCTGTCTTTAAAATATTCTGTAGTTCCTATTCTCCTAGACAGGTGTGCTATGGAGTCTAGAAGCTGTATGCATATTACCTCCAAAGACTTTTTAGCATGCACCTCTTCTAAATGGCTAATACACTCCAAGTCCAATATAGTCTCAATCACTTCCTTAGAGGCTGGTACAGTAGGTATAAGGCTTTGTTTTAAGCTGGCTGGTAAATTCCCAAGGCTGCTTTCAGCTTGCACTTTCCTCACAGTTTCAGCTTCCAATGACTACACTTGCAAGTCTAAGCCACTCCCTATGGAGATGGTGTAGCAGCCCCATCAAGCAACTAGCAGTGAATGGAAGGGCTCACCCTTTGCTCCCTTTTGGGGCATGTCCTGCCTGGTGATGCTCTTCTCTCTGTGTACTAGCAATCTTTCTAAATTGACCAAAGGTGTGCAATGACTCTCAGTATACTTCTTCAGTACCCAGTACCAGGCTGCAGTCCTAGATAGAATGGGCTGTACATCTCAGAAGTGTGGCGGGCATCAGCAATTAACCCTTTCCACATGCTGTAAAGTCTATTGCCATATATGCTCATTTACCTTACTGTGTCGGTCCAACAAAGCCATTTTTAATGGTCCTCAACTTTTTGGAAATATTTAGCATTTCCTTTTCTCAGGGGATAGTACTTAGGAAAGTTGCTTTTCTGGTAGGCTTCTTCTCTCAGGAATGGTGTTTTCCTGGATAACTAATTCCCAATCAATGTTGGCAACCCATCAGCACCCTAAAATTGCAGTGTGGGGCTCTAATGGAGTGACAAAGGGAGCCACTTCCGTCTGTGTAAACACTGTTGCTATGATCACTGTTAATCATGCGATGGACACGTCGGGAACACTACCTGGGGGTCTTTTAAAGTACATATTTTGTCGTGATGCCGGTTGCAATGAAGCAACAAGGGCACGGGGCCCCTTTGAGTGATATGGATGGTACCCAGGGTAGGACTGCTAGAGTGGTGTAGGGTGGCCTAAATGTCCCTTAATGGTGTTGCACTTGTCACGGTGCTCCTACCTGGATACGCTAGGACCCCAGGCGTGGCCGTCCAGAACCACAGAAAAAAGGTAGTAGTAGTAGGGGATGAAGAAATAAATTGAGTCCAGACTTTGTGATGAAGTTGAAAACGGCTTTACTTTTATAAACATTTCTTCCAAAACGATTTACAGGCTTTATCTTGGTCTCCAGCAGGCTTTGGCTTTAACGGTGGCAGGCAAACTCCTCTGTGCTATGTCTGTTGCTCTCTGGCTCTGCTATCCTAACAGGCTGTCTATGGAACGCAGATTATGCTGTATGCTGCAACTTCACTTTCTGTGGTCTGGTCTAAACTGTCCAGGGAACTCTCCTCCTGGCTTCTGAGGCTTCAGGCTTTGGCCTCTGTGTCCAGCAGAGATGAAGGTGCTCAAGCTGGCCCACACATGGCTCGTCCAACAGGGATGAGCACCTGCTGCACAACCTCCCTTGGCAGAGGATAACTTAGACTGACCCTCTAACTAACTAGTCCCTCCCTCTCTTAGAGAGAGCTAGAATGGAAAGGAGGGTTTCATCCAAGATAAAATAGCTCTGCCATTGTTGCCGCCATCTGCTGGTGAACCAGGCATATTACACCTAAACACAACAGTTACATGGAAATATGAATACACATTTTGCAGGATCTGGAAAATAATACATAGGAGGACATTAGGTTAACCATAGGAGATAGTAGCGAGGCGCAAGGTGGTAACGGCACTCTGGTGCGTTACAATCATAGTATCTAAGTGGTTAGACAGCGATGCAAGGATCAGAGTTCTCTCCTTTGTCTGTGACAATCATTTCCAGCACCATGCGGAAAGTGCATCCTGATGGTAGAGTAAATATATGGCATAGTGCAGGAAGGAGTTAAACTATAGACAAGTTACAGCCATCTTTACCCAGCATTTTTGGCTGTTTTTAATGTTCATTTTTCGTGAACATAATAATTACTTAAAGGGATTCTGTCACCTCGTTTTAGGTTATAGAGCTGCGGCATGCACGGCTAGATCGCCGCTAGCATGTCTGCAATATACCTGTCCTATAGGGCTGTGTGCTTTTATTGTGCTTAAAAAATGATTTTATATACAGTATATGTAAATGACCCTGGTAAGGTGCCCAAGGGGCTGTACTAACCTTCTTCGTGCCCAGCCACGCCCCCTGTGAAGTAGCCCAGCGCCGCCTGCGTCCTCTGAATCTCGTCCTAGCTCACAGTTAGATCGCCGTAATCTCGCGATGCGAGAGCTCGCGCATGCGCAGTGCCAGTATTGTGCTCCTTCCCTGTGCTGGCATCAGCCTCAGGGAAGGAACTGCGCATGCGCGAGCTCGTGCATCGCGAGATTAGGGCAATCTAACTGTGAGCTAGGAGGAGATTCGGAGTGCGCAGGTGGTGCTGGGCTCCTTCACATGGGGGCGTGGCTGGGCTCCAAGAAGGTTCATACAGCCCCTTGGGCTCCTTACCAGGCTCATTTACATATCTCTAAAATCCTTTTTTAAGCACAATAAAAGGACACAGCGCTATAGGGCAGGTATATTGCGGACATGCTAGCAGCGATCTAGCCTAAAACGAGGTGACAGAATCCCTTTAAAGGGAACCTGTCACCTCCCAAAACCATCCCAAGCCGCCAGCAGTACCTGCGCTGCGCTGTGACTGACAGCGCTTATGCACGACAGTTCGGCTGCCTTTGCCGAACAGCCGGCTGTCAATCACAGGGAAGGGGCAGGGAAGGGGGCGTGGTTACCGTGACGTGAAGCAAGGAGGCCGCTGCCACCGTGACTTCAAGCCTGACAAGAGAAGCGCGCGGGCAGGGGATAAAACAAGGTTTTCAGTACTTTTGCTGCATCTGCCTTTAGGAAGAAAGGCATCATGAGAAACACACTGCTCGCTACACGCAGGTACTGCTGGCGGCTTGGGATGGTTTTGAGAGGTGACAGGTTCCCTTTAATAATTTGACAGATTAACATGATTATTGAGGCTGCAGATTCAAATAGAGACAACACATCTTTATTTAATTTCAAATACCAAGTTTCTTATCAGATAATCCAAAAATATAATTTTTCTTCTGCAGAATTAAATAAGCATTTTAACTGATCAAAAGATTAAAATCTGCGTAATAATTTACCATCATTTCAGCAATCTGACAGATATCCATCCACCACAACAATTACAATAAACAATTACAATAAATATTGGGACATCGACACAATTCTAACATTTTTGGCTCTATACACCACCACAATGGATTTGAAATGAAACGAACAAGATGTGCTTTAACTGCAGACTGTCAGCTGTAATTTGAGGGTATTTACATCCAAACCAGGTGAACGGTGTAGGAATTACAGCAGTTTGCATATGTGCCCACTTGTTAAGGAACCAAAAGTAATGGGACAGAATAATAATCCTAAATCAAACTTTCACTTTTTAATACTTGGTTGCAAATCCTTTGCAGTCAATTACAGCCTGAAGTCTGGAACGCATAGACATCACCAGACGCTGGGTTTCATACCTGGTGATGCTCTGCCAAGCCTCTACTGCAACTGTCTTCAGTTCCTGCTTGTTCTTGGGGCATTTTCCCTTCAGTTTTGTCTTCAGCAAGTGAAATGCATGCTCAATAGGATTCAGGTCAGGTGATTGACTTGGCCATTGCATAACATTCCACTTCTTTCCCTTAAAAAACTCTTTGGTTGCTTTTGCAGTATGCTTTGGGTCATTGTCCATCTGCACTGTGAAGCGCCGTCCGATGAGTTCTGAAGCATTTGGCTGAATATGAGCAGATAATATTGCCCGAAACACTTCAGAATTCATCCTGCTGCTTTTGTCAGCAGTCACATCATCAATAAATACAAGAGAACCAGTTCTATTGGCAGCCATACATGCCCACGCCATGACACTACCACCACCATGCTTCACTGATGAGGTGGTATGCAGTTCCTTTCCTTCTCCATACTCTTCTCTTCCCATCACTCTGGTACAAGTTGATCTTGGTCTCATCTGTCCATAGGATGTTGTTCCAGAACTGTGAAGGCTTTTTAGATGTCATTTGGCAAACTCTAATCTGGCCTTCCTGTTTTTGAGGCTCACCAATGGTTTACATCTTGTGGTGAACCCTCTGTATTCACTCTGGTGAAGTCTTCTCCTGATTGTTGACTTTGACACACATACACCTACATCCTGGAGCGTGTTCTTGATCTGGCCAACTGTTGTGAAGGGTGTTTTCTTCACCAGGTAAAGAATTCTTCGGTCATCCAGCACAGTTGTTTTCAGTGGTCTTCCGGGTATTTTGGTGTTGCTGAGCTCACCGGTGCGTTCCTTCTTTTTCTGAGGTGGAAGTCCACCACCAAAAGCACATATTCCTGCAAGCCTGCAGTAATATTCCCATAGGTCTTTAAGAACCAAGCTAGAGATTGTCCATCATCTCCACCCACCTGAAAATGTTGTCGGAGAGTGAGGGTGCGGGCCAGTCTATTGACATCCAGGAGCGTCCTATATAAATCAAATTGACAGGTGGGAGAAAAAGTTAGCCCTCTTTTAAGTACACTGATATCACCTGCTGATAATATGGAGGCGGACAAGTTGATCACTTGGAGTTCATCCTGTCCTTTTTGTATCTCACGGGATCCCGGCGGTTTTCGATGTTTCCAAACCGCCCTCCGTTTTTTGAAACCGCTTTATGTGAACCAGTCTCTTGGACATGTGGGGTATGCGTGAGCGAGGAGGCAAGATCCTGTTCAGTATCAATGGAGTCCAAATCTGTTGAGCTAAATGAGACCCTCTGGAGATTTTTTCTTTTCTTTTTGTTGCGCAGCTTTTTCAGAATGGAACGAGGTGTATTCTGTTTAGAGTCTGTCCATGTATACACTTGATTGGCCTCGTAGTCAAACAGATCGCGGTTGTATTTCATTTGTTTGAATTTTATGAGATCATCTTTTGTAGATCTTCCTTCAATTTGTTATCCAGTTTGGTGAATTCAGGATTATTTATATGCACATATACCGGTAAGCTTTCTTGTTTTTTTTTTTATATTATCCCTGAATTCCATCAATGCTTGACTTTCATTACATATGATTAAGTCCATTAATTTCAGAGAACACTCGGATAGAATAGCTTCCCACTCCTTTAAAAAGGTATCCGAATATATGGTAGTTGGTTTTTTCCTTAGTCTGAGACCTCTAGGAATCATCCTTTTATCTGTGTACTTTTTAAGTGAGGTAAGATCCCACCATGTACGGAGATCTCTAGACATAAGTTTCTCAAGTGAAGACATTGACACAGTTAATTCTAAGTTCTCCTGGATGCATTTGTCGGGTGTATCATAAATGGCGTTCATTCGCTGTAACCTGTCATCATCGTCCTCCAGAGGACGTAGCGAGGCATGTGCCATAACGCACCCTTGTGAACAACCGCTTAAACAGCCGAGACGGGGAGTGCTCGCAATCCTGACTTATTCAAAGTAGTAAAAAGGAAAGTTCAGCAGCTCTCACCTGCCCCTCCTCCACCTGTGAGCACGTAAACCCGTGTCAGGCCCGGGTAGTACAAATGCAAAAAGGTTCAAGGAATCCAGTTCCACTTCGATAAAGGAATCCTTATTTTGCTTGCGGTAAAATCACATCCAATTGTGGTTACAAAAAGTCTTGTCTACGCGTTTCGGGCTACCAGAGACAATTCCAGCCCTTACTCATGACACAGTAAGACATTAAAAGTGGCACTATTTATAAGAGAGACCGCACCTGTCTTCACTAATTGTGATCACATGACTGCAAATACCCTCAAAAGAGTGCCACGCCTCGCTCCACGAACTGGTGGAGCGAGATTTGGTCTTATTGCATGATCAAATTAACTTGAACACTGCTGGTACTAATAATGTAACCAAAAATGGTTATGAAATCGAGGGAGGAAATTGTGATAAAACAATCCGATAAAGGGGGTGGGGTTGTCGTATTAGATAGCGGTCTATACAGGACCCAAATTGAATCTATGCTAAGTGACATCACAGTGTATTTTACCCTTAGCGACAACCCCCTCCCCTCCTTTCAGAGGGAATTGAAAGATATTCTGGATTTGGGAGTTAAATCAGGGTTTCTGACTAATAGGGAATCTGAATACATATATACTACATCTCCCGTTTTCCGGTGTTTCATGCACTCCCTAAGACACATAAAAATGTTTTTCCACCTCCCCTTAGGCCCATTGGATCATTCTCTGAAAGAATCTCCCAGTGGGTTGATTCTATACTCCAACCGCTTATACCACTTATACCCAGTTTTCTTAAAGACACAGCGTCCGTTTTACAAATAGTTGAGAATATTGAATGGTCCTCAAATTACATATAAATTACAGCGGACGTTGTGTCTTTATACACCAATATTCCGCATGAACTGGCCATACAATCTCTAGCTTGGTTCTTAAAGACCTATGGGAATATTACTGCAGGCTTGCAGGAATATGTGCTTTTGGTGGCGGACTTCCTCCTCAGGCGCAACTTTTTTATGTTCAACATCTTCAGATATCGGGGGTGTCGATGGGGGCCAAGTTCTCTCCCTCCATAGCCAATATTTTCATGGCATGGTGGGAGAGGAGCTTTCTCCTCATCGACACCCACCCTTTCTGGCATCACATCAGGTGGTGTGGCCGTTACATTGATGACCTGATCCTGGTCTGGACGGGTGATGTGGCGGCCATACCAGCCTTTTGTGGTTACATTAACTCCTGTGTGGACACTATTTCCTTTAGTGTCCACCATGACACACGGGAGGTTTCATTTTTGGATTTGCGCCTGAGGGGGGATCCCTCCACCAATCAAGTCTCCACATGTACTTATAGAAAGCCCCTGGCAGGGAACACTACTTTACATGCTACATCCTGTCATCCCAAACATGTCATAGCAAATATACCAAGGGGTGAGATAATACGTGCAAGAAGAAATTGCACGGATGAAAAAAGCTTCATGACTGAGGCTGAAAATATTGCTCATAGATTATATAAAAGAGCTTATGCCACAAAACAAATTGAGTATGCGATACGGCAGGTGTCAAACATTGAAAGAGGGTCCCTGGTTTATCCAAGACAGGAAAATATGTTGAAGGGGGATGAACCCCGCAGTACAGATAAAAATTATAATAAAACCCCTAAAAGTAATAGTAACAGAAACAACAATCTGTCTGTTACACAATACAGTACAGAGTTTAAACAAATATGTTACATCATAAAAAAACATTTTTCTGTTTTGGCATATGACAAGGAATGGACTGACATAGTTGCAGATGGGGTCAAATGTGCAGGTAGAAGAGCGCCCACCATCGCAAACTATGTCAGCCCTAGTCTATACCAGGAAAAGAAAAAATCGCAGCCAGTCTGGCTTACGACTAAAGGGAGCTACAGGTGCGGACATCATAGATGCATCTGTTGCACCCATATGTCGATCTCCAAGACTTTTGTTTCAGCATCAAATGGCAGAGTATTTCAAATGAAATCATACCTCAATTGTAACACAACTGCAGTTTATTTAATTACATGCAAAAATGTAAGCTGCAATATGTGGGGTGCACCATTAATGCCATTAAAGCCAGAATACGCAAACACTGCATTTCTGATGTGCCCCACCATGGCAACCGCAATATATCTGCAGCCAGTCTACACTTTGCTGTTTGCCATGGTGGGGACACATCGGATATGGTGCTGCATGGCATAGAAAGGGTTTTATTGCCCAAAAGAGGAGGAGACCACAGAAGAAAATTACTAAATAGAGAGTCTTTCTGGATTTTTGCATTAAATATGCGCCAACCAGATGGTCTGAAAAAACGTCTAGATTTAATTCTGCAACAATAATCCACACCTTCAGAGTCCCCGCAGCTTCCAGATTTATGAAAATAATCTTTTCTTTCATTTTATTATATCCCATTATCTCCTCAGCCAGTATATATCTCATGTATTTTTGCATAGGTTCTTCTATTGTGTATTGTATGTTTTTTTTTCTTTTTCTCATGAGAAGAGTTGTTCAAAGGCGTGGCACTCTTTTGAGGGTATTTGCAGTCATGTGATCACAATTAGTGTAGACAGGTTCGGTCTCTCTTATAAATAGTGCCACTTTTAATGTCTTACTGTGTCATGAGTAAGGGCTGGAATTGTCTCTGGTAGCCCGGAACGCGTAGACAAGACTTTTTGTAACCACAATTGGATGTGATTTTACCGCAAGCAAAATAAAGATTCCTTTATCGAAGTGGAGCTGGATTCCTTGAACTTTTTTTCATTCCTTTTTAAGAATGTTCCAAACAGTTGTTTTGGCCAGGCCTAATGTTTTTGCCATCTCTCTGATGGGTTTGTTGTGTTTTTTCAGCCTAATGATGGCTTGCTTCACTGATAGTGACAGCTCTTTGGATCTCATCTTGAGAGTTGACAGCAACAGATTCCAAATGCAAATAGCAGACTTGGAATGAACTCTGGACCTTTTATCTGCTCATTGTATTTGGGATAATGAGGGAATAACACACACCTGGTCATGGAACAGCTGAGAAGCCAATTGTCCCATTACTTTTGGTCCCTTAACAAGTGGGAGGCACATATGCAAACTGTTGTAATTCCTGCACCGTTCACCTGATTTGGATGTAAATACCCTCAAATTAAAGCTGACAGTCTGCAGTTAAAGCACATCTTGTTCGTTTCATTTTAAATCCATTGTGGTGTATAGAGCCAAAAATGTTAGAATTGTGTCGATGTCCCAATATTCATGGACCTAACTGTATCTCTGTACAATATTATCTGTTCTAAAATAACTATATGTTTTGCCCATATCAAGTTCATTGTCCGGGGGTGAGGGCAGGTGAGACCTGTTTTGAGCAGGGAATTTATTATGTGATCTATATCCAGTGCCAGTTTCAGGAATGTATCATTAGAAAATGACATATTATTTCAAACAGATTATTATTATCATTACTTATTAAAATTCCTCTTTTCTCTGTTATTTTGTTGTGTGACCATTTACGGTACATAAACATATTGTGAATTATTTAGAGTTTTTACACTAGCCACTAAAGCAGACATAATAGGCTAATATTTCCTTTATATAGCTTATTGGTCAACTTTACTGTACAGATTGTGACAGCATGTGCAGAGATTTGTTGGAGGGTGGTCAGCTCTGCTTCACTGCCCTGAGGCTGACGAACAGCTCCTCGTTGTTCTCCTCATCAGCAATGAAGCTGCTCCCTCACTCAACCGAGAACCAAATGACGGTCCCCACTCGTCTCTCCAGCTGCGGATCACCCATCCGCGGATGGTCCAGGACCTCGATGACCCACTCCTCAATGGCCTTCTTGTACTCCCAGGTGTTTCAGGGAATGGGCCACCACGTAGGCTGGTATCTCTGGGTTTGGATGAGTGGAGGCCACAGAAATTCCGGGCAGTGGAGTGGAATCTCCGGCTGTCCCCGCTGCTCCTGCCAGTATGGTGGACACTCCCACTCCCCGCTTGTCCAGGGCCGCCTGAATCTCAGCAATTACCTCCTGGACTTAAGGCTCATCACCTCACATTTTGGAGCCCCAGTCAGGTCGCTGCTTGTGCGCCATCTTGCTCAGTCCAGTCTGGCTAGTTCTAGCTGGTAAGGTGGGAGGATCCCTTCTTTTCCCGAGTGGGCAGCGAGGAGTCAGCACAAGCAAAGCGTGGCCAAGATGGCTGATTAACCCCTCTTGTGCCGGTGGGTGCCAGTAATAAAGTCATTTGTAGGGGGTCTGCTGACGTTGTAGGCCTTCAATAGTGATACGACACAAAAGTAAATATTCTGTCCCCCCCCCAGGGCCGATGAGGCCTTAGTTTTAGGAATGACAAGTGGTGATGTGGCCTGATAGTTTTGTGTCACGGTGCTCCTACCTGGATACTGTCGCTCCCCCAGGGGTTAGGCTTCGTAGCATTCAAGGAGTTGTAGCTGGTGGAATAAGTTGAGTCCTGACTTGGAGTTTAATGGTTTTACTTGAATAAACTAGAGATAAACTTGTGTTATTCAAAAAAATGCTTGATCTTTCACTTGGCTCCAGCAGGCTAAGGGTAAACTGGCAGGTAAACATGAATACTTTGCTTTCTTTGCTGTGCTAATCTCTAGCTTCAGGCTGGTTACTGGACTTTTTAGCAGTTGTGGTACCTCTGAGTGGGGTGCCTTTGGCCATTGACCCCCTCGTTATACTCAGTCTATAAACTGCAAGGAATCAGGGTGCTCTACGCTCTCCTCACTGCGCCATGTCTCGTCTCCTTTTAACTTTCAACTCAACTCTAGCTTCCTGCAAACCCCTCCCTTGGTACGAAGCAGGACTAACCCACTTCTGCCTAAAAGGGAGGAGAATAGAATGGTAAGTTCCATTCTATCTAAAGATCTCTCTCTGCCAGATACACCACCACCTGCTGGACAACCTGGCACAGTGCATATAATACAATGCTTAAGTTACATAGCAATATTATTAAGGCGCAGTTTCAGAGGACCTGGAATTATATACAGAGATTACATTATTTGCTAACCATTAGAGACAATAGCTAGGTGAAAGAATGGTAGTGCCTCCTCTAGGATACTACAGATGCACACATATACTGTAGCAGGTGTCAACGAATAAAATCACATGGTGCTACATTTTGCATTTGCCAGCAACTGCTTAATTTCCTTGCAGTGCCACCACAGGAGAAATTAAGCATTTATACCGTATCCAGTGAAATCAACGGTCTGTCCATGTAATGCAAGGATCTGTTGAGTGCTCCAAAACATCGTTTGTAGCCACTCTCAGTTACCTCTAGCAGAAGGGATTTAGGAGAACTCACTCCATTAAAGAGGTTGTATGTTTTGGGCAGCCATCAGCACCAGAAGCTAGACAGTGGACGGACGGTTACGTTCACTGAGTAGTTCCCGATCCTGGCGTACTGCAGTTCTGCTCCCATTCACCTCATTGCACTGCCACTACATTGCATGGTGTACGGAGCTGACTGCTTCCAGCTCCATACTGTAAAATTTCCATTACAATGGCTGCCTGAAACAGCTGATTGGTAGGGGTGTCGGAACTCCATTGATCTGGTATTGTTGACCTATCCATCAATAGGCCATCAATATCTAAGACTCAGAAACCCTCTTTAACTCAGGATTTCCTAATAGGGCTTTTGATACTGGGAGTTCTATAAGGAAACCCTTAGTAGAGCACATGGATGTCATAGAACGGGTATGAGCTCCTCTGCCCGCATAAAAAGCAGAGAAACTCCGACAAAGAGCAACTTCGTGCAACCAGGTATTACGTGGTAACTCATAAATTCAATTGGCGCCATGTGAAATGAAGACCGTTAGATTTACCCGGCAGTTCGGACAACTCCTTTTAATGAGCATGTGTGTCTGTTCCAGTCAATCGATAACCTCCTGGTCTGTGCTCAAAATTTTTATTTCAGCCCGGAAATGATATTTTTTGCAGCACATTCAAATACATTGTAAATATTACAAAGATGCACCATAAAAGGTGTTAACAATCTAACAAAAAAAGCAGGTGGTAGCAAAAGAACATATGGTGAAGATCATAAAATGAACAAAAATACACTACGGAGGAGGCACGTCTTCTACGTCCCTGCTGAGACGGGGCTTTGGCTGGGTTGTCAGCGGTTTTGGAAGCCATCTCTTACTGGAAGCACCATCTGTTCGAAGGGTGAAAACACAATATCTGTTTACTACCTTGGGATTGGTTGCACTGTTTGGCTAATTATACTTTTTATATCTTACAGCCTCTCAGGTTAGTTCCTGGGATCAGTACAAAGCTGCAGACAGTGAATTTAGGAGACAGAGTTTTGTGGCAGATGTTACAGTTTGTAATGTAACCGAGGCCCTTATGATGCGCAACACAATGACTAATTTCATACATTACATAACTGAGCAGTAGAGTACAGTCGTGGCCAAAAGTTTTGAGAATTACATAAATATTGGAAATTGGAAAAGTTGCTGCTTAAGTTTTTCTAATAGCAATTTGCATATACTCCAGAATGTTATGAAGAGTGATTAGATGAATTGCATAGTCCTTCTTTGCCATGAAAATTAACTTAATCCCAAAAAAACCTTTCCACTGCATTTCATTGCTGTCATTAAAGGACCTGCTGAGATCATTTCAGTAATCGTCTTGTTAACTCAGGTGAGAATGTTGACGAGCACAAGGCTGGAGATCATTATGTCAGACTGATTGGGTTAAAATGGCAGACTTGACATGTTAAAAGGAGGGTGATGCTTGAAATCATTGTTCTTCCATTGTTAACCATGGTGACCTGCAAAGAAACGCGTGCAGCCATCATTGTGTTGCATAAAAATGGCTTCACAGGCAAGGATATTGTGGCTACTAAGATTGCACCTCAATCAACAATTTATAGGATCATCAAGAACTTGTCACGGCCACGGTTATGGCCGTGACTCCTTGGGAGCCGCATACTGTTGCCCGCGGTTTTGGGTTGTAGTGTCAACCGCAGTTTGAGGCATAATGTAGTTGGCCTCGGGTGCAGTTGCCGCGGACAACAGCTATGTGTGCGGTTCCCTTGGAGTTATGTGCACGTTTGTAGCACTTTTGTATGTCTGTGTGCACTTTGTTTATGTTTGGTGTGCACTGACATTTTCCCTGCACTGTGGCTGTCCGTGGCAACGTTTGGTTGTATGATGTACATGTGGTGGCAGTGTCCCGGCCTTCGGGCTGACTCCCAGGACACGCTTGCCACCCATGTCGTTGCCTGCGGCAACAGCCACAGTGTGTTTATTGTTTGGACACTTCCCCTTTAAGTTATGTTTTCCCTTCTGTGGTTTTGGAAGGGTTAACTCCCTTTCAGTGTGTGTGAGTCACGGGGTGTGTCTGATTGTTGGGTGTGGCCTCTTGGCCCTATATAGCCTCAGTTGTAGGCAGTAACCAGAGAGGGTGTTTCAGCCATGCTGGCTGTAGACATCCTCCTGGTTACTTACCAACAGCCAGTGGGGGCCAACCTTCTGGTCATAAGCAATTTTATATGTCCTTTGGTGTCTGGAAGATGTTGTTTGCTTTTATGTTTCTTTATTGCACCTGTGGTCCTGGGTTCCCGTGTGTTGTGTGTTTGTGTGCTGAGTCCTGCTGTCTGTGGGCAGTACACCCACATGGGTTCCAGGCTTGGTTGTCTGTGGCAGGTCAGTGTGATGTTTGTGGCAAGTAGCTGCCACTGCCATAGGTTGCACTGGTTCTCCCTTCCTTGCAGCTTGGCCAGTGAGACTCCTGTTCCTCCGTATCCAGAAGGAACAGGATGTCTTACTCTGACTCCTAGCCTAGGGACCGGGGGGGGGCGAGTAGGGATCCGAGGTTCCTGCGCATGAGTCCTCCTACCTTCAAGGTCGGCCCATGCAGGTAGGAGTTAGGGTCAGGTTAGGGACGCTGTAGGAGGTGACCTGCTCCCTAATCCTGTTTGTCCTGGTCAAGCAGCGACCATCTTCTTTCCGGCACACGGCTGAGGATTTCCCCCATCTTCAGCCGTGACAGAACTTCAAGGAAAGAGGTTCAATTCTTGTTAAGAAGGCTTCAGGGCGTCCAAGAAAGTCCAGCAAGCGCCAGGATCGTCTCCTAAAGAGGATTCAGCTGCGGGATCGGAGTGCCACCAGTGCAGAGCTTGCTCAGGAATGGCAGGAGGCAGGTGTGAGCGCATCTGCACACACAGTGAGGCGAAGACTTTTGGAAGATGGCCTGGTGTCAAGAAGGCCAGCAAAGAAGCCACTTCTCTCCAAAAAAAACATCAGGGACAGATTGATCTTCTGCAGAAAGTATGGTGAATAGACTGCTGAGGACTGGGGCAAAGTCATATTCTCCGATGAAGCCTCTTTTCGATTGTTTGGGGCATCTGGAAAAAGGCTTGTCCGGAGAAGAAAAGGTGAGCGCTACCATCAGTCCTGTGTCATGCCAACAGTAAAGCATCCTGAGACCATTCATGTGTGGGGTTGCTTCTCATCCAAGGGAGTGGGCTCACTCACAATTTTGCCCAAAAACACAGCCATGAATAAAGAATGGTACCAAAACACCCTCCAACAGCAACTTCTTCCAACAATCCAACAACAGTTTGGTGAAGAACAATGCATTTTCCAGCACGATGGAGCACTGTGCCATAAGGCAAAAGTGATAACTAAGTGGCTCGGGGACCAAAACGTTGACATTTTGGGTCCATGGCCTGGAAACTCCCCAGATCTTAATCCCATTGAGAACTTGTGGTCAATCCTCAAGAGGCGGGTGGACAAACAAAAACCCACTAATTCTGACAAACTCCAAGAAGTGATTATGAAAGAATGAGTTGCTATCAGTCAGGAATTGGCCCAGAAGTTGATTGAGAGCATGCCCAGTCGAATTGCAGAGGTCGTGAAAAAGAAGGGCCAACACTGCAAATACTGACTCTTTGCATATATGTCATGTAATTGTCGATACGTATGAAGTGCGTGTAATTATATTTCACTACATCACAGAAACAACTGAAACAAAGATCTAAAAGCAGTTTAGCAGCAAACTTTGTGAAAACTAATATTTTTGTCATTCTCAAAACTTTTGGCCACGACTGTACACACATACACTATATATATATATTCATATATATACTGTATATATACCGATCAGACATGACCTGCCTACTTTTCTGCTCCCCTCTCATGCCATCAAGACACCTCTGCCCCGTTAAGGCATGGACTTCACAAGACCCCTGAAGGCATCCTGCGGTGTCTAGCACCAATAACTTATCAGTAGATTATTGGGGTTGTGCATCCACTAAATGTTATTTTAATGTAATTCGGTATGAAATTCCCTGTACTTCTTTACAATGGGGTTTAAACTGTGTATAGTAATGTGCATGCCCCCCTGAGAGAGAGAGAGAGAGAGAGAGATGCAGCAGAAAGGACATGCCCCAGAGAAAGGACCCCCCCCCCCCCGAGCTATGATAGGGAGAGAGCTGTATCAGAAAGGACATACCCCAGAGAAAGGACCCCCCCCCAGAGCTATGATAGTGAGAGAGCTGTAGCAGAAAGGACATGCCCCAGAGAAACGACCCCCCGGAGCTATGATAGGGAGAGAGCTGTAGCAGAAAGGACATGCCCCTTGAGCTTCCAGCCTGAAGAAAATGTAGCAGAGCAATTGAACCAATGAATGGCGAGATCTCGGGATCCATGTAAGGTACAGGGCTGGTTCTAGCTTTGTTAGAAATATATTGTCGTAATGTCGTGTACTATATTATATATGGCTTTCATTGTTTTACATCAGTCATGGCATAACCCCTTTAATGAGGTTTCTCAAATTAAAAAGAAATATGTAAACGCATAAACAGTAAAAGAAAAGTTATACTCGTCAATCTGCAACCTCTCCACTCCAGTGCCACTACTCTTGGCTGCAGCGCTGACGTCCCATATACCGGAATGTGACCACTTCAGTTATGTAAACAAAGCCCGGCTGGAGAATCGGAGTGGCGGCACTGGAGTAGAGGGGGATCGGAATGGTAAGTATACCTTTTTTATTGTTCTAACAACCCTCCTGCCTTTTATCATTTTTTTTTTTAACTTGGACAACCCCTTTAAATCCTGTAATCCCATGTCCCATAGATGTTCGATCAGTTTGAAATCTGGAGAATTTGAAGGCCAAGTGACACACCGTGATCACCATTCCTGAACAATTTTTGTAGGGTAGCGAGGGCAATATCCTGCAGAAAGTGGCCACTGCCAGGGCAGAATATAGCTGCCACGTACCATCACTTACAGGTAACTTATCCCTAAACAAAAAAAAATGTCAGCCTAAAGAAGAAAGAGGTTTTTTCTTTTTATAAAATTTAAAACATTCATAGAAAACTTTTTTTATTTTTTTTTATTTTGGCCTTTTTTTTATTTAAACAGCACTGTACCATTGAAAATTAAACATTTGCCCTTCTGTAGCAGTCAGCACACAGATAAAAAAAAAAACCCTCCTATTAAGATAGGAAATCCATTGTTTATTTTACTTCTGCTGTGAGGGGAAGATGTTATCTGTAAATAGTAGATTAGTAGAATTAGGATAACAGTATGACAGCCCTATGGTTCTCTTGAAGGACCTAGATAGAAGAGCATTGCATTATCAGTGTAATGTGTCATACTCTAATTGAGTTACTCATCCCCGTCCCTCTCTGGTCAGAGTGAATGGTCTGACCAAGAAAGCCAAGTGAGTCTGTCTGTCATGCTAAAAGTCCAAATAAAGGAGAAGTTAAAGATCCAGGGCAGGAAGTAGAGCACCATCCACACTTTCTTTTTTAGTAAAAAATAAAAAATGCCTAAAATATTCACATAAGTCACCTAGAAGCTGTTAATATGGGATACAATTTGATGGTGGTGCCCCTACAATAGATCATTCAGGCGAGCAGAGATAAGGCTACAGTGTAACAGACTTTAATCTGAAGGGGACTGGGCAGCCTGCAGTGTATGTGACCACACGTGGCTGCAGAACACAAACGGTTGGGAATTTGTAATTAAACCCAATAGGCACAATCCAATAAATAAAAACTTCAATGTGAAGGTGTCCATAGCCTTTAAAGGGGTTGTTTCACTTCAGCAAAGGGCACCTATCATATAGAGAAAGTTAATACAAGGCACTTACTAATGTATTGTGATTGTCCATATTGTCTCCTTTGCTGGCTGGATACATTTTTCCATCACATTATATACTGCTCGTTTACATGGTTACGACCACCCTGCAAACCAGCAGCGGTGGTCGTGCTTGCATATTATGTGAAAAAGTGCTGATCTCTCTGGTGGCCGTGACCATGGGAGTGTGCATAGCCACACTGCAGCTCCTGTCCCGGCCACCTAATATCTGCGCTGCAGCGGTGGCCGTAACCCCAGGATATGAGCAGTGTATAATGAGATGGAAAATTGAATCCAGCCAGCAGAGGAGGCAATATGGAGAATCACAATACATTACTAAGTGCCTTGTATTAACTTTCTCTACATGATGAATGCAGTTGCTGAAGTGAGACAACCCCTTTAAGGAGCAGTGGACAGAAGGAGCCCTTTCCTTCTCTGATCCCAGCCGTTGTACTGAGAGCCCAGCCATCGTTCACAGCTTGGCTACAGCGCTGATTGTGCAGATACGGAACATCACCAGGGTGCACTAGTTAAAGGGGTTGTCCCATCTGGACATTCATGGCATATTGATAGAATATTTCATAAATGGCCAACAGTTGCAGGTCTCACCTTAAAGACCGGCTCCTGTCTTAAGTACGGGGCTCCACTGTGAATGCGCGGCTTTCTCCATTCACTGCAATGGGGCTTAGAAATAGCTGACCGCTGGGTCAGCTATTTTTGGAAGTCCCATAGCAGTAAATAGAGAGGAGGGCGCACGAGCATGAGGTCCAATCCATTCAAGGGCCCTGTTCTTGAGGTAGGAGCATATTTCAGAGGAGGGACCTGCAGGAAATGGACAGTTATGGCATATCCTATCTATACGCCATAAATGTCCAGATGGGGCAACCCCTTTAACTCGGCTGAGCCCTCCCCCACACACCGCCAACTTGGCTGGACCTGTAAAGGAATAATTACTTACCTGCTTCCCGACACTGGCTCCCCGCTCCTTCTCCTCCGCTGGGCTCCCTCGCTGTCAACATCTAGTTTGGCATCACCGCAGCCAATCAGAGGCCGTGGTGAAGAACGGATAACCTTGCATCATGGGACTATTTGTCATGACATAATACAATACCGCTGCCAATGACTGGCTGTGGTGATGTGAAACCGGATGTTGACAGCAAGGGAGCCTAGCGGAGCATCGCAGGACTGGAGGAGAAGGACCCAGGAGCCAGCATCACAAAGCAGGCAAGTCGTCTTTCTTTTAAAGGTCCAGCCAAGTGGGGGACCTCCCATTCTTGCACACCCTCTTTAATAAAGGCTTGGAAGGAGCATCCAGTAGGGAGTGTGGCCCATTCTGAGTTTTGTTATGGGCCCTATGATTTCTATTATGTTTCAAATCTTTAAAAAAAAATGAAAACAATGAACAATCAGCACCTAAATATAATCCCATAAGAAAGTCTTGTATGGGGAAAGATCTCTACTGGCACACTGTCAGCGAGAGAGTTCAGAAAAGGCCAGACTCCCACCAGGACCTCATGTGAGGTTAAGTGCGTGGTCGAGGTTGGTCAGGGACAGGCTGGCAGCCGCAGAGCTGGACTAACCATACAATCACAGAATCCACATCGCAGTGAAAGCTTGTACTTCATTACACAACGGGTCCCTTATATCCAGAATAAGACATTACAATTTTTCAGGGTAAAAAGGAGGTTTACGATTTATGTTTATTTTTTCATTTATTTATTTATTATATTCACTGTATGGAAGGAAGTCCTGAAATCTATCAAATACTTTGGGGGTCATTTTTTAAACAGAAATACGCCTATATTAGGTGTATTTCTGGCGCAGATTGCGGCACAAAGGTACCTTGCGCCTCAATCTGCAACTTTTACCAGCTCACTCCAGGTCTAAAAAAGTGGGTGCGGTGTGGGCAGGGGAGGTGACAGGCCAGCGTAGAAGTTATGGAGAGCCCGGCGCCTCTACATAACTGCGGCAGATCCACCGCTGCTTTGTGTTTCAATTTCTAAGACCTCTGCTTGCTGTCAGTTTACAGTCAAAGGCTGAAAAGGAGTCCATATTACATAGTCCCTCTTTGACATAAGCACAGCCGGCTGTAGCAGCAAAATCTATTCCCCTCTCTCGTGGGTCTGGATGGGTTTCCACCTCTAAATAAATTAAAAAATTAAAAAAACAAATCATTCACTGACAGCTGGCAGAGATCTTGAAAGTGTGAGGAACTAGAGGGAAAAGGAAGGGGTGTATGAGTGTCACTTTATGAGGACTGCTGCACATACTGTATCTTAAACTTGTAACACTGAAAATGCAGTCCAATCTGGACGCAGCAGAGGAGGAGCTGAGCAGATTGATATACAGTTTTGTAGGGAGAGATTCCTTATTTTGTAATTTATTGATCTACACATAAACCTCTGCTCCTTCAGTCCGGTGGGCGGAGTCACTCACAGCCCTCCCTGTATGACTGTATGATTGTTGTCAATCACTGATGGGACTGTCCAAGCTCAGAAGGAGCAGAGATTTAGACAAGTTATTCTGAATCTTTTCCCACAAAACTATATATCAATCTGCTCAGCTCCTCCTGCTCTATAACCTGCTGGCTACAGATAGGACTGCAATTTTTATATACCAAGTTGCCTTTAAGTCCTTCTTCAGCTTCCAAAAGACCTTGCTATGTAGTGATAGAGAAGGATGACTGAAATGTATTTTATAAATGTGATAGGTGACAACTTGAGATGACATATTTTTTGCTTTATAAGGCGCACCTGATGATAAGACACACCCCAGCAAAATAAGAAAAAAATATTTTTCATCAGACCTCATATCAGACCCTTAGATCAGACCCCCATCTGAGATCCTCACATCAGACCCTCATGTCCGGAACTCAGATCAGACCCCCATCAGACCTCCATGTAAGACCTCCATCAGACCTCAGATCAGACCTCCATATCAGACCCCCATCAGACCTTCATGTCAGACCCAATCAGAGCTCAGATCAGTCCTCCATCAGACTTCCATGTCAGACCCCTATCAGACCTCAGATCAGTCCTCCATATCAGACCCCTATCAGACCTCAGATCAGTCCTCCATATCAGACACCCATCAGACCTCAGATCAGACCTCCATGTCAAACCCCATCAGAGCTCAGATCAGACCCCTATCAGACTTCCATGTCAGACCCCTATCAGACCTCAGATCAGAGATAAAATAAATAAACTTACCTCTCCTGCCCCGCCACTGCTCTCCAGGTCCGGTGGTCTCCCCTGTAGTCACACTCCCTTGTCTTCCCCACTCTTGGGGGAAATAAGTGCGTCTTATAAAGTGAAAAATACAGTAGTTTATAGGGACTTGATGTTACATTTTACAGAGCTGAATTTTTTAAAATACTGCTGACAACAGGGAGAGATCATTTTCAGGACATGTTTTTGTTTTGTTGCTCATGGTTTGTCCACATTCACTTCAATTTCCATTAAGGGATTGCCTCAGCAAATGGTATTTATCATGTAGAGAAAGTAAATACAAGACACTAATGTATTGTGATTGTCCATATTGCCTCCTTTGCTGGCTTGATTTCATTTTTCTATCACATTATACACTGCTGGTATCCAGAGGTTATGGCCACCACTGCAGCGGTTGGGATAGGATCTGCTGTGCATGCATGCCTATGTGCACTCCCATGGTCTCGGCTACCATTTCCTATGTTTGTAACTCCTGGAAAAGAGCAGTGTATAATGTGATGGAAAAATGAATCCAGCCAGCAAAGGAGACAATATGGACAATCACAAGTGCCTTGTATTAACTTTCTCTACATAATAAGTGCCATTTGCTGAAGTGAGACAACCTCCCCCTACTGTCAGGGGATCCATCAGATAAAGTAAATAAACAATAATAATAATATCCTCTCCGCCTCTGTATACTGTATGTCACTGCTGCAGCCAGGACAACAAAGGCCAGTGGGCAGGATGGAATGGTGGCTCTGGAACAAATGGAGTTAAAGATAAGTGCAGCAGCCAAGCGGGGAGGCGGAGAGGATGTGAGTAGTGTCTGCAGCAATGATGGTGATTGGAGAACTCACAGTGGCTTTAGTACAACCTTGCACTCCCTGGGGCCCGTGCACAGTGAATGGAGGGTTGCACTCTTTCTTCCCCTCGGGGCAAACCCTAGTGATGCTCTCCTGCTTGGTGATGTATTGGTGATGTATTGTAATGCATTGCAGAGGGGATCAGACCTCCAAAAGTGAAAATCCTAGATGATCACAGCACTCTGTCAAATCTGGCTGGTGTGGGTGCTCGTCAGGGGTTTGTTCCTGGCTCCACCTCCTGGAACTCAATTCCAGACAGCACTCCAATTTTTATAATGCTTAATTGGTTTTTATTGGCCGGACATGGTGGTACACAAAGCCCCCAAAAGTGAACGTCAGAAATAAAGTAAAAAAAAAAAGTAAAAAAAAAGTGTTTTTAATAAAATTAATAAAGTTTTTAACTAAAAAAAACAAAAAAAAAGCCCCTTTCCCCTTATTTCATAATAAAAAACATTAAAAAAAAATATTAGGTATCGCCACATACGTAATAGCCGGCTCTATAAATATATCACATGATCCACCCTGTCTGATAAACACCATAAAAAGCAATTTTTGTCACCTTACATCACAAAAAGTGCAACACCAAGCGATCAAAAAGGCGTATGTCCCAAAAAATTGTATCAATAAAACTGTCACCTCATCCCGCAAGAAATGAGACCTTACCTAAGACAATCAGTCAAAAAATAAAAAAAGCTATGGCTCTGAGACTATGGAGACACTAAAACTTTATTATTTCGGTTTCAAAAATGCTATTATTGTGTAAAACTTAAATAAATAAGAAAAAGTAGACATATTAGGTATTGCCACATTCGTATCAATCTGCTCTATAAAAAAAAAGTCACATGACCTAATCCCTCAGGTAAACGCTGTAAAAATAAATAAATAAATAAATAAAAAATGCGCCAAAACAACCAATTTTTTGGTCACCTTGCCCCATAAAGTGTAATATTGAATGATCAAAAAATCATATGTACTCAAAAATTGTACCAATAAAAACGTCAACTCTTCCTGCAAAAAACGAGACCCTGCACAAGACGATCGGCAGAAAATTAAAAAAATAGGGCGTTCAGAAAATGGAGACACAAAAACATTTTTTTTATTTTTTAAATGCTTTATTATGTAAAACTGAAACAAACAAACATAGAAAGTAGACATATTTGATATCATTGCGTCCGTAACAACCTGCTCTATAAAAATATGATGATCTACCCTGTCAGATGAATGTTGTAAAAAATAAAAACAAAAAGGGAGATATGAGATTACGTCAATTGATTCCTAGGAGAAATCCACGGCACACCATGTGTTCTTCATCAGATAGTGTTTTTAAGGCTGAGTTCACACGAATGTGTGTGACCCGTGCCTGTGCTGCGGCCCGCAAATAGCGGGCCGCAATGCACGATCGCTGGCCGTAGGTCTGCCGCATCGGATCGCGGACCCATTCAAGGGATCTGTGGCTTAAGTCATTCCAAAGAGCGCTTTTTGGAATGACTTAAGCCACAGATCCCTTGATAAAGGTCGACAATCGACCGAAACGTTGGGGTTGTACTGCTAGTCCAATTGTATTGCTTTATTATTTGCTCTGGATGGAACAAAAATGATGTAAAAACTACTATGTATTAAAAACACTATCTGATGAAGAACACATGGTGTGCCGTGGATTTCTCCTAGGTAAAAAATAAAAATGGTGCCAAAACATCCATTTTTTTGGTTACCTTGCAGCACAAAAAACGTACCGTAATATAGAGCAATTAAAAATCATATGTACCCCAAAATAGTACCAATAAAACCTTGTATATCTTGAATACCTTGAGGGGTGTAGTTTCTAAAATAGGGTAATTTTTGGGTGGTTTCTATTATCTAAGTCCCACAAAGTGACTTCAGACCTGAACTGGTCCTTAAATAGTGGGTTTTGGAAATTTTCTGAAAAATTTCAAGATTTGCTTCTAAACTTCTAAACCTTCTAACATCCCCAAAAATAAAATGTCATTTTCAAAATGATCCAAACATGAAGTAGACATATGGGAAATGTAAAGTAATAACTATTATATGAGGTATCACTATCTATTATAAAAGTAGAGAAATTGAAGTACAATGTGTCACGAGAAAACAATCTCAGAATGGCTTGGATAAGTAAAAGTGTTCCAAAGCTATAACACAGATTTGCAAAAAAATGGCCTGGGCAGAAGAGCGAAAACTGTCCCGGGGTAGAAGGGGTTAAGTGCTAGTCCGGGTTTTGGCAGCACCTGGCTGTCCTTAAATAGGCAGCTGGGCTCAGAAGCCAGGTCTCTGTGTTGGAATCTGGGCGCCTTGTGTCTGGAGGAAGGCTTGCTACCTGTTTGGTGTGAAAACAGGTTGGTGCTGCCATGGTCAAGGACTCTTTGAGGCAGAATTGCCGCATGGTGTGAATTACCACCAACACCGCAAGGTGACTTTTTGTTTGCTTATGACTGCTTGTTTTGTCACTTGCCTAAAGTGTGAACAAAACACTGCACTGTTTGATCCAAAGAACTTGTTGTTGCCTCTATACTGCATCCGCTGATCCTGTCTACCAGAGCGAAACCCCACAATTGGTGGAGGATGCGCGCATGGGCAGTGAGGCTGGCGTGAATGCCAATTTTATTGGTTTCTGCATTCTACATTAAACCAGCTGTATTACAACCAGTGCCCCACAACAAAATGGAGGCTGTTGTGAAGGCCCTCATGGAGGCTAATCTGCAGTAGCAAGAGACAAACCTGCAGCAACACGAGGCTAATAAGCAGCAACAGGAGACTAACCAGTTGCTGCTACAACAGACAGCAGAAGCAACCCTGAGTGTCCACAACGCCCAGAAAGCAGTTTGTGCCGCGATTCCTAAGATGACCCCCGCAGACGACATCGAAACCTACCTGGCGATGTACGAGAAAGTGGCCATCAGGGAAAAGCTACCCCGTGACCAGTGGGCTGAGGTCGTCGCTCCGTTCCTGGCATCCGATTTCGACTTGCCGGACAATCAAGCGGCCGACTACAAAAAAGTAAAGGGTAAGATTCTGGCAAGACTGGGGGTGAATGTGTTGGTTCCGGGCCCAACGGGTGCATCAGTGGGGGTTCAACCCCGCCGAGCCTGCAGGCCCCAGTATTATAACTTACTTCACTTCTTGCAAAAATGGCTACAGCCAGACGTGCTGAGTCCCACTGCTATGCTGGATCGTCTGTTAGCCGATATGTTCTGGAGGGCTTTGCCATACCCTCTCCAGCACTGGATCGGTCAGGTGTCTCCTGGCAATGCCCTTGAGATGGTGGACCTGGTGGAACACTATGAAGCTACCAGGAATCTAAAGGAGGGTTCTGTCGGGAGGGCGGTCGGCAAACCCCGGAAATTTCCACCCCAGGCCCGGAGATTTGAGCCGATAAAACCTGCCCAGGATGTACCCACGGCGGACCTGGCGGGGTCAGGAGTATGGCCATGTAAGAGCTGACTGTCCCCATCGGGTTGAGCCCATGGACACTAACTTTGGCTACCGTCAGTCGCTATATGCCAGGAGGCTGTGTGCAACAGGTACCCCAGAGTCTCTAGATCATTTGTGCCAGGTGGAAGTAGGAGACACTCCGGTGGAGGCTCTGCTGGACTCAGGGAGTCTGGTGGCCCTCGTAAGGGCTACCCTGGTGCGGTCTCCTGAGTATACTGGCGGAAAGTCGGGGTGATGTGCATCCACGGAGACTTAAAATACTACCCCACCGCGCTGGTGTCTCTAACTATGGTGGCTGGTAGATGGACCCACGAGGTGGCTGTCGCCACAAATCTACATTATCAACTCATAATAGGGAGAGACTTCCCGGGCTTCCCAGCACTGTGGCATGCTATGAGAGTGACTGATAGTGATGGACGAACATCGGCCGGGATGGTTTACGAACACGATCGCGGGAACGCAATCAAATGTTCGCAAACTGAAAGTTCGTGGTGGGCTCTATTCACTTTAATGGCAGGTGAACCTGAAAAACCTTCAGCTCATATTTGCAGCCACCAAATACTTAGTAGAAGTGCACAAATAGTCCCACAACATGGACAGTGACATACTAGAGGGGGATCAATGACAAAAATTCCAACAAAAAATATGTGTCTTAATCAGGGGACATTTTTATGCGTCTTAAAGGGAAATTCTCTTAAATGTGCCCTGTTTCGCAACCTAAATGCACAATATAGAAAGTATATTATTGGTATATACCACCCCTGCTTTAATCACTTTTTTGGGGGGCAACTGGTATATCACACCAGTAGAAATGATTTTTTCCAATAACGCTTGTCCCTCTATATACCTGCAGTATCGCAGCAGAACCGCACACAACTGCCGCACAATACAAATGCACTATAATATACTTTCTAACATAGAAAGTATATTATAACATTGTACAAGGAAGGCAATCCATTAGAATATACATAAAGATAAAACGTAACCTTTAATAATGTGACTTATTAAGGGCTCATTCAGACGGCCGTATGCTATCCGCAAAAATGCGGATCGTTTTTTTTTTGCGGATTAGATGCTGACCCATTCAATTCTATGGGGCCCTTTTCTATTCCACGGTTCCGCAAAACAAATGAAACATGTCCTATACTTGTCAGTGAAAATCAGGACATGGCCCCATTGAAGTCTATGGGTCTGCAAAAATACTGAATGCTATGCGTTTTTTGACGGACATGCTGAACTGTCCGCAAAAAAACGGATCCGCATTTTTGCGGACAGCATACGGCTGTCTGAATGAGCCCTAAAAGATATCCCTCAAAATGAAAATAAATTAAATTATTAGGGTCCATTCACATGTCCGTAAGTGTTTTGCGGATCCGCAAAACACGGACACTGGCAATGTGCATTCCGCAATTTGTGGACCGCACATCGCCGGCGCTATAATAGAAAATGCCTAATCTTGTCCGCAATTCTTGTGGACACGGAAACACGGATACGGGAGTGCGGTTCCGCAAATGCAGATGCGGACGCAGATCCGCAAATGCGGATGCGGACAGTACATTCCGGCCCCATTGAAAATGAATGGATCTGCACCCGTTCCGCAAAATTGCGGAACGGATGCGGACCCATTTTGCGGACGTGTGAATGGACCCTTAAAGTTAAGCAAAAAGCATAGTAGGCAATAACAAGTGCTCGGCGGCACTAAATCAGAAACCATATGTCCTACCACAATCCTGGGGGTTCCAGTGCACATCCATGAATCCCGGAGGGAAAGCAAAAAACATCTATCCCTGGGCTAGATGATGATGTGGTATTGAAGGACAGGGTGGGCAAAGAACTGTCCATGATATTGCCCTACAGGGGGGTGCTATTCTGGCCCTGATAGCCTAACCACAGACCACCCGCCCTGATAAGAGCGACCCCGTCCGGAACCTTACCCTATATAAAAATGGCCCTAGTAAGCCCCTATCCCCTAGGCCCCTGACTTCCAGGTGATCACTATATAGATCTATCTATCTATGAGTTTTTGACTCATTATAAAAGTATATTATAAGTATATCACACCCCTCTGTGTATCACACCTATCGATAGCACACCTATACCAGTCCTTTTGTGGCCCTATTAGCTAGCGTTTGGTGTCCCTAACAGCCTGTCCCTGCTCCACACAGCAACCTCTCCCTACACTGGCAAAAGATTGATTGTAAAATGGCAGCCAGATCAGGTTTATTTATAAGGTAGGGGGTATGTCCATGTGCTGAAATGTCTCAATTGGCTGTCCTGTAGCACCTAAGGGATGTGTCATGGGTCAAAGTTCTTCACAATGTAAAAGAATATGGCGGGCGCGAATATCGCCATATGTTCGCATGTTCGGCAAATCGCGAACACGCAAAGTTCGGCGCGAAACGACAGTCGGCGAACAGCAAGGCCATCTCTAGTGACTGATACCCATGAGATAAGGGTAACCCTAGCAGAGTGGCCCGGCTCAGGGGGGGGGGACCAGAACCCTGGGAACCTGAGACCGCCACTTCGGTGGAAGAGGGGGAGACAACCCCGCTAAGTGTGATGGTGGGAGATGTGGAGGACTTGCCGCCGGGTCCTGAATTGTCAGACCTTAATGTCTCCGGGGATAATTTTGGTACCGCCCAACGTCGGGACCCAACCCTATCCCGCCCCTGGGAAAATGTGTTAATAGTAGATGGTGAACCACAACAACCTGGGCATAGTCAATATTTCCCAGTTTTGTGGTTTATCAGGATATGTTATATCGGGTAAACCAACTACGGGGTGAGCATATCGCAAGCTTGTGTTAGATCTAGCCCGCCAACACTACTCGGGGGTGACCTGGGGATGCAGAAAACTCAGGATCGTATTCTACAGTGGTTTTACTGGCCCAGCATTTTTAAAGAAGTAGAAGAGTTTTATAAGTCTTGCTGGACCTGCCAGATAACTAGCCCCCCAGCCACATTTCTGTAGTCCCCTAGTACCTCTCCCGATGATCAAAGTACCGTTTGACTGAATAGCTATGGACCTCATAGGCCCAGTACCGAAGACCACCAGAGGGCATCAACACATCTTAGTCATTCTAGACTACGCCACTCGGTAACCGGAGGCTATGCCACTGCGACATACCTCGGCCAAACTCATAGCTAAGGAATTAATGGGGAGGTTTTCCCGAGTAGGACTACATAAAGAGGCTCTGACCGACCAAGGGACCCCTTTTATGTCCAAGGTGATGAGGGAATTCTGTAAGTTGCTGCACATAAAACAGCTATGGATGTGCATTTAGCATCTGCAAACGGACGGTCTGGTAGAACGGTTTAACCAAACATTAAAAAATATGTTGAAAAGGGTGGTGGCTAAAGATGGGAAGGACTGGGACCTCCTTCTGCCCTATCTCATGTTCACAGTGCTAGAGGTACCCCAGGCCTCTACTGGGTTCTCGCCCTTTGAACTGCTATATGGCAGACACCCTCGCGGTCTCTTGGACGTGTCCTGGTATCTTCTCTCTGCTTCAGACAATCGCTGGTTTGAGGACCGTATTTCTCGCCCTCTAAGACGCACCTAGGTTTTAGAGGAGAATAATAAGAAAAAAATATTTTCCATTACACCTCAGGTCAGACCAGCAATCAGACCCCCAATGTTTATCAGACCTCAGATCAGACCCCCAATGCCTCAGATCAGACCCCCATGTCAGACATCAGCCATCATGCCCCCATGTCAGCCATCAGCCCCCATGTCACATTTCTCCCTCTCCTTTTTTATATAATCCCCTCTATACTGTGTCCGCTAATCCTATCTACCAGAGCGAAACCCCACAATACCTACATATACTCAGTGTTATATATTACACTGCATGCAGAATTATTAGGCAAATGAGTATTTTGACCACATCATCCTCTTTATGCATGTTGTCTTACCCCAAGCTGTATAGGCTCGAAAGCCTACTACCAATTAAGCATATTAGGTGATGTGCATCTCTGTAATGAGAAGGGGTGTGGTCTAATGACATCAACACCCTATATTAGGTGTGCATAATTATTAGGCAACTTCCTTTCCTTTGGCAAAATGGGTCAAAAGAAGGACTTGACAGGCTCAGAAAAGTCAAAAATAGTGAGATATCTTGCAGAGGGATGCAGCACTCTTAAAATTGCAAAGCTTCTGAAGCGTGATCATCGAACAATCAAGCGTTTCATTCAAAATAGTCAACAGGGTCGCAAGAAGCGTGTGGAAAAACCAAGGCGCAAAATAACTGCCCATGAACTGAGAAAAGTCAAGCGTGCAGCTGCCAAGATGCCACTTGCCACCAGTTTGGCCATATTTCAGAGCTGCAACATCACTGGAGTGCCCAAAAGCCCAAGGTGTGCAATACTCAGAGACATGGCCAAGGTAAGAAAGGCTGAAACACGACCACCACTGAACAAGACACACAAGCTGAAACGTCAAGACTGGGCCAAGAAATATCTCAAGACTGATTTTTCTAAGGTTTTATGGACTGATGAAATGAGAGTGAGTCTTGATGGGCCAGATGGATGGGCCCGTGGCTGGATTGGTAAAGGGCAGAGAGCTCCTGTCCGACTCAGACACCAGCAAGGTGGAGGTGGAGTACTGGTTTGGGCTGGTATCATCAAAGATGAGCTTGTGGGGCCTTTTCGGGTTGAGGATGGAGTCAAGCTCAACTCCCAGTCCTACTGCCAGTTTCTGGAAGACACCTTCTTCAAGCAGTGGTACAGGAAGAAGTCTGCATCCTTCAAGAAAAACATGATTTTCATGCAGGACAATGCTCCATCACACGCGTCCAAGTACTCCACAGCGTGGCTGGCAAGAAAGGGTATAAAAGAAGAAAATCTAATGACATGGCCTCCTTGTTCACCTGATCTGAACCCCATTGAGAACCTGTGGTCCATCATCAAATGTGAGATTTACAAGGAGGGAAAACAGTACACCTCTCTGAACAGTGTCTGGGAGGCTGTGGTTGCTGCTGCACGCAATGTTGATGGTGAACAGATCAAAACACTGACAGAATCCATGGATGGCAGGCTTTTGAGTGTCCTTGCAAAGAAAGGTGGCTATATTGGTCACTGATTTGTTTTTGTTTTGTTTTTGAATGTCAGAAATGTATATTTGTGAATGTTGAGATGTTATATTGGTTTCACTGGTAAAAATAAATAATTGAAATGGGTATATATTTGTTTTTTGTTAAGTTGCCTAATAATTATGCACAGTAATAGTCACCTGCACACACAGATATCCCCTAAAATAGCTAAAACTAAAAACAAACTAAAAACTACTTCCAAAAATATTCAGCTTTGATATTAATGAGTTTTTTGGGTTCATTGAGAACATGGTTGTTGTTCAATAATAAAATTAATCCTCAAAAATACAACTTGCCTAATAATTCTGCACTCCCTGTATATATATATATATATATATATATATATATACATATATACTGTAAATTTAAATACAGTACAGACCAAAAGTTTGGACACACCTTCTCATTCAAAGAGTTTTCTTTATTTTCATGACTATGAAGGCATCAAAACTATGAATTAACACATGTGAAATTATATACATAACAAACAAGTGTGAAACAACTGAAAATATGTCATATTCTAGGTTCTTCAAAGTAGCCACCTTTTGCTTTGATTACTGCTTTGCACACTCTTGGCATTCTCTTGATGAGCTTCAAGAGGTAGTCCCCTGAAATGGTCTTCCAACAGTCTTGAAGGAGTTCCCAGAGATGGTTAGCACTTGTTGGCCCTTTTGCCTTCACTCTGCGGTCCAGCTCACCTCAAACCATCTCGATTGGGTTCAGGTCCGGTGACTGTGGAGGCCAGGTCATCTGGCGCAGCACCCCATCACTCTCCTTCATGGTCAAATAGCCCTTACTTTCAAAGTTTTCCCAATTTTTCAGATGAATGACTGACCATAATTTCTTAAAGTAATGATGGCCACTCGTTTTTCTTTACTTAGCTGCTTTTTTCTTGTCATAATACAAATTCTAACAGTCTATTCAGTAGGACTATCAGCTGTGTATCCACCTGACTTCTCCTCAACGCAACTGATGGTCCCAACCCCATTTATAAGGCAAGAAATCCCACTTATTAAACCTGACAGGGCACACTTGTGAAGTGAAAACCATTTCAGGGGACTACCTCTTGAAGCTCATCAAGAGAATGCCAAGAGTGTGCAAAGCAGTAATCAAAGCAAAAGGTGGGTACTTTGAAGAACCTAGAATATGACATATTTTCAGTTGTTTCACACTTGTTTGTTATGTATATAATTCCACATGTGTTAATTCATAGTTGTGATGCCTTCATAGTCATGAAAATAAAGAAAACTCTTTGAATGAGAAGGTGTGTCCAAACTTTTGGTCTGTACTGTACACTGCTCAAAAAAATAAAGGGAACACAAAAATAACACATCCTAGATCTGAATTAATTAAATATTCTTCTGAAATACTTTGTTCTTTACATAGTTGAATGTGCTGACAACAAAATCACACAAAAATAAAAAAATGGAAATCAAATTTTTCAACCCATGGAGGTCTGGATTTGGAGTCAAAATTAAAGTGGAAAAACACACTACAGGCTGATCCAACTTTGATGTAATGTCCTTAAAACAAGTCAAAATGAGGCTCAGTAGTGTGTGTGGCCTCCACGTGCCTGTATGACCTCCCTACAACGCCTGTGCATGCTCCTGATGAGGTGGCGGACGGTCTCCTGAGGGATCTCCTCCCAGACCTGGACTAAAGCATCTGCCAACTCCTTGACAGTCTGTGGTGCAACGTGACGTTGGTGGATAGAGCGAGACATGATGTTCCAGATGTGCTCAATTGGATTCAGGTCTGGGGAATGGGCAGGCCAGTCCATAGCATCAATGCCTTCGTCTTGCAGGAACTGCTGACACACTCCAGCCACATGAGGTCTAGCATTGTCTTGCATTAGGAGGAACCCAGGGCCAACCGCACCAGCATATGGTCTCACAAGGGGTCTGAGGATCTCATCTCGGTACCTAATGGCAGTCAGGCTACCTCTGGCGAGTACATGGAGGGCTGTGCGGCCCTCAAAATAAATGCCACCCCACACCATTACTGACCCAATGCCAAACCGGTCATGCTGGAGGATGTTGCAGGCAGCAGAACATTCTCCACGGCGTCTCAAGACTCTGTCACGTCTGTCACATGTGCTCAGTGTGAACCTGCTTTCCTCTGTGAAGAGCACAGGGCGCCAGTGGCGAATTTGCCAATCTTGGTGTTCTCTGGCAAATTCCAAACGTCCTGCACGGTGTTGGGCTGTAAGCACAACCCCCACCTGTGGACGTCGGTCCCTCATATCACCCTCATGGAGTCTGTTTCTGACCGTTTGAGCAGACACATGCACATTTGTGGCCTGCTGGAGGTCATTTTGCAGGGCTCTGGCAGTGCTCCTCCTGTTCCTCCTTGCACAAAGGCGGAGGTAGCGGTCCTGCTGCTGGGTTGTTGCCCTCCTACGGCCTCCTCCACGTCTCCTGATGTACTGGCTTGTCTCCTGGTAGCGCCTCCATACTCTGGACACTATGCTGACAGACACAGCAAACCTTCTTGCCACTGCTCGCATTGATGTGCCATCCTGGATAAGCTGCACTACCTGAGCCACTTGTGTGGGTTGTAGACTCCGTCTCATGCTACCACTAGAGTGAAAGCACCGCCAGCATTCAAAAGTGACCAAAACATCAGCCAGGAAGCATAGGAACTGAGAAGTGGTCTGTGGTCACCACCTGCAGAACCACTCCTTTATTGGGGGTGTCTTGCTAATTGCCTATAATTTCCACCTGTTGTCTATCCCATTTGCACAACAGCATGCGAAATTGATTGTCACTCAGTGTTGCTTCCTAAGTGGACAGTTTGATTTCACAGACGTGTGATTGACTTGGAGTTACATTGTGTTGTTTAAGTGTTCCCTTTATTTTTTTGAGCAGTGTATATATATACTAGCAGAAGGACATTTAATGTTTGTGTGTGTCGTTAAAAGTTATCGACAGTATCCCCTATAACAAAGACATCTACAGTACCCCGCCCCCTTAACAGTGACCTCCACAGCCCCCGCCCCTTAACACTGACCCCCCCCCAGTGCCCCACCTCCTTAACCACCTCCCGTCCGCTCGTTGACTATAAACGTCCGGGAGGTGGTTCTCTATTTCTGAATGGACGTTCCAGAACGTCCATTCAGAAACTGCAGCTGCACTCTAATCGTGCAGCTGCTGATCGGGTTGCCTGCTGTCAGTCCCAGCAGGGCAACCCAGAGAGAAGGCAGGGACAGTGCCCAGGTGTCCCTGCCTTCTGGATCGCTGCATACACAGCTATGCGCTTCCTGTTACCGCAGGGACCGGAGAGTCCAGGAGCTGTGTGAGGTCTTTCACAGACCTCGATCAGCCCTGGACTGAGGCTGTACAGCGCTGTATTGCGCTGTTCAGCGTCTCTGGGGGGTGCATTTCTCCTGTAACTGGGGCTACTATGTCAGCCCCAGTTACAGGAGAAATCAACAGTGAAAAAAAATATATAAAGTAAAGTAAATGTCCCCCAGAGGTCTTGTATGACCTTATGGGTGACGAAAAGTGTAAAATAAAAAATAAAAAAATAAAGTGTTAAAAAAATAAAAGAAAAAAAGGTTTCACATGTAAAAAAAAAAGGAATAAAAAAAAAATGTTAAAAATAGAAAAAATAAAATAGACATATTTGGTATAGCCACGTCCGTGACGGTCAGCTCTATAAATATATCACATAATCGACCCAGTCCGATAAACACCATAAGGAAAAAAAAAATAACTGTCAATAAAAGCCATTTTTGTCACCAAGTGCAACACCAAGTGATCAAAAAGGCGTATGTCCCACAAAATGGTACCAATAAAACCGTCACCTCATCCCGCAATAAATTAGCCACTACATAAGAAAATCTCTCAAAAAATAAAAAAAACTATAGCTCTCAGAACATGGACACATTAAAACATAATTTTTTGGGTTTCAAAAATGCTATTATTGTGTTAAAGTGAAATAAATAAAAAAAAGTATACATATTAGGTATTGCTGCGTCTGTAAAAACCAGGTCTATAAAAATATCACATGAGCTAACCCCTCGGGTGAACACCGTAAAAAAAAAAAAAAAGTGTTAAAACAAGCAATTTTTGTCACCTTACATCACAAAAAGTGCAACACCAAGTGATCAAAAAGGCGTATGTCCTACAAAATGGTTCCAATAAAACCGTCACCTCATCCCGCAAAAAGTAAATCTCTCAAAAAATAAAAAAAACTATAGCTCTCAGAACATGGACACATTAAAACATAATTTTTTTGTTTAAAAAAGGCTATTATTGTGTAACACTTAAAAAAATAAGAAAAAGTATACATATTAGGTATCGCCACATCTGTAACAATCTCCTCTATACAAATGTCACTTGACCGAACCCCTCAGGTGAACGCTGTAAAAATAAATAAATAGAAACTGTGCTAAAACAACCAATCTTTTGGTCACCTTGCCCCATAAAGTGCTATAATGAATGATCAAAAAATCATACGTACCCAAAAATAGTACCAATAAAACTGGCACCTTATCCCCTAGTTTCCAAAATGGGTTCACTTCTTGGGAGTTTCTACTGTAAGGGTGCATCAGGGGGGCTTCAAATGGGACATGGCATCTAAAAACCATGTGGAGTTCCTTTTCTTCTGCGCCCTGCCGTGTGCCCATACAGCAGTTTATGACCACATGTGGGGTGGTTCTGTAAACAGCAGAATCTGGGTAATAAATAATGAGTTTTGTTTGGCTGTTAATAGAGTTGAGCGAACACCTGGATGTTCGGGTTCGACGAGTTCGGCCGAACTTTCGAAAAATGTTCGGGTTCAGGATCCGAACTCGACCCGAACTTCATCCCGAACCCGAACCCCATAGAAGTCAATGGGGACCCGAACTTTTGGGCACTAAAAAGGCTGTAAAACACACCCGGAAAGGGCTAGAGGGCTGCAAAAGGCAGCAAAATGTAGTTAAATCCCCTGCAAACAAATGTAGATAGGGAAATGATGAGTTAACATAAAATAAATAAAAATTAAACAATATTAATTGGAGTGAGGTCCCATAGCACAGAATCAGGCTTCAAGTCACCCACCAATGGAGAAGGTCACTTACTATTATTTTGACCACAGCACCCAGACAAAGGAGAGAGGTCCCACAGCAGAGAACCAGGCATCATATCACCCACCACAGGAGTAGGCCACCATTTAGTTACTTTGACCCCTACACCCAGACGGAGGAGAGAGGTTACACAGCAGAGAATCAGGCATTTAGATCACCCACCACAGGAGTAGGCCACCATTGAATCAGACCCCGGCAACCATGTCAGATGGCACAAGCATAAGCTTTATATCAATCAGCACAGGAGAAGGCGACTTTGACAGACTTTGACCCCTACACCCGGACGGAGGAGAGAGGTTTCAAAGCAGAGAATCAGGCATTTAGATCACCCACCACAGGAGTAGGCCCCAATTTAATGGGACCCCGGCAACCATGTCAGATGGCACAACCATCAGCTTCATATCAATCAGCACAGGCGAAGGCGACTTTGAAAGACTTTGACCCCTACACCCAGACGGAGGAGAGAGGTTTCACAGCAGAGAATCAGGCATTTAGATCACCCACCACAGGAGTAGGCCCCCATTGAATCAGACCCTGGCAACCATGTCAGATGGCACAACCATCAGCTTTATATCAATCAGCACAGGAGAAGGCGACTTTGAAAGACTTTGACCCCTACACCCAGATGGAGGAGAGAGGTTACACAGCAGAGAATCAGGCATCATATCAACCACCACAGGAGAAGCCACCATTTAGTTACTTTGACCCCTGCACCCAGGAAGAGGAGAGAGGCACCACAGCACATATTCTGGCATCATATCAGCCACCACAGGAGAAGCCACCATTGAGTTACTTTGACCCCCGCACCCAGGAAGAGGAGAGAGGCACCACAGCACATATTCTGGCATCATATCAGCCACCACAGGAGAAGCCACCATTGAGTTACTTTGACCCCCGCACCCAGGAAGAGGAGAGAGGCACCACAGCACATATTCTGGCATCATATCAGCCACCACAGGAGAAGCCACCATTTAGTTACTTTGACCCCTTCACCCAAACAGAGGAGAGAGGTTCCACATCAGAGAATCAGGCATCATATCAACCACCACAGGAGTAGGCCACCATTTAGTTACTTTGACCCCTACACCCAGACGGAGGAGAGAGGTTACACAGCAGAGAATCAGGCATTTAGATCACCCACCACAGGAGTAGGCCACCATTGAATCAGACCCCGGCAACCATGTCAGATGGCACAAGCATAAGCTTTATATCAATCAGCACAGGAGAAGGCGACTTTGACAGACTTTGACCCCTACACCCGGACGGAGGAGAGAGGTTTCAAAGCAGAGAATCAGGCATTTAGATCACCCACCACAGGAGTAGGCCCCAATTTAATGGGACCCCGGCAACCATGTCAGATGGCACAACCATCAGCTTCATATCAATCAGCACAGGAGAAGGCGACTTTGAAAGACTTTGACCCCTACACCCAGACGGAGGAGAGAGGTTTCACAGCAGAGAATCAGGCATTTAGATCACCCACCACAGGAGTAGGCCCCCATTGAATCAGACCCTGGCAACCATGTCAGATGGCACAACCATCAGCTTTATATCAATCAGCACAGGAGAAGGCGACTTTGAAAGACTTTGACCCCTACACCCAGATGGAGGAGAGAGGTTTCACAGCAGAGAATCAGGCATCATATCAACCACCACAGGAGAAGCCACCATTAAGTTACTTTGACCCCTGCACCCAGGAAGAGGAGAGAGGCACCACAGCACATATTCTGGCATCATATCAGCCACCACAGGAGAAGCCACCATTGAGTTACTTTGACCCCCGCACCCAGGAAGAGGAGAGAGGCACCACAGCACATATTCTGGCATCATATCAGCCACCACAGGAGAAGCCACCATTGAGTTACTTTGACCCCCGCACCCAGGAAGAGGAGAGAGGCACCACAGCACATATTCTGGCATCATATCAGCCACCACAGGAGAAGCCACCATTTAGTTACTTTGACCCCTTCACCCAAACAGAGGAGAGAGGTTCCACATCAGAGAATCAGGCATCATATCAACCACCACAGGAGTAGGCCACAATTTAGTTTATTTGACCCCTGCACCCAGGAAGAGGAGAGAGGCCCCACAGCACATATTCTGGCATCATATCACACACCACAGGAGAAGGCCTCTTTCAGTGATTTAGGCCTTTGGACCCAGACAGAGGAGAGAGGTCAGAGATTAGCTTCATATCCCCCAGCACAGCAGAAGACCGCTTTATTTGACTTAGGCCTCAGCACCCAGACAGAAGACAGAGGTAGCATGGCAGAGGTTATGGCTTCATGTCACCCGTTAGTTTAACCGGCCACTTTCATCTGGTTAGGCCCCGGCGCCCAGACAGAGAAGAGTTTCATTCAACTGTGGGTTTCATAAAATTTGTATCAAATAAAGAAGTGGCCCGTAGCACAACAAGACATGTTTTAGGCAGTTAATAAGGACTACTCTGCACAAGGGAGGGACAGGTCCTGTGGGATCCATGCCTGGTTCATCTTTATGAAGGTCAGCTTGTCCACGTTGGCTGTGGACAGGCGGCTGCGCTTGTCAGTAATGACGCCCCCTGCCGTGCTGAATACGCGTTCAGATAAAACGCTGGCCGCCGGGCAGGAAAGCACCTCCAAGGCATAACATGCTAACTCTGGCCACGTGGACAATTTCGAAACCCAGTAGTTGAATGGGGCCGAACCATCCGTCAGGATGTGGAGGGGTGTGCAGACATACTGTTCAACCATGTTAGTGAAATGCTGCCTCCTGCTAACACGTTCCGTATCAGGTGTCGGTGCAGATAGCTGTGGCGTGGAGACAAAACTTTTCCACATTTCTGCCATGCTAACCCTGCCCTCAGATGAGCTGGCCGTGACACAGCTGCGTTGGCGACCTCTTGCCACTCCTCTGCCTTCACCTTCCACCTGTTCCCCTGTGACATGTGGGAATGCTCTCAAGAGCGCCTCTATCAGCGTGCGCTTGTACTCGCGCATCTTACGGTCGCGCTCCAGTTCAGGAATTAAAGTGGGCACATTGTCTTTATACCGGGGATCCAGCAGGGTGGCCACCCAGTAGTCTGCACACGTTAAAACGTGGGCAACTCTGCTGTCGTTGCGCAGGCATTGGAGCATATATTCGCTCATGTGGGCCAGGCTACCCATGGGTAAGGACAAGCTGTCCTCTGTGGGAGGCGTATCGTCATCGTCCACCGTATCCCCCCAGCCACGCACCAGTGATGGGCCTGGGCTGCCACCCCGCTGTGAACTTGCGTCATCCTCGTCCCCCTCCACCTCCTCCTCCTCATCCTCCTCGTCCTCCAGTACAGTGCCTTGGCTGGCGACTTGTGAACCTGTCCTCTGCTGCTTAAACAAACCTCCCTCTGAGACACTTCGAACAGACTGGCCCGAAAGTGTTAGAAACGAGCCCTCATCCTCCTCCTCCTCCTCCACCTGGGCCACCTCCTCTAACATCATTGCCCTAAGTGTTTTCTCAAGGAGACATAGAAGTGGTATTGTAACGCTGATAACAGTGTCATCGCCACTGGCCATGTTGGTGGAGTACTCGAAACAGCGCAGCAGGGCACACAGGTCTCGCATGGAGGCCCAATCATTGGTGGTGAAGTGGTGCTGTTCGGCAGTACGACTGACGCGAGCGTGCTGCAGCTGAAACTCCACTATGGCCTGCTGCTGCTCGCACAGTCTCTCCAGCATGTGCAAGGTGGAGTTCCACCGGGTGGGCACGTCGCATATGAGGCGGTGAGCGGGAAGGCCGAAGTTCCGCTGTAGCGCAGACAGGCGAGCAGCGGCAGGATGTGAACGGCGGAAGCGCGCACAGACGGCCCGCACTTTATGCAGCAGCTCTGACATGTTGGGGTAGTGGTGAATGAACCTCTGCACCACCAAGTTCAGCACATGCGCCAGGCAAGGGATGTGCGTCAAACCGGCTAGTCCCAGAGCTGCCACGAGATTTCGCCCATTATCGCATACCACCAGGCCTGGCTTGAGGCCCACCGGCAGAAACCACTCGTCGGTCTGTTGTTCAATACCCCGCCACAACTCCTTTGCGCTGTGGGGCCTGTCCCCCAAACATATGAGTTTCAGAATGGCCTGCTGACGTTTACCCCGGGCTGTGCTGAAGTTGGTGGTGAAGGTGTGTGGCTGACCGGATGAGCTGGTGGAAGCAGTGGAGGAGGAAGCCGAGTAGGAGGAGGAGGCTACAGGAGGCAGAGAATGATGCCCTGCGATCCTAGGGGGCGGAAGGACGTGCGCCAAGGAACTGTCCGCCGGGGGCCCAGCCGCCACTACATTCATCCAGTGTGCAGTTAGTGAGATATAGCATCCCTGGCCGTGCTTACTGGTCCACGTATCTGTGGTTAGGTGGACCTTGCCACAAATGGCGTTGCGCAGTGCACACTTGATTTTATCGGACACTTGCATGTGCAGGGAAGGCACGGCTGTCTTGGAGAAGTAGTGGCGGCTGGGAACCACATACTGCGGGACAGCCATGGCCATCAGCTGTTTGAAGCTGTCTGTGTCCACCAGCCGGAATGACAGCATTTCAAAGGCCAGCAGTTTAGAAATGCTGGCGTTCAGGCCAAGGGCTCGAGGGTGACTCGGGGGGAATTTGCGCTTCCTCTCTAAGGTTTGAGATATTGAGAGCTGAACGCTGCTGTGTGATATAGTGGAGACGCTAGTTGACGGTGGCGGTGGTGGTGGTGTCGGTGGCACATCCTCTGTTTGCTGCTCGGCAGGTGGCAACATTCCTCTCGAGGCGGAAGCCGAGGCAGCAGCGGTAGAGGGAGCAGGGGGAGCCTCAGCGAGTGCCTGGTTTTTAAGGTGTGTACCCCACTGCAGTTCATGCTTTGCATGTAGATGCCTGGTCATGCAGGTTGTGCTGAGGTTCAGAACGTTAATGCCTCGCCTCAGGCTCTGATGGCAGAGCGTGCAAGTCACTCGGGTCTTGTCGGTAGGACATTGTTTAAAGAAGTGCCATGCCAGGGAACTCTTTGAAGCTGCCTTTGTGGGGCTGGGTCCCTGTTGGCGATGTCCAGTAGCAGGCGAACTCTGGGGGCGGCGGCTCGTCTGCTTTGGCCCCCTGCTCCCTCTTTGGCTTCGCTGTTGTCTCGGTCTCACCACTACCTCTTCCTCTGAACTGTGAAAGTCATCGCCACGACCTTCAGTCCATGTGGGGTCTAAGACCTCATCGTCCTCTGCATCGTCTTCCACCCAGTCTCCCTCCCTGACCTCCTCCTGTTCAGTCTGCACACTGCAAAAAGACGCGGCAGTGGGCACCTGTGTTTCGTCATCATCAGAGAGTCGGTGACTCTGCTGTGGTGGTATTCCCATGTCCTCTTCATCTGGAGACATAAGTGGTTGTGCGTCAGTGCATGGTATGTCTTCCTCCACTGGGGAAGGGCTAGGTGGACGCCCCTGGGAAACCCTGGAAGCAGAGTCTTCAAACAGAAGAAGAGACTGCTGCATAACTTGTGGCTCAGACCGTTTCCCTGATATGCTTGGGGGTGATGTGACAGACTGATGGGCTTGGTTTTCAGGTGCCACCTGTGCGCTTTCCGCAGAAGACTGGGTGGAAGACCATGTGGTGAACGTGCTGGAAGCACTGTCGGCCACCCAATCGATTAATGCCTGTACCTGCTCAGGCCTTACCATCCTAAGAGCGGCATTGGGCCCCACGAGATATTGCGGTACATTCTGCCGGCTAGTTGAGGGAGTTCGTTCCCTACTGTGTGCGCCTGGGGCCGAACGGCCACGTCCTCTACCAGCAACAGAGGCTCCACGGACACCACCACGACCGCGTCCTCGTCCCTTAATAGTATTTTTCTTCATTGTTGCGATTCAACTCGCACCACAATGAAATATATTATTTTTTATAAGCAAAATCCCCTCACTGGAATACTTTCAGTCTTTTGACTGTATGGATTACAGATGGAATGACTGTTATATGTGAGTACCGCTTTCTTTGACAGATTCTAGTATGGGTACATATATGTTTTCCCAACCCCAGCACATTAGTTTGCTAATTCCAGATGTATGAAACGCAGGCCTAACTGTATCTAGTATATTGAACGCCAGATAAACTAACTTGGCCTTTTTTAAATAAAAAAAATTCCCTCACTGGAATACTTTCAGTCTTTTGACTGTATGGATTACAGATGGAATGACTGTTATATGTGAGTACCGCTTTCTTTGACAGATTCTAGTATGGGTACATATATGTTTTCCCAACCCCCGCACATTAGTTTGCTAATTCCAGATGTATGAAACGCAGGCCTAACTGTATCTAGTATATTGAACGCCAGATAAACTAACTTGGCCTTTTTTAAATAAAAAAAATCCCCTCACTGGAATATTTTCAGTCTTTTGATTGTATGGATTACAGATGGAATGACTGTTATATGTGAGTACCGCTTTCTTTGACAGATTCTAGTATGGGTACATATATGTTTTCCCAACCCCAGCACATTAGTTTGCTAATTCCAGATGTATGAAACGCAGGCCTAACTGTATCTAGTATATTGAACGCCAGATAAACTAACTTGGCCTTTTTTAAATAAAAAAAATCCCCTCACTGGAATACTTTCAGTCTTTTGACTGTATGGATTACAGATGGAATGACTGTTATATGTGAGTACCGCTTTCTTTGACAGATTCTAGTATGGGTACATATATGTTTTCCCAACCCCAGCACATTAGTTTGCTAATTCCAGATGTATGAAACGCAGGCCTAACTGTATCTAGTATATTGAACGCCAGATAAACTAACTTGGCCTTTTTTAAATAAAAAAATTCCCTCACTGGAATACTTTCAGTCTTTTGACTGTATGGATTACAGATGGAATGACTGTTATATGTGAGTACCGCTTTCTTTGACAGATTCTAGTATGGGTACATATATGTTTTCCCAACCCCAGCACATTAGTTTGCTAATTCCAGATGTATGAAACGCAGGCCTAACTGTATCTAGTATATTGAACGCCAGATAAACTAACTTGGCCTTTTTTAAATAAAAAAAATTCCCTCACTGGAATACTTTCAGTCTTTTGACTGTATGGATTACAGATGGAATGACTGTTATATGTGAGTACCGCTTTCTTTGACAGATTCTAGTATGGGTACATATATGTTTTCCCAACCCCAGCACATTAGTTTGCTAATTCCAGATGTATGAAACGCAGGCCTAACTGTATCTAGTATATTGAACGCCAGATAAACTAACTTGGCCTTTTTTAAATAAAAAAAATCCCCTCACTGGAATACTTTCAGTCTTTTGACTGTATGGATTACAGATGGAATGACTGTTATATGTGAGTACCGCTTTCTTTGACAGATTCTAGTATGGGTACATATATGTTTTCCCAACCCCAGCACATTAGTTTGCTAATTCCAGATGTATGAAACGCAGGCCTAACTGTATCTAGTATATTGAACGCCAGATAAACTAACTTGGCCTTTTTTAAATAAAAAAAATCCCCTCACTGGAATACTTTCAGTCTTTTGACTGTATGGATTACAGATGGAATGACTGTTATATGTGAGTACCGCTTTCTTTGACAGATTCTAGTATGGGTACATATATGTTTTCCCAACCCCAGCACATTAGTTTGCTAATTCCAGATGTATGAAACGCAGGCCTAACTGTATCTAGTATATTGAACGCCAGATAAACTAACTTGGCCTTTTTTAAATAAAAAAAATCCCCTCACTGGAATACTTTCAGTCTTTTGACTGTATGGATTACAGATGGAATGACTGTTATATGTGAGTACCGCTTTCTTTGACAGATTCTAGTATGGGTACATATATGTTTTCCCAACCCCAGCACATTAGTTTGCTAATTCCAGATGTATGAAACGCAGGCCTAACTGTATCTAGTATATTGAACGCCAGATAAACTAACTTGGCCTTTTTTAAATAAAAAAAATTCCCTCACTGGAATACTTTCAGTCTTTTGACTGTATGGATTACAGATGGAATGACTGTTATATGTGAGTACCGCTTTCTTTGACAGATTCTAGTATGGGTACATATATGTTTTCCCAACCCCAGCACATTAGTTTGCTAATTCCAGATGTATGAAACGCAGGCCTAACTGTATCTAGTATATTGAACGCCAGATAAACTAACTTGGCCTTTTTTAAATAAAAAAAATTCCCTCACTGGAATACTTTCAGTCTTTTGACTGTATGGATTACAGATGGAATGACTGTTATATGTGAGTACCGCTTTCTTTGACAGATTCTAGTATGGGTACATATATGTTTTCCCAACCCCAGCACATTAGTTTGCTAATTCCAGATGTATGAAACGCAGGCCTAACTGTATCTAGTATATTGAACGCCAGATAAACTAACTTGGCCTTTTTTAAATAAAAAAAATCCCCTCACTGGAATACTTTCAGTCTTTTGACTGTATGGATTACAGATGGAATGACTGTTATATGTGAGTACCACTTTCTTTGACAGATTCTAGTATGGGTACATATATGTTTTCCCAACCCCAGCACATTAGTTTGCTAATTCCAGATGTATGAAACGCAGGCCTAACTGTATCTAGTATATTGAACGCCAGATAAACTAACTTGGCCTTTTTTAAATAAAAAAAATTCCCTCACTGGAATACTTTCAGTCTTTTGACTGTATGGATTACAGATGGAATGACTGTTATATGTGAGTACCGCTTTCTTTGACAGATTCTAGTATGGGTACATATATGTTTTCCCAACCCCAGCACATTAGTTTGCTAATTCCAGATGTATGAAACGCAGGCCTAACTGTATCTAGTATATTGAACGCCAGATAAACTAACTTGGCCTTTTTTAAATAAAAAAAATTCCCTCACTGGAATACTTTCAGTCTTTTGACTGTATGGATTACAGATGGAATGACTGTTATATGTGAGTACCGCTTTCTTTGACAGATTCTAGTATGGGTACATATATGTTTTCCCAACCCCAGCACATTAGTTTGCTAATTCCAGATGTATGAAACGCAGGCCTAACTGTATCTAGTATATTGAACGCCAGATAAACTAACTTGGCCTTTTTTAAATAAAAAAAATTCCCTCACTGGAATACTTTCAGTCTTTTGACTGTATGGATTACAGATGGAATGACTGTTATATGTGAGTACCGCTTTCTTTGACAGATTCTAGTATGGGTACATATATGTTTTCCCAACCCCAGCAAATTAGTTTGCTAATTCCAGATGTATGAAACGCAGGCCTAACTGTATCTAGTATATTGAACGCCAGATAAACTAACTTGGCCTTTTTTAAATAAAAAAAATTCCCTCACTGGAATACTTTCAGTCTTTTGACTGTATGGATTACAGATGGAATGACTGTTATATGTGAGTACCGCTTTCTTTGACAGATTCTAGTATGGGTACATATATGTTTTCCCAACCCCAGCACATTAGTTTGCTAATTCCAGATGTATGAAACGCAGGCCTAACTGTATCTAGTATATTGAACGCCAGATAAACTAACTTGGCCTTTTTTAAATAAAAAAAAAATTCCCTCACTGGAATACTTTCAGTCTTTTGACTGTATGGATTACAGATGGAATGACTGTTATATGTGAGTACCGCTTTCTTTGACAGATTCTAGTATGGGTACATATATGTTTTCCCAACCCCAGCACATTAGTTTGCTAATTCCAGATGTATGAAACGCAGGCCTAACTGTATCTAGTATATTGAACGCCAGATAAACTAACTTGGCCTTTTTTAAATAAAAAAAATCCCCTCACTGGAATACTTTCAGTCTTTTGACTGTATGGATTACAGATGGAATGACTGTTATATGTGAGTACCGCTTTCTTTGACAGATTCTAGTATGGGTACATATATGTTTTCCCAACCCCAGCACATTAGTTTGCTAATTCCAGATGTATGAAACGCAGGCCTAACTGTATCTAGTATATTGAACGCCAGATAAACTAACTTGGCATTTTTTAAATAAAAAAAATCCCCTCACTGGAATACTTTCAGTCTTTTGACTGTATGGATTACAGATGGAATGACTGTTATATGTGAGTACCGCTTTCTTTGACAGATTCTAGTATGGGTACATATATGTTTTCCCAACCCCAGCACATTAGTTTGCTAATTCCAGATGTATGAAACGCAGGCCTAACTGTATCTAGTATATTGAACGCCAGATAAACTAACTTGGCCTTTTTTAAATAAAAAAAATTCCCTCACTGGAATACTTTCAGTCTTTTGACTGTATGGATTACAGATGGAATGACTGTTATATGTGAGTACCGCTTTCTTTGACAGATTCTAGTATGGGTACATATATGTTTTCCCAACCCCAGCACATTAGTTTGCTAATTCCAGATGTATGAAACGCAGGCCTAACTGTATCTAGTATATTGAACGCCAGATAAACTAACTTGGCCTTTTTTAAATAAAAAAAATTCCCTCACTGGAATACTTTCAGTCTTTTGACTGTATGGATTACAGATGGAATGACTGTTATATGTGAGTACCGCTTTCTTTGACAGATTCTAGTATGGGTACATATATGTTTTCCCAACCCCAGCACATTAGTTTGCTAATTCCAGATGTATGAAACGCAGGCCTAACTGTATCTAGTATATTGAACGCCAGATAAACTAACTTGGCCTTTTTTAAATAAAAAAAATTCCCTCACTGGAATACTTTCAGTCTTTTGACTGTATGGATTACAGATGGAATGACTGTTATATGTGAGTACCGCTTTCTTTGACAGATTCTAGTATGGGTACATATATGTTTTCCCAACCCCAGCACATTAGTTTGCTAATTCCAGATGTATGAAACGCAGGCCTAACTGTATCTAGTATATTGAACGCCAGATAAACTAACTTGGCCTTTTTTAAATAAAAAAAATTCCCTCACTGGAATACTTTCAGTCTTTTGACTGTATGGATTACAGATGGAATGACTGTTATATGTGAGTACCGCTTTCTTTGACAGATTCTAGTATGGGTACATATATGTTTTCCCAACCCCAGCACATTAGTTTGCTAATTCCAGATGTATGAAACGCAGGCCTAACTGTATCTAGTATATTGAACGCCAGATAAACTAACTTGGCCTTTTTTAAATAAAAAAAAAATTCCCTCACTGGAATACTTTATGGCTTTTCACTGTATGGATTACAGGTGGACTGGTATTAGTAGGGGTGACACAAGCACACCCAAGTCCCTGATGTAGGATTTCTATGGCACAGACCACTATTACAAGTGATTAATGGACGTTGGGAGAGATTATGCTGCAGCACTAGTCCCAAGATGGCCGCCGCCTATCAGCCCAGTAACATGTGCCACAAAATGGTCTGCACAACCTTTAAAAAAAATAGCCTTGGACTGTGCTGCTAAATCGCTATTGGTCTGAATCCCAGGTGTAGATGTCTGACTTGTTTGGAGCTTTGGAATGCACACTGTGGCAGCTTCTGCTGCAGCACTACAAGTCGCAAAATGGCGGCCGGCGGTCAGCCCAGGTACATGTGGATGGAAAAATCACTCTGGCCACTCTAAAAATAGCCAATCCCTATCAAAAAAGCAGCTCAGCTGCAGTTGTTCAGATGAATCACAGGTGGAGGAGAGAAATTTGCTTCCAGTTATTCAATTATCCCTGCCTAATCTCGCCCTAACGTCGCAGCAGCAACCTCTCCCTATGCTTCAATCAGCAGAGTGACGTGCAGCGCAACGTGACCCAAGCTTATATAGAGGCTGGGTCACATGCTGCACTGGCCAATCACAGCCATGCCAATAGTAGGCAAGGCTGTGATGGCCTCTTGGGGCAAGTAGTATGACGCTTGTTGATTGGCTGCTTTGCAGCCTTTCAAAATGCGCCAAAATACATGCCGAACGACGAACCCGAACCCGAACTTTTACGAAAAAGCAGCGTTCGGGTGTCCGCTTGCTGAGCGGAGCGGAGGCCAAACGGTGCCAGACTGATGCATTCTGAGTGGATCCGCATCCGCTCAGAATGCATTGGGGCAGTACGGATGCGTTCGGGGCCGCTTGTGAGAGCCTTCAAACGGAACTCACAAGCGGAGCCCCGAACGCTAGTGTGAAAGTAGCCTTACTCACCTCCATAGCGGACCGTCCCCTTAACTGTGACCTCCACAGCAGCCTGCTCCCTTAACTGTGACCTCCACAGCACTGCGCTCCCTTAACAGTGTCATCCACAGAGCCCTGCCCCTTTAAAGCTGACCTATTAAAGCTGACCTACAGCAGTGAAGAAAAATGGCTAGGTTGTTTTGGAAACCTGGTGTAAAACTGTGTGTATGTAGAGACTAAGGGCTTGCGAGCTTCTATTGGCTGATAAGGGACATGTGACCGTGTGTATGGCAGTTGGGATATGAGAAGAAAGACCTGCAGGCTTCTATTGGCTAATGTAGGTCATGTGATGGTGCATTTTTGAGGTATATCTCAGGAATGGTACATCCTAGAGAGCTGAGACCCGGTCTAAAACCTTCCCGGACACCTGATGTACCTGTATACCAAATTTCGTAAATGTGACAGTGCGGATTCCCTTAGCGGACATACATACATACATACATACATACACTCAGCTTTATATATTAGTAACATCACCGTACATCAGTCACATGGCCTAGTTGCAGCTCAGTCCCATTCAGGTCTATGAGGCTGAGCTACAATACCAAGCACTGCCAGTATACAATGTATGGTGCTGTCCTTAGAAGGCTGCCAGGAGCTTGCATCACTCACCAGAGCTCTGGTGAGCGCAGCGGCTACCTGAAACTTCCGCAGATGTGATAATGATGACTTATCCTGAGTATATCATTATCTTTTCCAGGATAACCCCTTACAAGCATGCCTGTTGTTTCAGATGACTTTTTAGATTTAGAATAAGCTGTCAACACTATATCTGCCCGTTATAAGACTTGTATTCTGTGTTTTATTTAGCGTGTTTCCCCTCTGCAGGCTCCATGTCTAAAATTCTAACTTTTCTCTCATTTCAGTTCCAGAGTGGGTGGAAGCCAGATGCTATAATGTCTCCTATACACAGCACACAGAAATGAGGAAATTGCGCTCCGCTATCTCTCTAACACACCCTCAGAAGCAGCAGCAGTCTGGAGGACAATATGCAGTGGTACTAAGCAGTGTAGCTGTGAACCCAGCTCTGCATTTAGAAAACTTACTAAAGCCTTCAGCGGTGTGTCTGTGTCTCTGTCTCCTTGCAGGAGCTCACTCCTTCTCCCCCCCCCCTCTATATGAGCAGCGTGTAACCTGATCCCTCAGTGAGCGGATAATCCAGCTCATCTCTCAAGATAGATTTCATTAGTGACCTGAGTTAATGATCAGTTCAGGAGGCAGGGGGAAATCCTAAAAGTGGAGAAAGAGGCATTTTTCTCTAATAAGATACTGTATATTAGAACGTTTGTTATATTTGCTTGTACTATTCATTTATGCAAAGTTCATTGAAAGTACAATGTTTATTTAAGGCTGGTTCCAGATGAGAGTAATACGAGCAGATTTTTGCACTGGGATCCTCTTATTACTCTCCTCTGGAACATATAGTTATTCTAAGTACCAATAGAAAAGAATAATTAAAATCTATAAATAAAATTCACATATAGAAATATCAATGGGCCAGTGAAAAAGCGGCCACTTCATTAGTATGCAGGAAGAAAGCAATACAAGTTAATTACTTAATTGCAGCCTGCACAATGCACAGATGTGCCGTCTACCTGAGACTGCCAGACTGGGACCTAGCCTATCTCTATGCTTCAATAATTCTCTGGCTTAGACCCTCTACCAACCATATCAATAGATCGTGACATTTCTATATCTAGACCAGTGATGGCTAACCTCTGGCACTCCAGCTGTGGTGAAACCACGACTCCGAGCATGCTCCATTCATTTCTATGGAGTTCTCAGAACAGCCAAGCAAGTGTACATCTTGGGAGTTGTAGTTTCACCACAGCTGGAGTGCCGGAGGTTAGCCATCACAGATCTAGACACTTGAGAATATTCTAATGCAAGACGTAAGCCTCGGTCCCAGTCTAGTTTCTGAGTGGAGTGGTACATGAATGGACATCATTGAAGGTCCTTATTCGCTCTTAGACCACATATACAGGGAGTGCAGAATTATTAGGCAAGTTGTATTTTTGAGGATTAATTTTATTATTGAACAACAACCATGTTCTCAATGAACCCAAAAAACTCATTAATATCAAAGCTGAATATTTTTGGAAGTAGTTTTTAGTTTGTTTTTAGTTTTAGCTATTTTAGGGGGATATCTGTGTGTGCAGGTGACTATTACTGTGCATAATTATTAGGCAACTTAACAAAAAACAAATATATACCCATTTCAATTATTTATTTTTACCAGTGAAACCAATAGAACATCTCAACATTCACAAATATACATTTCTGACATTCAAAAACAAAACAAAAACAAATCAGTGACCAATATAGCCACCTTTCTTTGCAAGGACACTCAAAAGCCTGCCATCCATGGATTCTGTCAGTGTTTTGATCTGTTCACCATCAACATTGCGTGCAGCAGCAACCACAGCCTCCCAGACACTGTTCAGAGAGGTGTACTGTTTTCCCTCCTTGTAAATCTCACATTTGATGATGGACCACAGGTTCTCAATGGGGTTCAGATCAGGTGAACAAGGAGGCCATGTCATTAGATTTTCTTCTTTTATACCCTTTCTTGCCAGCCACGCTGTGGAGTACTTGGACGCGTGTGATGGAGCATTGTCCTGCATGAAAATCATGTTTTTCTTGAAGGATGCAGACTTCTTCCTGTACCACTGCTTGAAGAAGGTGTCTTCCAGAAACTGGCAGTAGGACTGAGAGTTGAGCTTGACTCCATCCTCAACCCGAAAAGGCCCCACAAGCTCATCTTTGATGATACCAGCCTAAACCAGTACTCCACCTCCACCTTGCTGGCGTCTGAGTCGGACTGGAGCTCTCTGTCCTTTACCAGCCACGGGCCCATCCATCTGGCCCATCAAGACTCAGTCTCATTTCATCAGTCCATAAAACCTTAGAAAAATCAGTCTTGAGATATTTCTTGGCCCAGTCTTGACGTTTCAGCTTGTGTGTCTTGTTCAGTGGTGGTCGTCTTTCAGCCTTTCTTACCTTGGCCATGTCTCTGAGTATTGCACACCTTGTGCTTTTGGGCACTCCAGTGATGTTGCAGCTCTGAAATATGGCCAAACTGGTGGCAAGTGGCATCTTGGCAGCTGCACGCTTGACTTTTCTCAGTTCATGGGCAGTTATTTTGCGCCTTGGTTTTTCCACACGCTTCTTGCTACCCTGTTGACTATTTTGAATGAAACGCTTGATTGTTCGATGATCACGCTTCAGAAGCTTTGCAATTTTAAGAGTGCTGCATCCCTCTGCAAGATATCTCACTATTTTTGACTTTTCTGAGCCTGTCAAGTCCTTCTTTTGACCCATTTTGCCAAAGGAAAGGAAGTTGCCTAATAATTATGCACACCTAATATAGGGTGTTGATGTCATTAGACCACACCCCTTCTCATTACAGAGATGCACATCACCTAATATGCTTAATTGGTAGTAGGCTTTCGAGCCTATACAGCTTAGAGTAAGACAACATGCATAAAGAGGATGATGTGGTCAAAATACTCATTTGCCTAATAATTCTGCACGCAGTGTATACAGTTGTAATATGGTCGTATGCTACCATAGAGGCATCAAAACTTAAAGGTGTTTGGCACCTTCGGGGAAGGGAGGGTTTGATAAGCCCCTCCTCTTGGATCTGCGAAGGGAAACCTGTAGTTGGCCAGCTAAGACCTGTCCTAGGTTGCTAATGGCTTATATGTGTATATAGCCAGACCTGCCTGTGACGGTAGTAGAAAATATCCTCGTCAAGCATTCCCTTCTTCCCATAAAAGAAAATCACCCAATATTCCACGAGTAGGAATATCCCTGGAATCGCCGAATAATCCACACATGAGTCAACTTAATGCTGGAACAAGACTGATTTACTGGTACACAGAACTCACAATTTATGCAGCAAAAAACTCCTCCTCTGGGCCAGACTAGATAATTGAGTTTTAAGAATAGACACAGCTCAATTATCCTAAAACTCCTCCTCTGGGCCAGGCTAGACAATTGAGTTTTACCAATACACACAGCTCAATTATCTGCTGGCCAGAACATTTACAATTCTTAACAATTTCAGACAAGTACTTTGTATCCCACCTACAAACATAATCTCAACATCATTGTCCAGTACACGAATACATTCATTTTTGACATTTGGAACCGAACAATATAGTCCTCAAAATAGCAGGGAGAGAATCAAACTGAAGCATATAGGCAATTGCATAAAAGTCCTTCACAATGGCCCCCCTTTTTCTCCCTGCTCCGGCAACTCGGTTGGACCTTTCCTGGTCCAGTAGGGTTGACGGGTTCAGAGCTTTTAGTCCGAGGTTAAATCCGTTTGGCGTGACAATCCATCGGCATTCCCGTTTTGCTTGCCTGGGCGATAATGAATCGTAAAGTCATAGGGCTGTAAGGCCAAGCTCCAGCGTAGCAAACGGGCGTTGTCCCCTGAAACCCGGTTAAGCCACACCAAGGGGTTGTGATCGGTGATGAGAGTGAACGCCCGGCCATAAAGGTAAGGTGTGAGCTTTTTGAGTGCCCATACCAAGACCAAACACTCTTTTTCAATGGTGGCATAACTGACCTCCCTTGGCAACAGCTTCCGACTCAGGTATGCCACCGGGTGCTCTCCTCCATCCTCCCCGATCTGGCTTAGTACTGCCCCCAGTCCAAACATTGAAGCGTCTGTATGGACAATAAATCTTTTGTTAGGATCTGGGGTAACCAACACCGGAGCATTAACCAGAGCAGTCTTTAGTGCTTGGAAAGCCACCTCGCATTCCGGGGACCACAGGACTTGTCGGGGTAGCTTCTTTTTGGTCAAGTCGGTCAGGGGTTTGGCCAGGGCGCTATAGTCGGGTACAAAGCGTCTGTAATAGCCGGCTGTGCCTAAGAAAGCCATGACTTGTGTCTTGGTGTGGGGAGTGGGCCAATTGGCAACGGCCTCGATCTTAGCCGGCTCCGGCCGTTGCTTACCACATCCTACTCGGTGGCCCAAATATTGTACCTCCGCCATACCCAAGTGACATTTGTCGGGTTTCAGGGTCAGCCCGGCCCCCCTGATCCTATCTAATACTACCCCTACGTGCTCTAGGTGCGCTTCCCAGGTATCGCTGTGGATGGCGATGTCATCCAGGTAAGCGCATGCAAAGCTCTGGAGACCCCTAAGTAACTGATCCACCATCCGTTGGAAGGTGGCCGGGGCGTTCTTCATCCCGAACGGCATAACCCGGAATTGGTATAGGCCGAACGGGGTGATGAAGGCCGACTTGGGTATGGCATCTTCTGCTAGGGGAATCTGCCAATATCCCTTGCATAGGTCTATTGTGGTCAGATACTTCCCTGCAGAGATACGGTCAAGCAGCTCGTCCATCCGTGGCATCGGATAGGCGTCCGTAACTGTCTTGTCGTTGAGGCGCCGGTAATCTACACAGAAGCAGGTTGTCCCATCCTTCTTTGGCACTAAGACTACCGGCGAGGCCCAAGGACTTTCTGAGGGTTCGATTACGCCTAGCCGAAGCATCTCATCTATTTCCTTCCGCATCCCTTCCCGGACTGCTTCGGGGATACGGTAGGGAGGCTGTCTCAGGGGTGCCTGTCCTGGAGTCTCTACCTTGTGTATGGCTAGGAGTGTGTATCCAGGCTCCTGAGAGAATGTGGCCTGTTTTGTTTCTAGTAAGCGGACAGCTTGAGCCCGCTCTTGCGGCTCCAGCTGTTCACCTAGCTGGACTTTCTTTATCTGGGTCATCCCTTCGTTACTGCCCAATAGGTCGGGAAGGGGTAGGGTCTCTGTGTCTTCTCCTGCTGGGGCACAGATAGCGGCTACCTCCTCTGCCCGTTCCTGATAGGCCTTGAGCATGTTGATGTGAAAGGTTCGTTTCACATCTTCATCCTCGCAGCTGGCTATCGTGTAGGTAGTGTCGCATATCTGTCCTATAACTTTATAGGGGCCCTGCCAGGCGGCCTGGAGCTTGTCTGTTCGGACCGGCCTTAATACCATGACCTTTTGGCCTATCTGAAAGCTCCGGTGCCTAGCCCGTCGGTCATACCATACCCTCTGGCGCTGCTGGGCCGCCCGGAGGTTCTCTCGCACTGTCTGGGCTAATTCCTCCATGCGGTCCCTCAGCTCCAGGACATAAGGTACAACCGGGGTCCCCTCAATCTCTGTCTGCCCCTCCCAGTGATCCTTGATGAGATCTAAGGGCCCCCTCACCCGCCTCCCATAGAGAAGTTCGAAGGGTGAGAATCCGGTCGATTCCTGCGGCACCTCTCGGTAGGCAAAGAGAAGGTGTGGCAGGAATCGCTCCCAATCCTTGTATGCCCCCGTGAACGACTTCAACATTTGCTTTAGCGTTCCGTTGAAGCGCTCGCACAGGCCGTTAGTCTGGGGATGGTATGGGGAGCTAGTCAGGGATTTAACTCCACAGGTTTTCCATATCTGCTGGGTTACCTCGGCCGTGAATTGGTTACCTTGGTCGGACAGAACCTCCTTGGGAAAGCCTACTCGGGAAAATACTTTAACTAGGGCCTCTGCTACGGTCTCAGCCTGTATGTTAGAGAGAGCTACCGCTTCGGGGTAACGGGTGGCGTAGTCTACTATGGTGAGTATATACCGCTTGCCGGAACGGCTAGGTTGGGCCAGGGGCCCTATAATGTCCACGGCTACCCTTGTGAACGGTTCTTCAATAATGGGCATGGAAACTAGTTTAGCCTTTGGGTGGTCTCCCTTTTTACCTATACGTTGGCATACCTCGCACGTTTGACAATACGCCCTGACGTCGTCGGACACCCCAGGCCAGAAGAAGTTCTGGGTTATCCGATACCCTGTCTTGCGTATTCCCAAATGGCCTGCCAAGGGTACGTCGTGCCCAATCCTCAATAACTCCAGGAGGTATTTCCGGGGAACTACCAGCTGGCGTTTTTGCGTAGGCCCTGGTGTATTACCCCGGGTCTCGGTGAGCCTGTACAAGCGGCCTTCCTCCCAGATAAATTGCTCCTTCTCTATCCCCCCTTGGCCCCTCCTGGCTTTCTCTCGATACTTTCTGAGGGAAGGGTCTCCGGTCACCTCCCGCCCAAAGTCCTCTGGGGTGTCCCAGGGTAGGGGTTCTACAGTCAAGGGTAGGTTGGGTTGGCTTACCTGGGTCTCAGTAGGAAGCGGATGGCTCTCGGCAGCGCGACTTTGTGCTCTGGTGGTTACTGCGTGGGCCTCCTGAGCGGGGGTAGAGGCGAACGCCGAAGTCAGGGGGCCAATGTCGTTGCCCAGGATGACTTCAGAAGGTAAGTCTTTCATGACGCCCACATGAACATTGCCAGCTCCCGCACCCCAGTCTAGGTGTACCTGTGCAGTAGGAATACGGTATACTGCCCCCCCTGCCACTCTCACAGCAATTGATTTCCCCGGTTTCTCTGATGCCTTAATAAGGTGTCTTTGTACCAACGTGATGGTTGCCCCACTGTCTCTTAATCCCCGGGCGGTTTTTCCGTTAACCATGACCAGCTGACAATGGTGTTTCCTGTTGTCCGTAATAACAGATTGTACCATGAGGGCTTCGTAAAGGGTGCCCAATGGTTCTTCCTGACCCAGTTCCTGGGGATCCCAAGCCGAGTCTACACAATGGGCTGCTGCTGGTGGGCGGTACCCAGGTCGAGACCAATTTGACCTTGTAGTGACCCAGCTGTTTGCACCGGAAGCAGCGTTGTTCATTGTCCTCCTGGCGTGGATAGCGAGGGCTAGATGTCACCGGTCTGTTAGGAGGTTGGTATCTAGCGGCTGGTGGGTGTGAGGGCACCGTTGGTCGTGGAGGTTGTACCCGTGGTGTGACCGGGTTCGTCTTGCGAGTATCCGCATATTCATCCGCCAACTTAGCGGCCTCTGGTAGAGTCATGGGCCTGCGATCTCTCACACAGTCTTTGACATCCGTCTGGATGTGATTGTAAAATTGTTCCAGGAGCATTAGTTGTAAAATGTCCTCTGCGGTGGTGGCCTGGCTGCTGTTGACCCAGTTAGAGGCCGACAGGGATAACTGGCATGCCCATTCCACGTAAGAGTCTTTCGTGGTTTTGCGTGAGTCCCTGAACTTTTGTCGGTAGGACTCTGGGGTTACTGCATAACGAGCCAGGAGCACTTCTTTAACGCTGGCGTAGCTATGGATCTCCTGCTCTGGCACGGTCCGGAAAGCATCAGAAGCTTTGCCTGACAGTTTGCCTGACAATATTGCGACCCACTCTCCTCTATCTATTCGGTGCAGGTTACATTGTCGCTCAAAATCTGCCAGGTAATTATCAATGTCACAATCTTTTTCATCAAAAGCTTTAAAAGCGCTAAACGGAATCTTCCTTGTGTCTGCTGTGCTGTACTCACTGTTTGGAGAATGTGCGGCTGCTCGTTGGACTGCTGCCAGTTTTAACTGTAGCTCTGCGTCTCTTATTTGTTTAGCCTCCTCCGCTAACAGGTTCATCACTTTCAGCACCACATCCGCCGTTGGGTTCGGACCGAACCATGCTAGCTTCTCTCTCATTGCCTTGTTGGCTGGCGATTCCTCCTCCTGAATCACTGGTGTCCCCATCTCTTGTACTGCTGGCGTTGCTGCAACCAAGTTCTCCTGGTCTAGCTCCATTAATTCTGCTATAATGACCCGCTTGGTTTTGTTGCTAGCAATCCTTCCACGGACTTCCAGTAGTTCTTTCAGTGTATTTCTTTTAAGCAGGGTGTACCAGCCTTCCATTCACTGTTCCCAGTGTCTGCTTGGAATCCTGGTGTAAAGGAAAGTAGAAGGGAAAATCCCGCTGCTGCCATCCAATTGTGACGGTAGTAGAAAATATCCTCGTCAAGCATTCCCTTCTTCCCATAAAAGAAAATCACCCAATATTCCACGAGTAGGAATATCCCTGGAATCGCCGAATAATCCACACATGAGTCAACTTAATGCTGGAACAAGACTGATTTACTGGTACACAGAACTCACAATTTATGCAGCAAAAAACTCCTCCTCTGGGCCAGACTAGATAATTGAGTTTTAAGAATAGACACAGCTCAATTATCCTAAAACTCCTCCTCTGGGCCAGGCTAGACAATTGAGTTTTACCAATACACACAGCTCAATTATCTGCTGGCCAGAACATTTACAATTCTTAACAATTTCAGACAAGTACTTTCTATCCCACCTACAAACATAATCTCAACATCATTGTCCGGTACACGAATACATTCATTCTTGACATTTGGAACCGAACAATATAGTCCTCAAAATAGCAGGGAGAGAATCAAACTGAAGCATATAGGCAATTGCATAAAAGTCCTTCACACTGCCAATAACCTAAATACAGTTCCTATGTTTATGTGTTAAAGACAAAAGCAGAGTTATTTACTGTGACATCATGTTTTGGATGTCATATAACTGTTATATTTTGTGTTCACAGAAGCAGAAAATATAATATGCCTTTAAGATTCATTTATAGTGTAAGGTAAGCTCAGTGACACAGCAGAAACAACAGAAAGCATAGTGTTAATCCGTTGTTGCTGGGCAGAAGTCTAGACCAATCACAGCCAGCTTCTCACACAGCAAAAGTTTTCACCATTCACAGCCAGCCTCACACACAGCCTGTCTGGGAATTTCCCTAGCAGGAGCTGCTAGAATCATTATTCACCAGAGACAGGAGCTGAAGAGACATTCACTCCACTGAGAGCTGTGTTTTTTTGGAAGCAGGAGAGGCCAAAATAGGTATTTAACCGCCTCCGGACCGCCTAACGCAGATTCGCGCTCCGGAGGCGGCAGCCCTGCGCAGAGTCACGCATATATGCGTCATCTCGCGCGAGCCGAGATTTCCTGTGAACGCGCGCACACAGGCGCGCGCGCTCACAGGAATGGAAGGTAAGAGAGTGGATCTCCAGCCTGTCAGCGGCGATCGTTCGCTGGCAGGCTGGAGATGTGATTTTTTTAACCCCTAACAGGTATATTAGACGCTGTTTTGATAACAGCGTCTAATATACCTGCTACCTGGTCCTCTGGTGGTCCCCTTTGTTTGGATCGACCACCAGAGGACACAGGTAGCTCAGTAATATGTTGCACCAAGCACCACTACACTACACCCCCCCCTGTCACTTATTAACCCCTTATTCACCCTTGATCACCCTTGATCACCCCTGATCACCCCATATAGACTCCCTGATCACCCCCCTGTCATTGATTACCCCCCTGTCATTGATCACCCCCCTGTAAAGCTCCATTCAGATGTCCGCATGATTTTTACGGATCCACTGATAGATGGATCGGATCCGCAAAACGCATTCGGACGTCTGAATGGAGCCTTACAGGGGCGTGATCAATGACTGTGGTGATCACCCCATATAGAATCCCTGATCACCCCCCTGTCATTGATTACCCCCCTGTCATTGATCTCCCCCCTGTAAAGCTCCATTCAGATGTCTGCATGATTTTTACGGATCCACTGATAGATGGATCGGATCCGCAAAACGCATACGGACGTCTGAATGGAGCCTTACAGGGGCGTGATCAATGACTGTGGTGATCACTCCATATAGACTCCCTGATCACCCCCCTGTCATTGATTACCCCCCTGTCATTGATCACCCCCCTGTAAAGCTCCATTCAGATGTCCGCATGATTTTTACAGATCCACTGATAGATGGATCGGATCCGCAAAACGCATACAGACGTCTGAATGGAGCCTTACAGGGGCGTGATCAATGACTGTGGTGATCACCCCATATAGACTCCCTGATCACCCCCCTGTCATTGATTACCCCCTGTCATTGATCACCCCCCTGTAAAGCTCCATTCAGATGTCCGCATGATTTTTACGGATCCACTGATAGATGGATCGGATCCGCAAAACGCATACGGACGTCTGAATGGAGCCTTACAGGGGCGTGATCAATGACTGTGGTGATCACCCCATATAGACTCCCTGATCACCCCCCTGTCATTGATTACCCCCCTGTCATTGATCACCCCCCTGTAAAGCTCCATTCAGACGTCCACATGATTTTTACGGATCCACTGATAGATGGATCGGATCCGCAAAAAACATACAGGCGTCTCCCTGGAGCCTTCCGGGGGGGTGATCACCCCATATAGACTCCCTGATCACCGCCCTGTCATTGATCACCCCCCCCTGTCATTGATCACCCCCCCTGTCAGGCTGCATTCAGATGTCCGTATGATTTTTACGGATCCACGGATACATGGATCGGATCCGCAAAACACATACGGACATCTGAATGGAGCCTTATAGGGGGGTGATCAATGACAGGGGGGTGATCACCCCATATAGACTCCCTGATCACCCCCCTGTCATTGATCACCCCCCTGTCATTGATCACCCCCCTGTAAGGCTCCATTCAGACTTTTTTTGGCCCAAGTTAGCGGAAATTATTATTTTTTTCTTACAAAGTCTCATATTCCACTAACTTGTGTCAAAAAATTAAATCTCACATGAACTCACCATACCCCTCACGGAATCCAAATGCTTAAAAATTTTTAGACATTTATATTCCAGACTTCTTCTCACGCTTTAGGGCCCCTAGAATGCCAGGGCAGTATAAATACCCCACATGTGACCCCATTTCGGAAAGAAGACACCCCCAGGTATTCCGTGAGGGGCATATTGAGTCCATGAAAGATTGAAATTTTTGTCCCAAGTTAGCGGAAAGGAAGACTTTGTGAGAAAAAAATAAATAAAATCAATTTCCGCTAACTTGTGCCAAAAAAAAAATATTTCTATGAACTCGCCATGCCCCTCATTGAATACCTTGGGGTGTCTTCTTTCCAAAATGGGGTCACATGTGGGGTATTTATACTGCCCTGGTATTTTAGGGGCCCTAAAGCGTGAGAAGAAGTCTGGGATCCAAATGTCTAAAAATGCCCTCATAAAAGGAATGTGGGCCCCTTTGCCAGGGCTGGGACAAGGCCATTTGGTGCCCAGGGCGAAGATGGCAAACTGCGCCCCCCCCCCCCCCCCCCCGTTTTTAAGAAAGAATCAATGTTGTTTCAAAACAAGAATATACTTAAAGCAATAGAACAAAGGACTGTGGGACTTTGAAAGTATTCATTTTAAAACACGTGTGTAAACACGAATATGAACTTTGCCCCACGATAGCTCTTTTGTAGAACCCCCATAAAAACTTACAGTTACTTGACTTGGCCCTTGGGGATCTCGGACGCCACTTCAACACTTTGGCCGGGGGCTCGGCGGAGCTGAAGTTGTGCTTTATCCTAATGAGAAAGATTTCATAATAAGGATTTGGAGAAGGGGCAGAGGAATAGCAGAGCAGGGAGAGGCTGGTGCTGCTACTAGGGGGTCATACCATGGGGGAGTAATAAAGCCCACCATAATGCCCCCCCCAGTAGTAATAATTCTCCTTATAATATGCAAAACATACCCCTTTGTAATGCCCCCAGTTGAGCTAATGTTCCCATAATGTGCCAACATAAAATACCCCTTCTCAGTGCCCCCGTAGATGACCCCCATAGTGCTCCCCCCTTCCCCATAGTACCCACCATAATGTGTCCCAGTATAAAATGCCCCTATACAGAGCCCCCCATATAAAATATCTTCTTTTTAGCCTCAGTAGATGCCCCTAAATAATCTGCAGTAAGATGTGCCCCCATAGATGCCCCCATATCATGTGCCAGTAGCCAGAGCCCCCCCCCCATATCATGTGCCAGTAGCCAGAGCCCCCCCCCATATCATGTGCCAGTAGCCAGAGTGCCCCCATATCATGTGCCAGTAGCCAGAGCCCCCCCCCCATATCATGTGCCAGTAGCCAGAGTGCCCCCATATCATGTGCCAGTAGCCAGAGTGCCCCCATATCATGTGCCAGTAGCCCCCCATATCATGTGCCAGTAGCCCCCCTTATTGCCAATAGCCCCCTTATGGGCCAGTAGCCCCCCTTATGTGCCAATAGCCCCCCTTATGTGCCAGTAGCCCCCTTATGGGCCAGTAGCCCCCCTTATGTGCCAGTAGCCCCCCTTATCATGTGCCAGTAGCCCCCCTTATCATGTGCCAGCCCAGTAGTCCCCCCTTATCATGTGCCAGCCCAGTAGCCCCCCTTATGTGCCAGCCCAGCAGTCCCCCCTTATCATGTGCCAGCCCAGTAGGCAGCCCCCCTTATCATGTGCCAGCCCAGCCCAGTAGTCCCCCCTTATGTGCCAGCCCAGCCCAGTATTGTACCTATATAAATAAAAAAATTAAAAAAAAAAACTTATACTTACCTCCAGCAATGTGATGCGATGCAGGCCGCCTCTTCCGTCTGTGTCCCTCGCTATACGGCAGTCAGGCGACGCGATGACGTCATCGCGCCGCCTGCACCGGCCTCTGATAGGCTGCCAGCATTAGGCCGGCAGCCTATCAGAGGAACAGGAGGGGACACACCTCTCCCTCCTCTGCCGCAGCGCAGGCATCTGTATTGCAGTCCTGAGGACTGCAATACAGATGACTATGGAGATGAGCGCTTCCGCAATGGAAACGCTCATCTCCTGCTCTGCCCTGCCGCCGGCCGCCCCCACTTGTCACCAGGGCCGCGGCCTTGCGGCACTCAGGCTTGCCGGCCCACCTGCGCCCCCCTCCTTGTAGCGCCCAGGGCACCCGCTCCTTCGGCCCCTGCCTTGTACCGGCCCTGCCCTTTGCGCATCTAGGCTGCAAAAAAGTGTCACACATCTGGTATCGCCGTACTCAGGAGAAGTTGGGCAATGTGTTTTGGGGTGTCATTTTACATATACCCATGCTGGGTGAGATAAATATCTTGGTCAAATGCCAACTTTGTATAAATAAATGGGAAAAGTTGTCTTTTGCCGAGATATTTCTCTCACCCAGCATGAGTATATGTAAAAAGACACCCCAAAACACATTGCCCAACTTCTCCTGAATACGGCGATACCACATGTGTGACACTTTTTTGCAGCCTAGGTGGGCAAAGGGGCCCACATTCCAAAGAGCACCATTAGGATTTCACAGGTCATTTACCTACTTACCACACATTAGGGCCCCCTGGAAAATGCCAGGGCAGTATAACTACCCCACAAGTGACCCCATTTTGGAAAGAAGACACCCTAAGGTATTCCGTGAGGGGCATGGCGAGTTCCTAGAATTTTATATTTTTTGTCACAAGTTAGCGGAAAATGATGATTTATTTTTTATTTATTTTTTTCCTTACAAAGTCTCATATTCCACTAACTTGTGACAAAAAATAAAAACTTCCATGAACTCACTATGCCCATCACGAAATACCTTGGGGTGTCTTCTTTCCAAAATGGGGTCACTTGTGGGGTAGTTATACTGCCCTGGCATTTTAGGGGCCGAATGCGTGAGAAGTGGTTTGAAATCAAAATCTGTAAAAAATGGCCGGTGAAATCCGAAAGGTGCTCTTTGGAATGTGGGCCCCTTTGCGCACCTAGGCTGCAAAAAAGTGTCACACATGTGGTATCTCCGTACTCAGGAGAAGTTGGGGAATGTGTTTTGGGGTGTCATTTTACATATACCCATGCTGGGTGAGAGAAATATCTTGGCAAAAGACAACTTTTCCCATTTTTTTATACAAAGTTGGCATTTGACCAAGATATTTATCTCACCCAGCATGGGTATATGTAAAATGACACCCCAAAACACATTCCCCAACTTCTCCTGAGTACGGCGATACCACATGTGTGGCACTTTTTTGCAGCCTAGGTGGGCAAAGGGGCCCACATTCCAAAGAGCACCTTTCGGATTTCACAGGTCATTTACCTACTTACCACACATTAGGGCCCCTGGAAAATGCCAGGGCAGTATAACTACCCCACAAGTGACCCCATTTTGGAAAGAAGACACCCCAAGGTATTCCGTGAGGGGCATGGCGAGTTCCTAGAATTTTATATTTTTTGTCACAAGTTAGCGGAAAATGATGATTTTTTTTTTTTTTCCCCCTTACAAAGTCTCATATTCCACTAACTTGTGACAAAAAATAAAAACTTCCATGAACTCACTATGCCCATCACGAAATACCTGGGGGTGTCTTCTTTCCAAAATGGGGTCACTTGTGGGGTAGTTATACTGCCCTGGCATTCTAGGTGCCCAAATGTGTGATAAGAAGTTTGAAATCAAAATGTGTAAAAAATGACCGGTGAAATCCGAAAGGTGCTCTTTGGAATATGGGCCCCTTTGCCCACCTAGGCTGCAAAAAAGTGTCACACATGTGGTATCTCCGTACTCAGGAGAAGTTGGGGAATGTGTTTTGGGGTGTCATTTTACATATACCCATGCTGGGTGAGAGAAATATCTTGGCAAAAGACAACTTTTCCCATTTTTTTATACAAAGTTGGCATTTGAGCAAGATATTTATCTCACCCAGCATGGGTATATGTAAAATGACACCCCAAAACACATTCCCCAACTTCTCCTGAGTACGCGATACCACATGTGTGGCACTTTTTTGCAGCCTAGGTGGGCAAAGGGGCCCACATTCCAAAGAGCACCTTTCAGATTTCACCGGTCATTTTTTACACATTTTGATTTCAAACTATTTACCACACATTTGGGCCCCTAGAATGCCAGGGCAGTATAACTACCCCACAAGTGACCCCATTTTGGAAAGAAGACACCCCAAGGTATTCGCTGATGGGCATAGTGAGTTCATAGAAGTTTTTATTTTTTGTCACAAGTTAGTGGAATATGAGACTTTGTAAGAAAAAAAAAATCAAAAAAAAAATCATCATTTTCCACTAACTTGTGACAAAAAATAAAAAGTTCTATGAACTCACTATGCCCATCAGCGAATACCTTAGGGTGTGTACTTTCCGAAATGGGGTCATTTGTGGGGTGTTTGTACTGTCTGGGCATTGTAGAACCTCAGGAAACATGACAGGTGCTCAGAAAGTCAGAGCTGCTTCAAAAAGCGGAAATTCACATTTTTGTACTATAGTTTGTAAACGCTATAACTTTTACCCAAACCATTTTTTTTTTTACCCAAACATTTTTTTTTTTATCAAAGACATGTAGAACAATAAATTTAGAGCAAAATTTATATATGGATGTCGTTTTTTTTGCAAAATTTTACAACTGAAAGTAAATAATGTCATTTTTTTGCAAAAAAATCGTTAAATTTCGATTAATAACAAAAAAAGTAAAAATGTCAGCAGCAATGAAATACCACCAAATTAAAGCTCTATTAGTGAGAAGAAAAGGAGGTAAAATTCATTTGGGTGGTAAGTTGCATGACCGAGCAATAAACGGTGAAAGTAGGGTAGGTCAGAAGTGTAAAAAGTGGCCTGGTCTTTAAGGGTGTTTAAGCTATGGGGGCTGAGGTGGTTAAAACTGTTATATAATGTTCCTGTTGTTAGTTTTGTGATTGGAACTGTATATTGAACCAGTTATATGTGTGTTTACTTACAGTTCCACCAATTGCAAAGTACAAATACAAATTGCAAATTGCAAGCTACAGTTGCAAACTGTGAACTACTACAAATACCATGCAAACATATTGCAATCCAAAATGCATACAACCATACCAGATCATACTCAACCAATCTGCAAATAGTCACTGCTAACTGCATACTGCAAGTGAACTATTAGTTAAACCTCAGATATACCTCTCAGAGAGATCATAAAGTGCTTAAATAACTTAAAGTGAGAGTACAGATACTCAAGAGAGAAATATATCCACCATTTTATGTTGAATGACAAGATTGAACAGCTGAACCACCATCTTATGCATACCGCCATTTTGTATCTTTTCAACACGTGTTTTGTACATGGACTATCTGCTGCGGAGGCGGCAGTGTTATATATGAATAAAAGTTGAAGTTGATAAAGAAGTTATTTTCAAGCATTTGGTGTGCTCTTTAAACCTACTGTTTCCATAGAACGTCGCTAGAGGAATTACAGAGTAACAGACAGTCTGGTTAGACTAAAAGTCAGAGATATCAAAATTCTTCTAATGCCACAGCGCAAAAGGCACTTGATAGTGCTGCGCCTGCCACAGTGGAACTATTGCCCTCAGAGGGCAAAGTGATAGCGCTCCTCAACTTGCACAGTAAATAGCGCATTAGAGCAGCGGAGTGCCAGCATATACCGCCGCGCAGCAACTGTTCCCTGAGTGAGCATGCAAAGACATCTCAGCAGAGCTACCATAAAGGCCATAGAACGTGTGCATTAGTCAAACTGCAGCCGACTCTTAAAGTGGCAGAACGACAAAGGCAAAATAGTCAGAGAAAGAGCGCCAACCCTCCTGCGATCCCTAGAGAGAGAAAGAGACGCATGGTGGGAGGCCAAAGTCCAGAGCTAGAGTACCTGCACCGCTATACATGGAGAGACCACGTACTGCAGTCAGCTAGTTTCCCGTCAGTAGGCCCAAAGCCTGCTGCAGCGTATCCAAACCAGCGCATCGCAAGTCATCACAGATCATCGCAAGTCATCACAAAGCATCGCAAGTCTGCACAGAGCATAACAAGTCTGCACAGAGCATCGCAACTCAGCGCAAAGCATCGCAACTCAGTGCAGAGCATCACAAGTCTGCACAGAGCATCCCAAGTCTGCACAGAGAGCGCAGAGCATCGCATCACATCAAGAAAAGACAAATCTCCTTTAAGACAGACATTTGTTCCAGCAACCTTCAGATCGCAGTATCCTGCTCTTCAGAATAAGGTCAGAGCTTTCCTTTATTACTTATCATTGCATATAGGCTTTGGCATAAAGAGACATTTTTGTGTTCAGATAAAGACTTTAAAGTAAAACAAAGGATAGTTTGTATTACACGAATATGCATTTAAAGTGAAAGCAATATTGCATTTAAAGTGAAAGTAATTTATTGCCTGCATTTATCGCTGTTACATTTAAAGTGAAAGTCATTTATTTCTCCATTTGTCAATATTGCATTTAACATGAAAGGACTCTTAATATTCGTATTTATTGTCAGTATTGCATTTAAAGTAAAATGTCTGAATCTAGTATTACCATGCCACTGTTAGAGGATACAAAGATAGATAGAGTAGAAGTTGAAGAGCAAGGGAACCTGTCAGAGGTAGAATATTCTTTTGCAGCATTTGCCTTGCCTCAAACAAATATAGCCCAAGCAGATGGACTAAGATGTTCATCACGTGCCAAAGATGCTGGAAAATTTGGAGCAAGAAGCAGCATTAAAAAGAAAAAAGTTCACCAGAATGTATGAGAAGTGGAAATCATAAAAAAAGGAACTTGAGTGATATGGTAGAGACGGTAGAATAATCTGAATCAGAGCTTATGGCAGCATATGTCAACCTGCGGTCACTTACAAAGCCTTCCCAGGATATTGTAAGGAACATGGACACATGTACTGCGGTCACTAAAGATTTGGTAAAGCTTATGAGAGAACTATCATCTGTGGAAAACTATGATGAAGTTAAAGCAAGAAGTAGAATGAACAAGCTTTTAGAGAGGAACTGAATAACTGGCCTAAAATAGGTCCTAAAGAACACTTCAGACTCCAAGAGTATCGTGACTTCCTGCAAGCATGCAGCAATGCCATCCCACACGTTCAAGGACTGGAAGTACTGAACGACTATCTAGAAAACCACAGGATACTAACTAAGCTACCTGAAGAAGTGGCTTCTAGATGGAATCGCTATGTGACTAAACAGTTAGCTCTATGTAAGAACTTCCCAAGTTTTAAAGAGTTCTCTGAGTTCGTCAATGAGGAAGCACAGATAGCATGTAATCCAGTAACATCATCTTACGTCTTAAAATCCTTAGAAGAAAGGCCTGCAAGAAAGATAAGACGTGCAAGAGCAACTAGCTTTGCAACCAACGCAGCAGCTAAAGGTCCAGATACCTACGAGAGCAAGTCCAAAGTCACTACTGGGATCAGTAGAGAGACAGAACCGACAAATCTTTAGACTACCTTCAAGTGTATGCTCTGTGGAGAGAACCACTCCATACATAAGTGCCAACAATTGAAAGAGAAGTCCCAAGAAGAAAAGAAAAAATTTGTGCTGGATAACCAACTGTGTTTCGGGTGCCTAAGAAAAGGCCATGTTACTAAGGAGTGTAAGAAAAAGGCCAAATGCAGCGTTTGCAAAGGACGCCATCCTACATCACTACATGAAGAACTTCCAAAGAAAGATAAATCTGCAATACCTAAAGATACTGAGGAAGGAAATAAAGTATCGATATTCTCTTGCAGAGTGAGGGAAGGAGAAAGCAATGGCAAATCAATGGTTGTACCAATGTGCATATTAAATCCTAAAAGGAGGAACAAGAAGGTATACGCCTATGCGCTACTGGATGCCCAGATTGATATCACCTTCATTGATCAAGAAATCTGCAAGAAATTACTAGTGGCTACGAAACCAGTGACGCTCAAACTCACCACAATGACGGGGAGAAACACATTAGTGAACAGTCAAAGGGTCAAAGGACTGAGATTTAGAGGACTTAATTCAAACTGCACATTAGATCTACCTCCAGCTTATACAAAAGACAATATACCTCTAGATTGAGATCGGCAATGAATGGGAGCACCTATCTGTCATATCTCATGAAATGTCCCCGCTGAAGGAGTTTGGTGTTGGACTGTTGATATGCTATGATTGTCCCAAAGCCTTGGTACCACAAAAGGTAATCACAGGAAGAAAGGGTGAACCCTACACTGTTAAAACTGATCTAGGATGGGGTGTTGTTGGAGGAAAACAGCAGATCGCAAACTCAAGACAGGTGACAGGATTGTGTCATCGAATATCTGTCCAAGAGTTACCAACTGTAAGTCCAGCAAAAGTAATCAAGATCCTTGAATCAGACTTTGCAGATATAAGTTCTAAAGAAAAGAGTGTATCCCAAGAAGACATAAAGTTCGTACACACTCTAGAAGAAAGTATTAAGCAGAATCAACAAGGTCATCTTGAAATGCCCTTACCTTTTAGAAAACGACCTCATCAGTCAAATAACAGAAATCTTGCCCTAGCAAGATTAAAATGTTTGAAGAAAAAGATGGGAAGAGATCCCAAATTCAAGCAGGATTATTTGAAATTCATGGAAGGCATCCTCGAAGAAGGACATGCAGAGAAGGTTTATAACCAACCTAAAGAAGGAGAAATGTGGTACATCCCACATCAAGGTGTTTACCACTCAAAGAAACCAGGTAAGATTAGAGTAGTATTTGATTGCTTAGCAAAGTACAAAGGTGTTGCATTGAACGATTATCTAATAAAAAGACCAGGTCTCACAAACACTCTGCCTGGAGTAATCTGTAGATTCAAAAAGTATCCCATAGCGGTCATGTGTGACGTTGAAAAGATGTTCCACCAGTTTCATGTAAAAAATGAAGATAGAGACTTCCTGAGGTTTTTATGGTGGGAGGACGGAGATACAGATACAGAGCCAGCAGAATACAGAATGAAAGTACACTTGTTTGGAGCAGCATCATCTCCAGGTTGCGCCAATTATGGTATGAAGTGCCTGGCCAATCAGAATGAAAAGGATTGCCCATCAGCTGCAAATTTTCTGAAGAAAGAATTTTATGTAGATGATGGTCTCATAAGTCTAGAGTCTACAGAATCTGCAATCAAACTAGTGAAAGAAAGCCAAGAGTTATGCGCAAGAGGAAACCTGCGCCTTCACAAATGTATCTCAAACAACAGAGAGGTACTGGAATCCATCAGTGACTCTGAACGTGCAGCAACAATGAAGAATGTAGATCATAATTATGATCATCTTCCAATTCAGAACGTACTTGTATTGGGATGGAATGTAGAGAACGACAAGTTCTTCTTTGAAGTATCTATTGAAGAAAAAGTTGCAACTAGACGAACCATTCTTTCCGCAGTGGCTTCTATATTTGATCCATTGGGATTCTTGGCCCCAGTAATCCTCAGAGCAAAAGAAATACTGCAAGAATAATGCAGACAGAAGTTGGGATGGGATGAGCCCATACCTGAAAATTTGAGGCCAAGGTGGGAGAGTTGGATAAGAGACTTGCAAAACTTGAGAGAAGTTCGAATACCCAGATGTTTTGTACCTCTTGATTTCGGAAAGTACAAGAAAATAGAACTTAATCACTTTTCAGATGCAAGTAGTTATGGTAATGGTCAGTGCTCCTACATCAGAGTAATTGTCATGACCATGGTCATGACTCCTGATCCGCATACAGTTGCCTGCGGTTTGGTTTTTGTCAATTACATTGTGAGGGCGGCTGGATTGTTGCCTCACATGTGGTTGCAGCTGGCAACATGTTTGTACTTGGCAATATAGCAGCCCGAGCTGTTGCTAGGCAGCTTGCTGCAATCTGCATGCGGTTACATCTGGCGTCTACGTCTTTGTAGGTGTGCCTTTTTATATGTTTGGTGTGCACGAGGTTTGGGTGTGTGCACTGTGACATTTTCCCTTCACTTGTGGCTGCCCGAGGCAACGTGTTGTATTGTGTACATGTGGTGGCAGTGTCTCGGCCTTCTGGCTGACTCCCAGGACACGGTTGCCACGCATGTCATTGCCTGCGGTAACAGCTGCAGTGTGATAAGTGTTTGTACACTTCCCCTGTATGTGGCTGTTTTCCCTTGCCTGTTGTAGGAAGGGTTAACTTCATTCTGTGTGTGTGAACACTGGGTGTATCTGTGTGGGTGTGGCTACATGGGCTATTTAGCCTCTGCTGAGAGCAGTAGTCAGAGGGGTACTTCAGCCATGGTCTGCTGGAGTCGTCCTCCTACTTTATACCATCTGCCAGTGAGGGCCACCCTTGTGGTCATAGATGTTTATACGTTAAGTTGATGTTGTATTCCTTTTGTTATTTAATGCAGCTATGGGTCTGGGTTCCTGTGTGTGTGTATATGTGTTGGCTGTGTCCATTTAAGTATGGTGTGGACATCAGCTGTGAGCACGGGATCCAGTAAGCAAGGCTGTGGTAGGTCTGTTTTTGGTACCCCTTTTCCTTGCAGCTTGGCCAGTGAGACTCCTGTTCCTCCGTGCGATGCTAGAAGATGTAAGTGGCTGCTCGGCCAGGACGACAGAATTAGGGAGCAGGTCACCTCCTATCGCGTCCCTAATCTTACCCTGCTCCTTGTTCCAGGGCAATCCTGAGGGCTAGCAGGGATTATTAGGTTCCGGTGTATGAGCCCTCCCACCATCAGGGTTGGCTCATATGGTTAGGAGTCAGGGTCAGATTAGGGACGCGATAGGAGGTGACCTGCTCCCTAATTCTGTCGTCCTGGCCGAGCAGCCACTTACATCTTCTAGCATCGCACGGCTGAGGGTTTTCCCCATCCTCAGCCGTGACAGTATGACCACAATGGCTCCTCACGTGGTGTTACCTTCGAAAGAGGGTGCAGCATGCATCGCCATATGTTTGTGGGGTGCATGCGCATTCTCCAGAGGGAGAGCGTTTTGGGGATCACCGTTAACGGCACGGTTGGTGGCTTATTCCCCGCCACCTTACCTTCCGTGTTGGTGATCCCTCGTCCCTCTCCATGTTCCTATCTCTGGTCGTCTGCTGGCAGCATTCCTTTAGTGTTCCGGCGGTGTGCTGGTTAGGAGTGTCTGCTGGCAGCGACTGGAGTGGGGACGTGAGTGGAGAGTGGACGCAGTTTTAGTGCGCTCTCCTCGGGCTGTTTCTTTGCTGGTCTCCGGTTCCTGTGTGTTGCTCCGGAGCCTGGCAGTCGGCTCCTGGTTCCTGTGTGTTGCTCCAGGGGCCGGCAGCAGTCCTGGGGAGACGCGCATATTATGACACTGATTCCCCTTCTCCTATACTCTTGTATGGGTCCCTCTCTAGTTTTCCCTTTTTTTTTTGGTGGGGGGGCTTTGAGGGGTGGGAGTGTCACAACCATGGTCATGGTCGTGACTCCTGATCCGCATGCAGTTGCCTGCGGTTTGGTTTTTGTCAATCACATTGTGAGGGCAGCTGGATTGTTGCCTCACATGTGGTTGCAGCTGGCAACATGTTTGTACTTGGCAGTATAGCAGCCCGAGCTGTTGCTAGGCAGCTTGCTGCAATCTGCATGCGGTTACATCTGAAAATAATATATGTCTTCCCAGGATAAGAGACTGCGGGGGCAGTTCGCCTGGGTACCGCTCAGGAAGGAAATGCAAAATGAGATGAAGGGGAGCAGTAACAATTTAAAATGTAACTTTTAATGTGTCTATTCCCGCACGGGAGTAAAAGACCCCTTACAAACAAAAAAATACACACATACATACAAAAGACAGACGAGACGCCTGGAGGAGTGCGCCGCGTAAACCACTGCGCATCGATCCAGGTGTCAACCTCCCTAGGTCTATGATGGATGGTACAGGCCTATAGGAGGGGCCGTGTGATTCCTATTAACTATGAAATAGTAGGGAATCAGATGTATAAGAAGTGGAACGGTCTTACCAGTTCTTACGAGAGCCTCACTTGAATAACCATATGGAATAGGTTAATGCAGGAGAAGGTCACAGGGTGTAGGTGGATGCTCCGTCAGATGTCCAATGGTGGTAGAAACATCCACGGTATCCAAACGGCTGGGTACGAGAGTAGCCTCAGAGAGAAACTAACCCTAGTACCTCCCTGCTTGGCCTAAGCTAGCCCTAATGACCTATCACGGGGTCCGTGCCCCGCAAGGGGTGGCCCCGTCCGGAACCTTGCCCTGTTGTGAAAGCCCTAGGTAACCCTAACAAGGGTAGCTAGGGACAGGAGGCTAGTAACAAGGCCGGTAAAGGTACTAAATCAATAAGGTCTCAATGGACCGTGGGAAATGAAAGTAAGCGCATAAAGTGCGTATATGTAGATATGTATACGTGTCCCGACGCGTTTCTTTATTGTCACATATCTTAGATACACTTATATACCAAAAGGCCCCAAAAAAGTCATCAGGGGACAAGGGGCTTGGTATTGAAACTCCTGCCGATCTAGTTAATGCCACTGTCTATGGTATCTCAGTGTAGCAAAAAATGGGGGTAATTGTTTAAAGAAACAAGTAATATACTCCACATCAAAAAGGATCATTGGCAGTGTGAGGCATGCACAGTAGTGTACCTATGGAGAAACATAGATGGAGACAATGCAAATAAGTATCTAAGTCAAAGGTACCCCTGCTGCCCACACGGTGGTGGGTGCGAGTAGGTACTCACATAACTGCTGGAGCGGTGTCATCCGATATCCAGAGGGGGCGGCATGGAGGTACACCACGTCGTCCGTCTATATGGCACGCCTAGCAAGTGTGCAAAGGCGCGTTGTATTTAAATGGAAGGAAGGGGGGAAGGCCGGTCAATGCGCCTGCGCCATGCATGACGCCGCCCCACGTGACCGGACCAAGTCACATGATCGGGTCAGACGGGGGTGCGGCGTTCCCACAGGGCGCCTGCGTACATTGACACGGCGATAGAGGAGCAAGGCCGAAGGGGAGGCATCTGTTGTGACGCGACAGCGTCGTCATGCCAACCGGGCCGCCCAATGGGCGCAACTAAGATTGGGGGAGTGGCCAAAGGTCCTCAAACCACCTCAGAGTAGTGCGTCGCTTACAGCAATAGCTGCAGATAGGGGGGGTGGAGCAAAACCTGGAGAAATAAATTATAAACCGGGTGGCTACTACACAAACCGTCCCCAAGGGGGGAGAGGTAAACCCCTCAATATAAGTGACAAATAGGACATTTTGGTGGGCTAACATACCACCTAGCCTGGAGGGGAAAAGAGACAAGCGGCTAAATAGGAAAAAGTAATAATGCAGTCTGCAGAGATATAGGCAAAGCACTATGAGTGAAACTAACATAGCTCCACTCATAAGTGAAATTCATCATGACTGGCACAGTGATGAGCGGTTTATAGATAGCATCCAAAGTGTAATTGTTCGTTCAAGCCATGGGGGTGGGATGTATTGAGTTTGAAAATCCACCAGCATTCACGCTGGAGGATCTGTCTGTCCCAGTCCCCCCCACGAGATGGTTTATTAACACGTTCGATACCCATAAATTTGATGGCAGATGTGCGGCCACCATGTACCGAAATGACATGCCTGGCTACCGGCGTGTCCCTTCCGTTACGGATGTCTCCTAGATGCTCGCCCATTCTTTTACGCAGTTCCCTCCGGGTTTTGCCTACATAGCGTTGGCCACATTCACAGCTAAGTAGGTATATGACCCCCACGCTGCGGCAGTTGATAAACTGTTTGATCGTGTAGGCTTTATCCGGAGGGTTCGTCGCAAAAGATTTGCCCTTGACCAACTGTAACGGATCACCTGGTACACCGACCGGGTACCTCCGTTGAATGAATGCTCCTAGTGCTTTCCGAGGACTCCAAGCAGTCCACTTGACACCGTACGCACTGCAGACCCCACGAACCGCCGAAGCTTGGTTGAGGTCTCACCGTCTCCTACCCACCCTGGACCTACGACAAGGCTCCAGGCTCCAGTGGGTGGACCTCTCCTAAAACCAGAGAGCAGGAACAGCCCTTAAAAGAGCTAGTAGTTATAGCCAGGGGAGTATACACGTATAGCAATCCCCACACACATGAGACGAGGCTCTATGTTGAAGGTGAAACAGGAACTGACTGTACTTCATGTACAGCCTCTTTTATTCACAAACCAAAAACATACTACTGCCCACAGGGGTTTGAAATACAACCAATCAGTAATTAACAACACATACAATGTAACTACAGCAACCAATCGTTCACGCCCCCAGAGGACCAGAATGAAGACTTGGACATAGGACAACATATCCCCACAATGCATCATGGTCTCCTCCCCTCTGTCTGGAGACAACCTGAGGAGCAATCCAATTATCTCTCAGAACAAAGGGAGATCGCCAATACACATGTAGATACAACAGGACAGACATCACCATTTAAACACACAATGGGACAATGGCACAATAGAAACACACCCAGCATTTTCCTCCCAAGCTGACAAGTTACACTTATTATAAATTGTTACAACTTTGTGAGTTTACATTGTCCATACATATAACTTACATTAATTCAAACAGTATAACGTGGGGACAAACCTATCCAAAATTCACTTGAATCGGTTCAGGGGTTTAAAAGTTAGTATATGGCCCATAATCCTGGGGCAAGAGGCCAGCAGCCAGTCCTCTCCAAAGCCCAGTGGCGAGGTCGGTTTCGCCACACCAACCATTCACAAAAACTACAATGGCCACATTTATAGCAACCCATAGTACTTCTGTCCAGCCAAGTCCCTTGGGTCACAGTGGGACTGAAATGGCTGTGTACTAATTTGTCCCTTAGGTTGACCCCCCTCCTAAATGTTACTGAGGGTTGTGGGCTCAGGATTTCGGCTAGGTCTGGGTCCATCAAAAGCGTCTCCCAATTGCGTCCCAGAATATCTTTCACTTCGGTCGCAGCCGAGTCAAAGGTGCCGATTATCCTTATTGTTTTTGTTGAAGCTGTGCTAGTGCGTATGGTTGGATATAGGAGAGTAGTTCTACTACGTGCCAAAGCCTTTTGGTATGCCTGTTTCAATATTCTATCTGGGTAGCCCCGTTCTAAAAATCTAGCTCTCATGATGGATGCCTGTTGTTTAAATTCTCTATATTCCGAGCAGTTGCGTCTGAGACGAATGTACTGACCAAAGGGGATTCCACGTTTCAGTGGCGCGGGGTGGCAACTATCCCACCTCAGTAGTGAGTTCGTTGCCGTTGGTTTGCGATATATCGTTGTTTTTAGCCCGCCCACATCATCCCTAGAAACAGTGATGTCTAGGAAGGGGAGATTGTCCCTCATGATGGACGAGGTGAACCTCAGTCCAATGGAGTTGAGGTTCAACTCCTGGACGAAGCTATCAAACTGCCCTTCGGTCCCGCCCCACAGAATGAAAATGTCATCTATGTAGCGGGACCAAAGGGCAACATGCTCAGTGAATCCGCATGGAGTATCACCAAACACCACCGTCTCCTCCCACCAGCCCAGGAGCAGGTTGGCATACGACGGTGCGCAGGAACTGCCCATTGCCGTGCCCCTGAGCTGGTGGTACGTGCGGCCATCAAAAAGGAAGAAATTTCTAGTTAAGACAAATTGAAGGAGTTCCAGGACGAAATTACTATGTGCCGAATGTTGACATCCCCTTGCTTTAAGGAAGTGTGCGGCAGCCCCCAGGCCCTTGTCGTGGGGGATGGAGGAGTATAGTGCCTCGACATCAATCGACGCCAAGAGCCAATCAGGTTCTATGCAAATGTGCTCCAATTTCGTAAGGAGATCCCCCGTGTCTCTGATGTAGGAGGGCAGTGCTTGCACAAATGGGCTAAGAAGGCGGTCGATATAAATGCCCACATTCTGTGAAAGACTGCCCACTCCTGACACGATGGGGCGTCCCCTCATTGGTGTAGTGTCCCTGTGGACTTTCGGAAGACAGTAAAATGTTGCTGTCACCGGATGAGGGGGATACATAAATGCGAATTCATCTCCGTTAATAAGTTGGGCAGTTTTGGCACTGGCAAGTATCGCACATAGTTCGCCCTGGAATCTCGGCGTTGGGTTGCCCTGTAGGGTTTCATAGCCCTTTTTGTCATTCAAGATGGCCAGACACATCAATTTGTATGCTGAAGAATCCATGAGGACGATATTTCCCCCTTTGTTGGAAGGTTTAATCACTATATTTTTGTCACCCTCAAGTGAACTGATGATATCCCTTTCTTCTCTGCTACAATTGAACCGGGTAGTGGTGGATTTGAGAGAGCAGAGTTCAGCTACGGTTTGTTTGATGAAGACATCGATACATGAAATCTCGCCCATTGGGGGCATTTTGGTACTCTTCCTCTTAAGGTTTGTGAAGGGACCTCTCCCCTCTGATTCAGCAGGTGCTGTGTCCAAACTGTAAAGAAGATGGACATCGTCAAGGATCTCCACCGGGATGCCCAGCTCGCGACTCTCTTTATGATCTTTAACTCTAAAGTGCTTTTGCCACTTCAGCTTGCGGGCAAACAGGTGGAGATCCTTGACCCAGCGGAAGGCATCATACTTCTGGGTTGGAACAAACGAGAGTCCCTTTCTTAGAAGGCTATTCTCTTTGGTAGTCAACGGGCGGGACAAGTTGATTACCAGTCTGTCATCCTCTGATCTTATGCGTTGCTTATGTTGCTAGGCAGCTTGCTGCAATCTGCATGCGGTTACATCTGGCAACCTGTCTTTGTAGGTGTGCCTTTTTATATGTTTGGTGTGCACGAGGTTTGGGTGTGTGCACTGTGACATTTTCCCTTCACTTGTGGCTGCCCGAGGCAACATGTTGTATTGTGGCTGTTTTCCCTTGCCTGGTGTAGGAAGGGTTAACTCCCTTCTGTGTGTGTGAACACTGGGTGTATCTGTGTGGGTGTGGCTACATGGGCTATTTAGCCTCTGCTGAGAGCAGTAGTCAGAGGGGTACTTCAGCCATGGTCTGCTGGAGTCATCCTCCTACTTTATACCATCTGCCAGTGAGGGCCACCCTTGTGGTCATAGATGTTTATACGTTAAGTTGATGTTGTATTCCTTTTGTTATTTAATGCAGCTATGGATCTGGGTTCCTGTGTGTGTGTATATGTGTTGGCTGTGTCCATTTTAGGGCTCTTTCACACTTGCGTTGTCCGGATCCGGCGTGCACTCCATTTGCCGGAGGTGCCCGCCGGATCCGTAACAACGCAAGTGAACTGAAAGCATTTGAAGACGGATCCGTCTTCAAAATGCGTTCAGTGTTACTATGGCACCCAGGACGCTATTGAAGTCCTGGCTGCCATAGTAGTAGTGGGGAGCGGGGGAGCAGTATACTTACAGTCCGTGCGGCTCCCCGGGCGCTCCAGAATGACGTCAGAGCGCCCCATGCGCATGGATCACGTGATCACATGGATCACGTCATCCATGCGCATGGGGCGCTCTGACGTCACTCTGGAGCGCCCGGGGAGCCGCACGGACGGTAAGTACACTGCTCCCCCGCTACCCACTACACTTTACCATGGCTGCCAGGACTTTAGCGTCCCGGCAGCCATGGTAACCACTCTGAAAGGGCTAAACGTCGGATCCGGCAATGCGCCGAAACTACGTTTAGCTTAAGGCCGGATCCGGATCGATGCCTTTCAATGGGCATTAATTCCGGATCCGGCCTTGCGGCAAGTGTTCAGGATTTTTGACCGGAGCAAAAAGCGCAGCATGCTGCGGTATTTTCTCCGGCCAAAAAACGTTCCGTTCCAGAACTGAAGACATCCTGATGCATCCTGAATGGATTTCTCTCCATTCAGAATGCATTAGGATAAAACTGATCAGGATTCTTCCGGCATAGAGCCCCGACGACAGAACTCTATGCCGGAAGAAAAGAACGCAAGTGTGAAAGGGCCCTAAGTATGGTGTGGACATCAGCGTGTCAGCACAGGGATCCAGTCAGCAAGGCTGTGGCAGGTAGGCGGAACTAGTGCAGTTCACCTGCCATATCCATAGGTCTGTTTTTGGTACACCTTTTCCTTGCAGCTTGGCCAGTGAGACTCCTGTTCCTCCGTGTCTAGGAGGAACAGGTCGTCTTACCCTGCTCCTTGTCCCAGGGCAATCCTGAGGGCTAGCAGGGATTATTAGGTTCCGGTGTATGAGCCCTCCCACCATCAGGGTTGGCTCATATAGTTAGGAGTCAGGGTCAGATTAGGGACGCGATAGGAGGTGACCTGCTCCCTAATTCTGTCGTCCTGGCCGAGCAGCCACTTACATCTTCTAGCATCGCACAGCTGAGGGTTTTCCCCATCCTCAGCCGCGACAGTAATAGGAGAAGAAAAGATGCACTGTGCCCTGGTTATGGGGAAGGCCAGAGTTGCACCTACCCGTATTCAGAAAATACCAAGACTTGAACTGAAAGCAGCTGTTGTTTCAGCATCAGTAAGCAAGTTTCTGAGAGAAGAATTGGAATTGAAAATAGATGACACAAAGCATAACCCAGCAGATCATGCTTCAAGAGGCCTGAATGTAACAGAATTGAAAAATTCAAACTGGTTCACCGGTCCAGAGTTCCTTTGGGAAAAGGAAATCACGCCCAGTAAAGGTTACACAGAATTGTCTATGGGTGATCCAGAAGTAAAAGTTGTACAAACATTGAGCACTGCTGCCAAGTGTCAAGATGACATACTTGAAAGACTAGCCAGATGTTCAAAATGGAATACAGGCATAAATTTAGTAGCTCGAATTCAATGTTTGGCAAAGGGAATAAGAAAGAAGGAATTGTTGAATGTAGAAGAAAGAATGAAAGCTGAAGAAACAGTCATAAGACTCATTCAATAGAGATTCTACAGTAAAGAGTTAAAGAGACAGTCAAGAACCTAAAAGGCTTCCAAACAACCACCCATTGTACAAGCTTAATCTTGTTCTGCAGGATGGTATCCTGTAGGTGGGAGGGAGATTGGAAAATGCATCGTTACCTAGCAGAGTGAAGCATCCAGCATTTTTACCCAAAAACTCTACCTTCACAAGATTGATTATTGATCACTACCACAACATATCCTTGCATCAAGGAAGAAGCTTTACCCAAAGCTGTTTGAGAGAAGGTGGTTACTGGATTGTGACCCAGAAGAAATGTCCAAGTTGGTGACATAGTGTTAGTGAAAGAAGAAGATTTACCTAGAAGTCAATGGAAATTGGCCAAAGTTCTAGAAGTTCAAAAGGATGAAGACAAACTAGTAAGAGTGTTGTTACAAATAGGAGACTCAAAACTTGCCAAAAAAGGAAAATGTCTCACTACTCCACTCAAGTTAGAACGTCCTATACAAAAGTTAGTTGTTTTACTTGGAAGTTGAGAACCTGATGGAAAATTCCTCAAATTCATGTTCAAGTCCTACCACTAAGAACATAGAATTATAGGTAATTTTGGTGGGAGTGTAGCTGGCCAGCTAAGACCTGTCCTCGGTTGCTAGTATAGCTTATATGTGTATACAGCTAAACCTGTCAATAGCCTTAATACAGTTCCTATGTTTATGTGTTAAAGACAAAAGCAGAGTAATTTACTGTGACATCATGTTTTGGATGTCATATTACTGTTATATTTTGTGTTCACAGAAGCATAAAAAGATAATATGCCTTTAAGATTAATTTTGTAATGTAAGGTAAACTCAGTGACATAGCAGAAACAACAGAAAGCATAGTGTTAATCTGTTGTTACTGGGCAGAAGTCTAGACCAATCATAGCCAGCTTCTCATACAGCAAGAGTTTTCACCAATCACAGACAGCCTATCTGGGAATTCCCACAGCTCCTGCTGCTAGAATCATTATTCACCAGAGGCAGGAGCTGAAGAGACATTCACTCCACTGAGAGCTCAGTTTTATGGGAACAATAGGCCAATATAGGTATTTAAAACAGTTATATAATGTTGATATTGTTAGTATTGTGTTTAGAACTGTATACTTAACTAGATATATATGTGTTTGCTTACAGTTCCACCAAACTACAATTGCAACCATACAAATTCAATTGCAAAGTACAAATGGAAATTGCAAATTGCAATTGCGGAGGTGGCAGTGCTATATATGAAGAAAAATTGAAGTTAATAAAGATGTTATTTGAAGCATTTGGTGTGCTTTTTAAACTTACTGTTTCCATAGAACGGCGCTAGAGGAATTACAGAGTAATAGACAGTCTGGTTAGACTAAAAGTCAGAGATATCAAAATTCTTCTAATGCCACAGCGCAAAAGGCACTTCATAGTGCTGTGTCTGCCACAGACACTTCCCTATCACTGCCCCGCCCATGGTCATGACATCATAGGAAATAGAAAAGAACTACATGGACATGGTCATGTGACAAGAGCCTGAAACGGAAGAAGGTAAAAGCCTGGTAAAAGAAATACATAACAAAAAGGTAAAAATGGTAAAAGAGATAAAAAATTACAGTGACCTATGGGATTATTTGAAAGGATGTCAATGCAAACTGGAAACCTCTTTTAAAGGGTTAATGAGTACTTGTCTCTCTATTGTGCATTGAAATGTAACTAGCAATCATTATTGTCCTGTTTTTTGTATAGTGTGAGTGTTGAAATTGTTGATTTTTTTTTATTTCAAACTAAAAATAGCCCCCCCCCCCCCCATATAATACATTGATAATACATACCTGTCATTTTGTGTATTGTGCTGTTGTTTGAACCTGATGAATAATCTGAAAAGGAGAAAATGTTCGGTACAGTACGGTTTATTGCGCCTTCATTGTATGATCTGCATATAGTGGCGGTTTTGTTGGAATTTATGTTTTATGATTAAAGCATTGCTCTGACCATAACAATACCTGTAAATATGACCCCTGAGGTTGTAATTCATATGTCCTTCTAGGAAAATCAGACAACAGGTAACAACTATATGGCCACAATTACAGCTCTTAAAGGGGGTTGTCACTTGGCTATTTACTATACTTGAATGGCAAATCTACATATAGCAGCATAGTGACACAATGTTACAGGGGCTTGATGTACCCACTAGCAGATCCGCTGTTCAGTCAGGATAGATTCAGCGGGGCGTACTGCAGTCGTATCAGTCTTAGTTATGGACCCCCTGCAGTACCACTTAAAGGGGTTCTCCCATGATTTTTTTTTTTTGACATTTTTCAAACCAGCACTCTGAATACTTTTGTAATTTAATGTAATTAAAAATGTATTAGAGCTACTGAGTTATTCACTGAAATCTATCTATATAGCGTCATCTGTTGTTTGCTCTTTCTTTCTAATTTCTCTGTCCTGCTCACCTAGATGGCCGCACGTGCTCAGTTTTATCCTTCGCAGAAAGGACACACTCCTGAGAAAAGACATACCTCCTAATCTGACAATTTGAAATAAATCGAGCTGAGCAATTGAATGGGGGAGATCTCTGGATCCATGTGAGGTTCTGGGCTGGTTCTAGCTTTGTTAGAAAGAAGTTGTCATGTGCTAGATCATGGATGGATATGGGGTTCTGTGGTGATCTATCATAAGGTCTCCATACACATTCAATATCTGTTTGCCGAACGATTACCTTTCTCTCCTGACTCCCTTCTGGCTCACACATACATGTTCAGTCAGTTTGGCCGAACATGTATGTGTATTCAATGAGGGGGGGGGGGGGGGGCAATCAGACACCCCTTGCGGTGAGAGAACAAATGGATCTGGTGAAAATATTCATTTTTCCTAATCCTTCTCTCCCCCGACAGAGAGTTAGAGGCTCCCAACATGCATGCCACCCGAACCCATTGTTCTCGTTGGGTTTGGCTGCCAATACACTATTGTGTATGTCAGTCTTTAAGTTCAGCACCATAGGCAGGTTTATATGGCAATAAAGTCATAGAAGGCATCTGACTCATGTGGCACGTGAAAAAGAATAGAGGGGGATATTTATTAAACTGGTGTAAAGTAGAACTGGCTTAGTTGCCCATAGCAACCAATCAAATTCAACCTTTCATTTCTTACAGCTCCTTTGGAAAATGAAAGGTGAAATCTGATTGGTTGCTATGGGCAACTAAACCAGTTCTACTTTACACCAGTTTGATAAATGACCCCAGAGTGTTTTTTCTCTGTCTTCCATCCCTATCTCTATATACACTTATTTATAGAAATATATATTTGACACAACTGATGCATACATTTCTTTAATTTTACATATAGTACGGTACATGCAATTATTGTAGAAAATGCTGCCACTGTATGACACCACTGTATTCAGTACTTATAAACAATCCCATCATGTCCTGTATGTATAACTAATACCACCATTTAGTATATCTAGCACTAATAGCACCGTATACTGTACATGGAAACAATATTGTCATATACCATATGCATGTGGGAGGTAATGCTGCCCTACAGTACTGATATTCCCACTACGATGTGTACATAAACACTACACATAAAAATGTCACCATACAGTAGTACAGATTTCTAAAGTAGCCTAAGCAAATGGGCCCCAGAAATGACCCCCAAAACCACACCCTTGACACTAATAAATATTTTAATGGGAATCTGTCACCAGCGACCTCCCTATCAAACTGTTTTCCTGGACACGTAGCTGTGGTTCACCTGATTAAAACTGTATTTTTATTTTGTTGATCCAAGGCTCCGTTCCCAAGTTATGATACTTTTTCATAATATGCAAATTAAGTCTACAGTGCAACGAGGGCATCGCCATTGCTCTCGTTGCACCCAAGCTCCGCTCCTTTCCGTGGTCATCCCCTCCCTGGCTGCTTTACCACTGCCTCACCCTGTCAGTCAAAGCAGCGAGGGAGGGGCTGGCCACAGAAAGGGGCGGAGCTTGGCTGAGACAAGATCAATGGTGACGCCCTTATTGCACCAGAGACATAATTTGCATATTAAGAAAAAGTATCATAACTTGGAAACGGAGCCAAAAGAAAAACAGCGTTTTAATCAGGTGAAGCACAGTTGTGTATTTGAATAGGAAGGTCGCTGGTGACAGATTCCTTTTAACACAGAGAAGATCATTATCCAGCACTGGGTCTGGTTGCCATATTCCTCCCTAGAAGTGCGAAATATTGTGCACAGCGACCTAGCACATGGCTACAGCCGCATCATTTCCTTGCTTGTTGCTACCTGGTTTCTAGGCTGAGGTCTGCCAGCAATACAAAATGTATTTCTACTTCAGAAGGGTAGGAGACTAAGGGGGCACTGCCAAATCAATATTTAGCTAGAAAAAAATGAATATCTGACCAATGACAACATCTGCATGGAGGTTGAATGTTCTTCCTATGTTTGCATAGTTTTCCTCTCAGTCCTCCGTTTATACCCCAAACTCCAAAAACATTCAGATGGGCTTGGTATAAAATCGAAAAATCATCACTACTGCATGTGTGAGTCATGACCATGTCTGTATAGCAATGTAGAATATATTGGCCCTATAAAAGCAACCTAAATCGATAAAATGAGTGCAGAACTCAATTTTTTCATCTGTGACACTGGCACTGTGCACCTGGACAGAGCATCAGTCGACTTTTTAATAGTGATATGGGCTGACCCAGGGGTGCACCTAGCCTTTCTGCTGCCTCAAGCGAAAACTAAAACGGCACCCCAACCCCCCAATGCCAATTTCTTAACCATATCCCCTTCCCTCCAACCCTACTGGCATACTTGGAAAACATAACACAGAGCTTCAAAACATAATCCCCCTTCTGCTGCTCTCCTCTTGCCCCTACCTGGTGATGCCTGAGGCACGCGCCTCAACTCGCCTCATTGGTGGTGCACCCCTGGGCTGACCCTAATGACCTATCAAAGCTTGGTGTACATTTGGTGATCATTACGGGATACAGAAACAAGCATCGATCAAGTTTTCTCATCAGTGATACAAGCATAGTAAACGGATAAATAATGCCCTGACGTATACATTAGAAGTAGTGATGAGCGAAGCGAGCTTTGGATTTAAGATCCGAAGTCACTTCGGTCAGAACTCCATTTGAATACTGTACAGAGATTCGTCTCCGTACAGTATTCAAATGTATGGGCTCTGGTGAGTTGGCATGAGTAGGGATGAGCGGACCCGAACGTTACAGGTTTGGGTTCGGTGTTTGGGTTGTGTAAGAATTCCGTTCTGGATTCCGTTATAACGGAATAAAACAGTATTCGTAGACGGAATGCAAAACGGAATCCTTTAAGAGGCATTCCGTTTTGATCCGCCATAATAGAAGTCAAAATGGCCAAGCATAACAGATCCGTCTGGTTTCCGTTATGCAGGACAGGACTTTCTTTTCCATCCTGCAGATGGATCTGTTATAGACTTCTATTATGACGGATCAAAACGGAATGCCTCTTAAAGGCTTCAGATTTGCATTCCGTCCTAGAATTCCGTTAACGGAATTCCTACACCACCCAAACACCGAACCCGAACCTGTAAAGTTTGTGTTTACTCGCCCCTAGACATGAGTTATCACCAAAGTTTCGCAGGACTTCAGTGAATAACTTCGGCATTCGATTTTAAAAACTGAAAACCATTTTAAAACAGGACGCCGAAGTCGGCTTCGTTCCTGGCTGGTACCTCGGTACCGAAGCCAACTTTGGAACCAAGTTTTAAAATGGTTTTCAAGTTGAAAAATGCTGAAAGTTATTCTCGCAGGACTTTGGTGATAACGAATTTCCTCTGCCGGAGCCCATACATTTGAATATTATACGGAGACGAATCTACGTACAGCATCGAAACAAAGTTTTGAGCAAATCGACTTTGGTTCTTGGATCCGAAGCTTGATTCGCTTACACCTAATCATAAGTATAATTTTGCTGCTCTGTACACGTGGCAGCTCAGTTCTTATCTCGGATATTAGCATTTTATGCTGGCCAAAGAAAATAATCTAAAGAAACTAGAAGGAGAGTTTTACTCTTCTTTACCCACATCATTCTGGTGTTTTCTGTTGTCTTTGCGGCATCACAGGTTTATTTTTCCATAGACAAAAGGTTTGATAGTCTTTTATGTGAACAATTAAAGTTATTAATCTTCCTACTCCAAAAACTCTATTTACTCATAGGGAGACCTCAGTTTACAGAGGATGCGTCACCAACCTGCGGGATAAAATATCTCCTGCAAACAGCTGAGTAAATATTGGCCTTGGTGACAATTACTGACCACTATTAATCTACTATATAAAATTACACACAAAGCCCGGCTTATCTGACCAGACTTTGATTCCAATGGTGTACAGTATGTAGAAAATAGGTCTCCTGAGACAAATTTTAACTCACTACATATATATGCACAGATATGCGTATACTCACTACGTACAGAATATAAATATATAAGAACAAGTCCATATACCCAATCATGTTGAAAACAAGGAGTAAATCCAGCTTTCAATGAAAAAGTGATGACCTTTATTGCATCTTCGTGCCCATATGTGATGGCATCATGAGTAAGGATCACACATACATGATCCGAAATGCATAGACGCTGTATCTTTGTCTTGTTTGGATTTTATGCACACGAAAATTCAATAAAGGTCATCACTTTTTCATCGAAAGCTGGATTTACTTCTTGTTTTCAAGATTGCTTCGCGCTTAGTTACAAGCGTGTTCCGTGCTTTGGAAGGTGATTGCTGCAGGTGATCATGGCACAACCTCTTTCTTTGGACATATATCCAATCATACATATAAACCTCACTATATACATCCACATGAATGTTAGGACCAAAGTTTGTCTAGCAGAACATTGCCCAGGTCATCACGATGCCTCTGCTGGCTTGTCTTCTACCCATACAGCAGGTTAAATGATGCAAATAGCTGTCCAGATGATGTAAAAGAAAACCTGATTCATCAGCCCAGCCCAACTTCTTCCATTGCTCCATGGTCCCGTTCTAAATTCTCACATTCCCATTGTAGACATTTTTAGTGTCGGAGACAGGTCCAACATAGGCACTCCAATTGGTCTGCTGCTATAAAGGCCCATACATAGCTAGCTGCATTGCTGTCTGCTCTTCTGTAGGATCAAACCAGATGGTTTAGGATAGGTCATCAATTTCAGATCGGTGTGGGGCTGGGTTTTGGGCCACCACCAATCTGATATTGATGACCTATCCTAAACCATCTGGTTTGACTGAAATCATTGTTGTGACAGCCGCCAGCAATGGAACTACCACTAAGAACTGAACCGGAAGCACAGCTCCATTCAAAGTGTACTGGATGTGTACTGGATTACTGCAGCTCAGCTCCCTAGTCTGCCATATGACCAGTGGTGGTGATGGGTGATGGGTGTGACGGGAAGTGGTGACAGGTTCAGACATCAGGCTTATCTATGATGCCCATGTTGAAGCCTGCATGGAGGGTCGCTCCACAACCGTTATGCTTAAACCCTTGAGGACACAGCGATTTTCCATTTTTGGGTTTCTATTTTTACTCATCGCCTTCCTGGAGCCATCATTTTTTTTAAAAATTTTAGCTCACATAGATGCATGAGGGCTTATTTTTTCTTGGATTGTATTTTCTAATTGCACCATTTTGAAAAAATCCAAACTGGGTGAAAAAAAAACAATAATTCTGCTGTAGTTTTATGGGTTTACCACTGCAATCTATAAGATATTCAATACATTCCCATGGAGCCCTGTCACAGGATAAATACATTTATATTTTAATAGTTCGAGCATTTTGAGATGTGGTGGTGCTTCTGATCTTTGTTTTTTTTATTGTTTGCTGCTATTTAAATTATGGGAAAAGAGGGGTGATTTTAATTTTTACACTTTTTTTATTTTATATTTTTAAAAAAATTATTTATTTTTTTTTTACTTTTTTGAGCCCCCCCTAGGGGAACTAAACGTGCAATAATTTGTTTGCTTCTCCCATATATCACTGTGATTTAATACACGGGAAATTCAGTATATTCCAATGCAGGATCCAATACATTGGAATATACCTGTTATAGGCCTGGTAGCCTTGTACAGGCTCCAACCTATCACTATTAATAAATGGCTTTCCCTATCTCAGTGACGGGAAGCCCACAGGAGCACAGTGTTCTTGGGGAAAGCCGCCTCAGATGGTGTGGTCACAAGTGACCATGGCATCTGAGGGGTTAAATGGTCTGCGATCAGAGTTATTGTCGATCATAGACATTAGCTCTTGGTGTCTGCTGTGTAAAACAGCAGGCACCCGATGGATTAGGCGCCATCTTTAAAGAGACAACATCCAATGTACATGTACGGCGCATGTCGTCAAGGGGTTAAGAAAGTGATAAAATAAAGAGATAAAATTATGGGTCCTAGGAGACCTTAGAACACACATTTTCAAGCCAACAGGAACACTTTTGATTCAGGTAGAATCAATTTGCGCTTGGATTGAATCGGTCAACCGGCCGGCCCAAACCTGAAATTTTATTCTGAGCGATTCACTCATTTCTAGTGACAACCGATATGGAATATGTTATCACAATGCCATCATTGTAGCCCACCCAATGCCTGTATTCTGGGCATCTTTATGGTATATTTTCCACAATGACTTTACTGAAGAAGAACTGCCTGTGAGTGCGGTGCATGTGATTGATATGCAGTTTTCAACATTTCCTAGAACTGTCTCTAAAAAAAATAATAACCATTTAAGAAAGTGTGGGCTTTTGTGCTGTGGTTAGTGGCAAGAACATCTGAGTTTCTGTAATGTTGAGTCATCTTCAGGTACAGAGTAAGACTTTATATTTTACAGTCAGATTCTTTTAATTGTATATTTAATTATTAGCCTTCACTGAGATCCATCTAATCTCTTATCTATCATCTACTGTATATATTATCTAATCTATTTATTATCTATCTAATCTATCTATCTATCTTATGTTTGTTTTTTATAACAATTTTGGATTACCTGCCATAGAGTTATATGACGTGGCAGCACAAATCTAGACAAATCCATCCCTCACCAGATGTTCTGATGGAGCCAGATGTGTGATTGGGGTCCCCCATTCTACCAGTTAATGAAGGCTTCAGCTGATCCCCAGTGATCTAATATATATCACCTATCGGATTGGTGATAAATGTTCTCAGCGGGAAAATCCCTTTAAGAGAGAACTAAAGGTCCCTGGTTATTTCACCCATTCAGCACCAGCGGGCCACAGTCACCAATGGTCCTTGCTAGCTACAAGTTGATTTTACTACCTTACTTCTTCATCTGAAATGCCATCCTCCCGATGAGCTGAGTAATCAGCAGCTCACAAAACATTTCCCCTAATTTGGTGGTATTTGAACCTCACCTTCAAATTGTTAATCTAGGTGTTCATGTCACACACCACTGCCAACCTTTCCATCTGTGACACTAGCAGAGGACATAGGGAGTACACTGCCAAATAAACTAGTGCAAATGTGATGCACTGTACATACAGCAAACAGGAGTTTTTCCATCAGTGACACGAGAATGACGACAACGTAAAAATAGCGTAGCTCTGCTGCTTTGTACATTTCAGTTTTTCATCTGTGACGTCACGTGTCCAGATTGTCATTTTGATGCTCACCACCCACCATGTTATGGGGTTGTTTTCTCTGCGTATACGTATTTAAAAAACTTTTACCTGATAGTGGATGCAGATGAGTGACTGGGATCCCCCATTCTGGCAACTGTTAAGGGTTCCAGCCGTGACATTGTATCCATAAAAGTTATTATTATTATTAACACCTTCATGATGTTTTTTATTTATTTTTTTGTGGGACACATGAATTTTGTAGATCAGAACAGCACAAAAACACAAATTGTGTTCTAATTTTTATGTTCTATTTAAGGTACTTTTTATTGCACAGTTCTGGGGAGAAGGAGGCTTTTTCAAATTGTTACTCTTTTCATGTTTTTATTAAACATATTTTTTCATTTATTTTATTCACTTTTCATTATTTTATTTTCCTTAGCATTATCCTTTATTACTATTATTATTACTATTACTATTATTATTACTATTATTACTATTATTATTATTATTACTATTTCTATTACTACTATTATTATTATTATTATTACTATTATTATTATTACTATTACTATTATTACTATTATTATTATTTTATAATAGAGGCACAGATCAGTGGTGAACACATTATCTAAGTGACCTGCTGCTCCATATACTGATCCCACATAACCGTGATCTAATGGTAGCAGCCCATTAGATCACTGCAACTGTAATGACAGCCGACACGACTACCAGAATACTCACCTCTCCCTCAGAGCTGTGTTGCCAGCGGTTCATAGCACCAGGCATTTCTCTGATCCCTCTCAGTGGGCCTGGCCGCCAGACTGTGTTTAGGCTTCTTCTCCGCGCCTCTTACTTGCTATTCTCTACTCACATAGAGCATGCACACTCCCCCTGGCTTTTAAAAGGCCAACCTAATTGGTTCCCAGCTAATGGTGGCCTTACCTATGGGAACCTTAGTAAATAATAGGTTCCTGGCTTGTCTAGTCCAGTGAAAGTGCACTATAGTATTGCCCTGACCTCCTGTGCCTGACCTTTGCCTGTTTACCAGATTGGGCCTGTACTGCCTTCCCTGACTCCTGCCTGACTCCTGTGCTGATTCTGTGTAACCTGCCCTGATCTACTGCCTGTTTACCGGATTGAACAAACTCTGCCTGCTCAGACTTTGCTCTCATCTGCCACGCACTGGTGTCTCTTGACTCCCATGGGTCAACAGTCATTGAACAGAGAGTACTTCAACAGGTAGCAGTCTGGTGGTTCCCCTGCAGAGGAGTCCTGATCCCTATACAGGGTTCAAAGGGGGAGGACCAGAGGGGCCACTTAGATAACATCCTTAGGAGTAGCCCTAAGCCAAATCTGTTCTGTAACACAGCGGATCGACATCTGCTGCATTACAGTAGACATCTGCGTACACAGATTGAGCCTTCTCTGCATGCTTCTAAGCCCCCACTTCACTGGGAAACCACGTGGAATCATTATTGATTCAGGGGCACTGGGATTTCTACTGACAGGGAACAGAGTATTCCAGTTCCCTGTCACAGTACAGTATTGGTCTGTCAGAGCCCGATCCTGCCGACAGCGCGGTGTACAGGGCTGTGCAATGCCATCAAAGTCAACCCGTAAATGAATGGGCTTCTGACACAAGGATCCCTCCATCAGCCCAATAATTCTTCATAGCCTATACTTAAAAAAGAGGGGAACTGATTAAGGCCCCATTCACATGACCGTATTTTTGGTTTGCATCCGATCCGCATTTTTTGCGGATTGGATGAGGACCTATTCATTTAAATGGGACCGCAATAAATGCGAACAGCAAACCATGTGCTGTCCGCATCCATTTGTCCATTGGAACATGGTTTAGGAGGAAGCCTGGTGATCGGCACGGGTCCCGGGAGCCAAACCTCCCGCTGATCTCATATTGATCTCATGTCCTATTCTTGTCTGTTTTGCGGATAAGAATAGGCATTGTTACAATGGGTCAGAAAAAAAAAAAAAGATGCAACAAGGATGTCACACAGACGTAATACATATTTTTTGCGGGTCACCAAATAAATACGGTCGTGTGAACGCACTCTTTAAAAGCGTCACAGTAAGTCTAGCAGTGCCCTCCTTCATATAGGGAGAATGACGTGGCCGGTATAACTACACAGGCCGCACCCCAACCAATCAGATCTCAGGTTTCATGTCTTAAATTGCTGTGTAAAATGAATGCTGCACTGTGATTGGTTGCTATAGGCTACAAGATGGAACAGTTCATTATACATAATAGGGGCTCTCCGGCAGGAGGTAAAGGGGTTGTTCCATGAAAAATATTCTCTGTTTTATAAACCAGCATCTGGATCTGAATACCTTTGCAATTGCATGTAGTTAAAAATTGAGTTATTCACTAAAATCTGTATAGCGCCACCTTGTTTTTGCCCTTTTTCTAAATTCTCTGTCCTGCTCACTGAGATGGCCGCACATGCTCAGTTCTATCCTTCAACTGCCGCCAGCTGTAACTGAAAAAAACCACCCCCTGAGCTGCCAGCCTGGAATAAATCTAGCAGAACAAATGAAGCATTGAATGTGGAGATCTCTGGACCCATGTGAGGTGCAGGGCTGGTTCTAGCTTTGTTAGAAAGAAATTATCCTGTTCATGTCTGATTTTTATATATTTTTTTTACATTACTCATGGGATAACCCCTTTAAATGACCAGATAGCAATTTAAAACACTTGGTGGTTTAACTCTAACCTTTTTATTGGTTTGCCTACCTAAATAAGTTTTGATTTGTTTTGTTTTTGTAGAAATAGGGCTGTTTTTCATTCCTTTTTTTTTTTCTTTTTTTTTGTTTAAAAGGTTATTTTTATTTATATTTCTTTACTGTGACTGTGACGAGGGACATCCTCTGCGTCTGGAGGAAAGAAGGTTTGTACACAAACATAGAAGAGGATTCTTTACGGTAAGAGCAGTGAGACTATGGAGCTCTCTGCCTGAGGAGGTGGTGATGGTGAGTACAATAAAGGAATTCAAGAGGTGCCTGGATGTATTTCTGGAGCGTAATAATATTACAGGCTATAGCTACTAGAGAGGGGTCGTTGATCCAGGGAGTTATTCTGAAGCCTGATTGGAGTCGGGAAGGAATTTTTTATTCCCCTAAAGTGGGGAAAATTGGCTTCTACCTCACAGTTTTTTTTTTTTTGCCTTCCTCTGGATCAACTTGCAGGATAACAGGCCGAACTGGATGGACAAATGTCTTTTTTCGGCCTTATACTATGTTACTATGTTTCTTTTTCATTTTGCAAACGAACATAAAAATATCAAAAGTTAGAATTAGTTCATTTTGTTGGGGCCGTTTTGGAATAATATGTATAGTGGGTGATCAGGCGGCTATGATGATGATTTTTATTTTTTTTTTGTATTTTTTTGTTAGGCTCCTGTATTATATTTTTAGACTACAGGGGACTGCTGAACCTGATTCATACAGTACATGACTATTTGGCTTTGCACTGAATACCTTAGTCAGTCTATACAGTCACTTGGTTTCCTGCATTGTATGTCACACTCAATATTTCGCTGTTCCACTTCCTTCTCAGGGTGCCAGTAAATAATGCTGCTCGTCATTTAGAGAGCAGATGAGGGATCAGACGTCAGATCGCTTATCTTTCGTACAAGAACCACCGCTGACATTGTTTCTGTCGGCATTTCCAACGAGATCTGGAAGGTCTGTCACTTTAATAAGAAAACCACATTGCATGACACCGGCGGAACATTTAAAGGAACTGATACGAGTGACTTTCCAGTTGTAAGATTTAGAATACCGGGAAAAATATAAAAATAAAATACACTACATGGTAATGATAGGTTATAAAAGGAAGGGGTGGACTATTAATTATTGATAATGTTAATAACCGATATTACTGGCTCCTTTAAGGTGAAAGGGTTCATGCCGAGTTTCCCTCCTTTTCCTGTGTTTTCCTTCCGTCGATTCCTTGTTGCCCCATGGTGTACGCTGTGATTAACTACCTTTATTAACCCCTTCATTACCAGAATGTTTATCCCCCTTCCTTACCAGGCCAATTTTTCAGTTTTAGCAATGGGGCCATCTAACTGCAAATAACTATTTAACCCCTTAAGGATCCCCGCCGTAGATGTACGGCGCTGGTGGACGTGACTTAAAGACCAGCGCCGTATATGTACGGCAGGCTGAACGGGCAGGAGCTGAGCCCGCCTGATCAGCGGTACGGACCTGGCAGTCACTGACAGCCGGGCCCCTGCTGCATACGCCGGCATCGGTGAAAACACAGATGCCGGCATATTAATCCCTTGTATGCCGCAGTCAAAGCTGACCGCAGCATGCAGAGGGTTTGCGGAGGGTACGGGTGCCCTCCGCATCTTCATCGGGTACCCGCGCTGCAGTGACGGGGACCTGATGGCAGAGAAGGCAGCTCCATGCCTTCCATAGGCATCGGGGCTTGCCTTCTACGGAAGCCTGTGAGATCCATCTCTAAGGCTGGGTCTCACAGGCAGGCTGTCAGCGTACAAGCTGACAGTCAATGCATCACAAAACAGGATGTATTGTAATTAGGGATGAGCGAATTTCCGCTTATGAAATTCGTTCACACTTCTTTTGGTGGTAAAAGGTGAATTGCGTTATGGATTCCGTTACCACGGACCATAATGCAGTTCTATGACTGAATGCCTTTAGAGGTATTCCGTTATTCATTCCGTGATAATAGAAGTCTATGAGCTGCAAAACGGATCCGTCCCGTCCGTGGTAACGGAATCCATAACACAATTCACCTTTTACCACCAAACGAAGTGTGAACGAATTTCAAAATAGGAAATTCGCTTATCTCTAATGGTAATGCATTGCAGAGGGGATCAGACCCCAGATGTTGAAGTCCCAGAGTGGGACAAAAATAAAAAGTAAAAAAAAAGTGTTTTTCATAATAATTTTTTTTTGTTTCAAGTAAAAAAAAAAAAACTATCCCAAAATAAAACACATAAAATTGTAAAAAAAAAAAAAAGAAGGAAACAAAAAAGAAAAACAGACATATTGGGTATTGCCGCATCTGTAATGACCGGCTCCATAAAAATATCACATGATCCACCCCCTCACCTAAACTCAGTGAAAAAACAAACCAAAAAAAACGGTGTCAAAAAATAATTTTTTTGTCACCTTACATCACAGAAAGTGTAATATCAAGCGATCAGCCATACGCAACCCCAAATAGTACCAATGAAACCGTCATCTTATCCAGAAAAAAATGAGGTCCTACATAAGACAGTCGCCCAAAAAATAAAAGCTATAGCTTTCAGAATATGGAGATACTAAAAAAAAAAGCTTTATTATGTAAATCTGAAACGTCACGCATATATGATTTACCACATTTCCTATTAAATACAACTTATCTAGTTGCAAAAACTGGAGTTTAGATTCTTCTTGTTTCCAAAATGGGGTTAATTTTTGGGAGTTTCTACTCTAGGGGTGCATCAGGGGGTCCTCAAATGTGACATGGCAACTTAAAATTATCCCAGTGAAATCTGCCCTTTAAAAACCATTCGGTGCTCCTTTCTGCGCCCTGCCGTGTGCCCATACAGCAGTTTACAATCACAAATGGGGTGATTCTGTAAAATACAGAATCAGGGTAATAAATATTGAGATTTGTTTGGCTGTTAACCCTTGCTTTCTTACTGGAAAAAATTGATTAAAATCTGCCAAAACAGTGAAATTCAGAAATTTCATCTACATTTTCTTTTAATTCTTGTGGAACACCTAAGGCCGCTTGCACACGAACGTTGCCGTTTTGTGAACTGCACATGCAGATCCGCGATAAACGGGCAACGTTCTGTGTGCATTCCGCATTGACTTGAATGGGTCCGCAAATCCGCAGATGTGGAATGGTGCGGGACGGAAACATGGAACGGAACCCCTCAGAAGCACTACGAAGAGTAGTCAACCACTTAAGGAAAATTTCTCTTGAGAAATTCTGGTTCTTTTGTCCTTCTAGAAAGAGAACTAGCTTGCCTGTTTCATTGACAGAAGTGGAATTTCGGTCTGCAATGCATGGGCACAGACCCTGGGCCAGCCGCATGCGGATCGCGGCCCCATTCACTTAAATGGGGTCCGCTATCCGTCGTTCCGCAAAAAGATAGAACTTGTCCTATCTTTTTGCGGAACGACGGATCGCGGACCCCATTCAAGTGAATGGGGTCGCGATTCGCATGTGGCTGGACCAGGGTCTGTGCCCGTGCATTGCAGACTGAAATTCCATTTCAAAATTTTGGGATTAATTTCAGATGAACCAGAGACCCCCAAAATAATATTTAACTGAAAGTGAGGCAATAGAACTAGAACATCCCAAGAAGTTTACATTTCTGTCAATGAAACAGGCAAGCTAGTTCTCTTTCTAGAAGGACAAGAGAACCAGAATTTCTCAAGAAAAATTTTCCTTAATTCGTTGACTACTCTTCAGGGTGTTCTTTATCATTAGGGAGACCAAAAAAATTTGCACGAGTATTGTATGCAGGCAACACTACTCTTGGTTTCTAATAAGAGTATGTGCAAATCGCATATCTTAATTCTTCTGGCATTAGGCAAGTATGAGCCACCTACTATCTAGGCCCCTTCTTCCTCTCTGATGCAGCTTCAGCTTCATTCCTCTGCCTAGTGCTAATGCTTGGTAGATGACATGCAGGCAGTGGCAGATCCAGAGCCTGCTCTCGGGAGGGGCACTTCCAGATTATTTGTCCGCCGCCACAAAACAATGGTGCTTATAGAACAGACTACCACAGTGTAGCGGTATACTGTATATTGTGTGGCACAGTGTATGCTATATGTGTATAACAAACATATTTCACATGAAAACTTACAATTACGTGGCTTGGCCCTTGGGGATTTCGGACACCACTTCAACACTTTGGCCGGGGGCTCGGCGGAGCTGATGTTGTGTTTTATCCTAATGAGAAAGATTTCATAATAAGGATTTGGAGAAGGGGCAGAGGGATAGCAGAGCAGGGAGAGGCTGGTGCTGCTACGAGGGGTTCATACCATGGGGGAGTAATAAAGCCCACCATAATGCCCCCCCCAGTAGAAATAATTCTCCTTATAATGTGACAGTGCAAAAAATACCCCCATTGTAATGCCCCCAGTTGAGCTAATGTCCCCATAGTGCACCCATAATGTGCCAGTATAAAATACCCCAATATAATGCCCCCAGTAAATGCCTCCATAGTGCTCCTCTCCCCCCTTCCTCCTAGTGCCCCCATAATGTACCAGTATAAAATGCCCCAGTAGATGCCCTCAGTGCCCCCCATAATTTGCAAGTATAAAATACCCCTTCTTAGTGCCCCCCGTAGATGACCCCATAGTACTCCTCTACCCCCTTCCCCATAGTACCCACCATAATGTGTCCCAGTATAAAATTCTACTGTACAGAGCCCCCCATACAAAATACCCCTTCTTTGTGGCCTTAGTAGATGCCTCTATAGTGCCCCCAAACATGTGCCAGTAATAAAAGCACTCCCCCAAATCATGTGTCAGTAATAAAAGCACTCCCCCCAATCATGTGCCAGTAATAACAGCACCCCCAATTATGTGCCAGTAATAACAGCCCCCCCAATAATGTGCCAATAATAACAGCCCCCCATTATGTGCCAGTAATAACAGCCCCCCCAATCATGTGCCAGTAATAACAGCCCCCCAATCATGTGCCAGTAATAACAGGCCCCCATATCATGTGCCAGTAATAACAGCCCCCCACATTATGTGCCAGTAATAACAGCCCCCCCAATCATGTGCCAGTAAAAACACCCCCCCATTATGTGCCAGTAATAACAGCCCCCCCATTATGTGCCAGTAATAACGGCCCCCCCAATCATGTGCCAGTAATAACAGCCCCCCATTATGTGCCAGAAATAACAGCCCCCCCATTATGTGCCAGTAATAACAGCCCCCCCATTATGTGCCAGTAATAACAGCCCCCCCATTATGTGCCAGTAATAACAGCCCCCCATTATGTGCCAGTAATAACAGCCCCTCCCCCATTATGTGCCGATAATAACAGTCCCCCCATTATGTGCCAGTAATAACAGCCCCCCATTATGTGCCAGTAATAACAGCACCCCCCCATTATGTCCCAATAATAACAGCCCCCCCATTATGTGCCAGTAATAACAGCCCCCAATTATGTGCCAGTAATAACAGCACCCCCCCATTATGTGCCAGTAATAACAGCCCCCCCCATTATGTGCCAGTAATAACAGCCCCCCATGTGCCAGTAAAAAAATTGTATATATATAAAAAAATAAACACTTATTCTTACCTCCTTGGCAGCAATACGATGCAGGCCTCTTCCAGCCTGTGTCCCGCGCTGTACGGCTCAGGCGGCGCGATGACGTCATCGCGCCGCCTGCGCTGGCCTCTGATAGGCTGCCGGCCTAGTACCGGCAGCCTATCAGAGGAACAGGGAAGGGACACGCCTCTCCCCTGCTCCTCCGCACAGCCTTCTGTATCGCTGTCCTGAGGACGGCGATACAGATGACTATGGAGATGAGTGCTTCCACAATGGAAGCGCTCATCTCCCTGTGCCCCGCCGCTGCCCCCACCTCTGAGCAGCTGGGGGGGGCAATTGACCCGTTGCCCCCCCTCTGGATCCGCCACTGCATGCAGGAGGTAGTAGAGAGGATAGACTACAGTGGAGGTTCTGCACACAGCACAAGCAGATGGAATAGACCTGCAGTATGAGTCAGGGGAGTTCTTTAACTCTGACTTTGCACCTCATCCAATTTTCAAAACTGGATATACTACGTTGCACTGACAATCATGTTCCATTACGGTCAGTATATTTCTGTCTTGGCTTCTGTGGTAGGATACAATGAGACATCAGCCACAAAAAGGCAAAGTACATGTTTGAAGACAGTTGTCTATTTTAAAGGCTTTGTACACTTCACAATCAATTTGTTTTTTCATGCACACAACATAAAACATTAATTAATTTTGCTAATAGCATTGATTATAAAGCTCTTACCATTTTTTTCTGCACAGCTTCTATATTATAGCCCTATGTGTCTCTATAGTTACAGACCTCAAACAAACCTTGTGTAGTCTGTTCCCACAGCTACTGTATACTCCCTTTCATCTGTCCCCTACTTCTTGTTAATCGACATTCAATAGTTTACGAGAAATAAAAAGCAGATGGAAGGGCAAGAGGTTTTTTATTAAGACTATTTGCAACTTTGATTCATTTTTTATGTTAGATTTATTTGAACAAAAGAAATGTTGCACAGAGTGTAGGTTCCCTTTAAGGCAATAAATATTGCCCCAGATTTTCTATTATTCAGACTATTTTAGACAGTTGCATCCATACAAGAGCCTGCCATGACAAGTTCTAAGCAAGTTGACAGTAATCTAATATACACTGCTCAAAAAAAATAAAGGGAACACTTAAACAACACAATGTAACTCCAAGTCAATCACACTTCTATGAAATCAAACTGTCCACTTAGGAAGCAACACTGAGTGACAATCAATTTCACATGCTGTTGTGCAAATGGTATAGCCAACAGGTGGAAATTATAGGCAATTAGCAAGACACCCCCAATAAAAGAGTGGTTCTGCAGGTGGTGACCACAGACAACTTCTCAGTTCCTATGCTTCCTGGCTGATGTTTTGGTCACTTTTTTAATGCTGGCGGTGCTTTCACTCTAGTGGTAGCATGAGACAGAGTCTACAACCCACACAAGTGGCTCAGGTAGTGCAGCTTATCCAGGATGGCACATCAATGCGAGCTGTGGCAAGAAGGTTTGCTGTGTCTGTAAGCGTAGTGTCCAGAGCATGGAGGCGCTACCAGGAGACAGGCCAGTACATCAGGAGACGTGGAGGAGGCCGTAGGAGGGCAACAACCCAGCAGCAGGACCGCTACCTCCGCCTTTGTGCAAGGAGGAACAGGAGGAGCACTGCCAGAGCCCTGCAAAATGACCTCCAGCAGGCCACAAATGTGCATGTGTCTGCTCAAACGGTCAGAAACAGACTCCATGAGGGTGATATGAGGGCCCGACGTGCACAGGTGGGGGTTGTGCTTACAGCCCAACACCGTGCAGGACGTTTGGCATTTGCCAGAGAACACCAAGATTGGCAAATTCGCCACTGGCGCCCTGTGCTCTTCACAGATGAAAGCAGGTTCACACTGAGCACATGTGACAGACATGACAGAGTCTTGAGACGCCGTGGAGAACGTTCTGCTGCCTGCAACATCCTCCAGCATGACCGGTTTGGCATTGGGTCAGTAATGGTGTGGGGTGGCATTTCTTTGGAGGGCCGCACAGCCCTCCATGTGCTCGCCAGAGGTAGCCTGACTGCCATTAGGTACCGAGATGAGATCCTCAGACCCCTTGTGAGACCATATGCTGGTGCGGTTGGCCTTGGGTTCCTCCTAATGCAAGACAATGCTAGACCTCATGTGGCTGGGGTGTGTCAGCAGTTCCTGCAAGACGAAAGCATTGATGCTATGGACTGGCCCGCCCGTTCCCCAGACCTGAATCCAATTGAGCACATCTGGGACATCATGTCTCGCTCTATCCACCAACGACACGTTGCACCACAGACTGTCCAGGAGTTGGCAGATGCTTTAGTCCAGGTCTGGGAGGAGATCCCTCAGGAGACCGTCCGCCACCTCATCAGGAGCATGCACAGGCGTTGTAGGGAGGACATACAGGCACGTGGAGGCCACACACACTACTGAGCCTCATTTTGACTTGTTTTAAGGACATTACATCAAAGTTGGATCAGCCTGTAGTGTGTTTTTCCACTTTAATTTTGAGGTTGACTCCAAATCCAGACCTCCATGGGTTGAAAAATTTGATTTCCATTTTTAAATTTTTGTGTGATTTTGTTGTCAGCACATTCAACTATGTAAAGAACAAAGTATTTCAGAAGAATATTTAATTAATTCAGATCTAGGATGTGTTATTTTTGTGTTCCCTTTATTTTTTTGAGCAGTGTATAAAGCTGAGTGTATGTATGTGTGTGTGTGTGTGTGTGTGTATGTATGTATGTCCGCTAAAGAAATCCGCACCATCGCATTTGCAATTACGAAATTTGGCACACAGGTACATCAGGTGTCCAGGAGGGTTTTAGACCGGGTCTGCACAGTATTAAAAACAAATTTTTATGCAAATCGACTTTGGATGTTTTATCCGAAGTTGATTCGCTCATTCCTAGTCACTGTTATAGGGGCGGGTTGCTGTGGAGGTCTCTGTTAAGGGCACAGGGAACTGTGGAGGTCACAGTTAAGGGGACGGTCCGCTATGGAGGTCAGTGTTAAGGGGCAGTGTGCTGTGGAGGTCACTGTTAAGGGGGCGGGGTGTTGTGGAGGTTACATTTTAAGGGAACAGAGATCTGTAGAAGTCATTGTTAAGGGGGTGGGTTATTGCAGAAATCACTGTTAATGAGACAGGGTACTGTGGAGGTCACTAACGGGGCGGCCGCTGTGGAGGTCACTGTTAAAGGGGAGGGCGCTGTGGATGTTACTGTTAAGGAGGCACGCCTCTGTGGAGGTCACTATTAAAGGGGCGGGGTACTGTAGCTGTCACTGTTATAGTGGATACTGTCGATATCTTTTAACGACACACACAAACATTAAATTAAATAGATGAAATATACCCGAGTGAAGCCGGGTCCTTCTGCTAGTGATCAAATAAAATCTTCACAAATTGTGTGAAAAAGTTCATCTGAAATGTAGTTATCATAAACATGTTATCACAGCGACAGTATCATTATAGAGAAAAAGTTGGATGTATCATTTCTTCACATACCGGTCCCTGTATTGGATTGGTGGCAGCCAAAACTCTTTGTAATATACAGGCCAGCAGATTTTTGGGGGACATAAGCCACCAGGTATGCTGTTGCATCCATACATTTTGAACTCTTTCATTATGGGCAGTTGGGTTATATGATTCCGGCCTGACTACCAGTTCAGAATTTGCTCTACTGTGTTGACAAGTTGTCAGTCGCTCCTGTGGCTGACTTCCTTTGAACTACAGGATTACATATTTGTGTATCAAATCCATTTTGGCAGCTCTCCAAAAACAACAGGAATGTGGGATGCGTAATGAGCAACTAATGATGTGCACATTAAATACTTCCTCACGTATTCAAATAGACCACCAAAAGGGGGAAGTATATTAAAAAGAATAAAACGTAACTTTTAATCTGATCGTATCTAAAAATCAATACAGACAAATAACAAAAAAATTTAAAAAAAATTGAAGGGTCTTGTCATCAAGCCCTCCTTTGGTGCATCAGAGGCGCCGGTTTGGAGACTGCGGCGACCCTTACTTATTTATTTGTACCATTAGACAATTTTTTTGTTTTGCCCTACTTTTGTCCCCTGATGAGTTTTGGGCGATCAACCCTCATGAAACGCGTTGACAGGGTATGAGTTAGGGGCTCCTAATAGGGTCAGGTTCCGGACGGGGCCGCCCTTAGCAGGGCGATGACTCCGTATTTACTAGGTCATTAGGATATTATAGACCATTGTTTCCCCTGCTCCCCGCTCCAATACCTGCTCGAATTAGCCCGCTTTTCAAGTGGATATCTATTATTTGTCTATCTACCAGTACACCGGTAAGACCTTTCCATTTATTTTTATTTTTTTTGTTATTTGTCTGTGTAGATTTTTAGATACGATCAGATTAAAAGTTACGTTTTATTCTTTGGAATATACTTGCCCCTTTTGGTGGTCTCTCAGAAGACTCCCCCACCAAGCTCCACACTCCTTGTTTCACTATGTGTTTCTCCATGCATAGAGTGCTGTTGTAAATATCCTTTCTGCTTTATATAAGAGACCCGAAATACAGTGATATGGTAGGTGAGTCCATATAATGATAGCTGCATAGTTAAACTTCCCTGATACTGCCTGCCTATACCCTCTGTGTGTGCAGAACCTCCAGTGTATTCTATCCTCTCTACTACCTCCTGCATGTCATCTACCAAGCATTAACACTAGGCAAAAGAATGACTCTGAAGCTGCATCAGAGGGGAAGAAGAGGCCTTGTCACGGCTACTCCCGTGACAGGGGCCAGGAGATCAGAGAGACTGGCAACACATGGGTTAATCTGATTGGTTTCTTGTGGATCTTTTGTGTCTGTATTGTTTTGGTAATGTCCACACCCCTGGCAGGTGTTGTTGGTTTGGTCATTTAACTTCCCCTATTTATTACTGCTTACCCCTTCTAGGGGTGCGGTTTATAGCTTCAGTTTCTGGACTCTGGGCTAGGTGGTTGTTGGATCTTGGTTGAGCTCCTGCCGCTGCCTTTGCTCCACGTGAAGTTAAGTGTCCTCTTTCCTATTTGTATTTTGTTTGTTGTTTTCCTCTGTTTTATCCAGGCCTAAGGGAGACTCCTGTTCATCCTTCTGGTGGAGGAATAGGTTGTCTTAGGTCCTGTCAGTATACCAGGGCCCTACAGGGTGTGTTAGGGCTCTAGGTTCCTGTGTATGAACTTTCCTGCCATCAAGGTCAGTTCATACTGATAGTGAGTCAGGACTTGGATTAGGGTTGTTCTAGGAGGTAACCTTCTCCCTTACCCTAGTTCCCAGGCCTCGTTCCTATCCCCTTCCCTCCTGTGCTCGGTGTAGAGTGTTTCCCCACAATCCACCCGTGACAGGCCTAGATGGTAGGTAGCCCATAAATCAGTCATCCACTAAAACCACATAAGGGGTGTTTCTGTAAACTACAGAATCAGGGCAATAAATATTGAGTTTTGTTTGGCTGTTAACTCTTGGTTTGTAACTGGAAAAAATGGATTAAAATGGAAAATCTGCCAAAAAAGTGAAATTCTTAAATTTCATCTCCATTTCACATGAATTCTTGTGGAACACCTAAAGGGTTAACAAAGTTTGTAAAATCAGTTTTGAATACCTTGAGGGGTGTAGTTTCTAAAATGGGGTCATTTTTGGGTGGTTTCTATTATGTAAGCCTCACAAAGTGACTTCAGACCTGAACTGGTCCTTAAAAAGTGGGTTTTGGAAATTTTCAGAAACATTTCAAGCTTTTCTTCTAAACTTCTAAGCCTTGTAACGTCCCCAAAAAATAAAATGGCATTCACAAAATGATCCAAACATGAAGTAGACATATGGGGAATGTAAAGTAATAACAATTTTAGGAGGTATCACTATCTGTTTTAAAAGCAGAGAAATTGAAATTTGGAAAGTGGCAAATTTTTCCACATTTTTGGTAAATTTGGTATTATTTATAAATAAAAATGAAATATTTTGACTCAATTTTACCACTGTCATGAAGTAAAATATGTGACGAGAAAACAATCTCAGAATGGCCTGGATAAGTAAAAGCATTTTAAAGTTATCACCACATAAAGTGACACTGGTCAGATTTGCAAAAATCAGTCTGGTCCTTAAGGTGAAAAATGGCCCGGTCCTTAAGGGGTTAAGGCTTTTTTTAGGCATTAAAGGGGTTGCGCCACTAATATAAATGTATCCTGCCCAACAGATATCGCTCTTACATCACTTTCCTCAAATAGCTGTGTAGATAAAGAAACAGCAGCACTAGTCGCCGTGAACACATGGGTGCAAGCCATCCAGGCTGTAGGTTATTGAGCCCATATAGATCCAATGAATGAGGCAACACTCCTGAAGCTTGAAAAAGGCCTCATTGTGTTGGGCTGAAACGTTGCAAGTCGGGTGAATAAGGCGGCTCACCATTACTGAACCTATTTGGAGTGCTGCCTCATTCTGTGTCATTTCCTCAAATACCACCATTTATCCAAAAGGCCTTGTTCTAACGTTTTTAGCCTACCATTATGCCATGTGGCAAATCTGTTTTGATATTCAATTGCCCTTGGTTACATCCTGCATTCGACCCTTGTAATGTAGGACGTAGGAAACGCCATTGGTAAGAAGAAGGGGCATGGTCAGTGTTACATGATCTGACAATACAATTCTCCAGTTAAATGCTTTGATACTGTTACAGCAGTGGGCCTGTGGACCCTTTGTATTAACCAACAGATATTACTTTAGGTTAAAATGAAGGGTTGTGTCCTGGGTGTCCCCTGGTATTCACCGGTTAACCCCTGTGCAGGGATCTGGACAGCGCTGCCTGCAAAGACCCGGTCCAGTCCGCAAGTAATCCAGATAGAGAAGGTAATTGTCCAGCACTGAGATAAAATCTTCAATCTTTATTTTAATTAATATTAAGGATATGCGGTAATGCTACCAACGCGTTTCGATCTAAAAGATGTTAGTCGTGGTATGACCATGGTATAGTATACCATGACTAAGCATTGCCGCATATCCTGTGGAGATGCATCTTTTATATTAATTAAAATAAATATTGAAGATTTTATCTCAGCGCTGGACATCCACCTTTTTTATCTGGACTTTGCTGCATGGGAGCCACCAGGCCGCTACCTATTGGAGTAGTCTCTGTAAGGTTAACAGATGACCCATGGGGGTCAGAAACCCTGTTGTGGACCACCAAGAAATCAGGTAAAATTGTTGTCAGGGACATACAGTGACCCAGAGGGGAGGCGAGGAGGAGTTGTGGTTGTGACCCTGATGGTGGCAGTAGTACTCACAGTTCACCCAGGAGGGAGCATCCTTCCTGACTTTTTGGGGCTCCTGCCTGATGGTAGTCGGGGTGCCTTTGATGTTAGGTGATTGGCAGGGTGCAAGGCAGGAGTACAGATGCAGAGGGCTGGCTGATTTTACAATAACTAGGACACTGGTTACATTAAAGTTTTTTTTTTTTACTGAGTTAATGATGGGAGCAGTAGTACATGTAATAGCAAAAGGCACAGTTCCAAAGAATATCACAGTTTAGTCTTTTCCCTATAGCTGTGTATAGGCAGCAACAATCTTTCCAAGTTAAACACAGGTGTGCTATGCTGCTCTTTTTAACCTTTTCTGCAATTCCTGGGCTGAAGGCTGCAGATGTAGTGTCCTGGAGCAGGGATACTTTACCTTACCGTCCCATCTGAAGAGCAGCAACACATGGTGACACCTCGACAGTATCCAGGGGATCCAGCGTAACGTTGGGGCTATTAAAAACCTGGCCATTGCACAGATATACAGTGAGATCCAAATGGCCAGTCTATCTCAAACTGCTCTGGGTTCCAAGGCAATATTCCCTTTCCACAGGGCAATGTCTTTCTGCCATAATTAGTAAATACCTTGCTGTTGCTATCTTTCATGGCCTTGGAGCATCCTGCAGCACTCCAGCTGTTGCGAAACTATAATTCCCAGCATGCTCCATTTATTTCTATGTGAGTTATTTCTGTTGTAAGATGTCTGGTCTCTATTCTTTAGCGGTACTCCGATGATAAGGGGTCTTCTCTGTAACCTCAGAAATAGAGTTTCTCTGGACATAGGTCCAGTTCTTAGGAGCTTGCACATTTAGCTCTTCTCTCTGGTTTTGCTCAGACTAGTCACTGGACTAGACTCTCTAACCAGGGGGCCGGCTAAGTCCATCACCCTGGTAACCTCACATAATCCGCCAATTTTAACTGTATATAGCCCATATATTGCTATTAGGTGTACATAAGTTACAAATGATTAAGTACTTACATCAAAGGATCAATAAGAGTAAAGACGCAGAGGTCGGTACACGGGTGGATAGCAGATACAGCACACATTATTAGGTATTAGTAAGCTAATAAACCTATTGCTCAGGCACCCTCCCACTGGGAAAGGTGCCTGAAATACCCCAAGGTTACCAGCCTTTGACTGGTAAAGATAAGGGTGCGATTGCTGGCCCTTTAAGAGCGAGAGGGAGAATGGTCTATGGGTACAGGAGAAGAGACTTTGCTGGCAACTAGACTGCAGCTTGCGAGAGGGAGCAGAGCAGCCCTGGGGCTGGGGGAAGCAGCAGCAGGCAGATCCGGACCACCAGGTGAATGCAGCAGGACAGTGGTGGCTAGCAGCTGCCACTGTAACAGATACACCGTAGAATTCATTGTTTCCTCAATGATCACAAGGTATCCAGGCTCTGAGGCATCAAAGCAGCCCCAAACCACAATGCCCCCTCCACCAGACCCAAACCATGATGCTCCCTTCACCAGCCTCAAACCACAATGCCCCCTCCACCAGACCCAAACCATGATGCTCCCTTCACCAGCCTTAAACCATGATGCCTCCTCCACCAGACCCAAAACATGATGCTCCCTCCACCAGCCTCAAACCATGATGCCTCCTCCACCAGACCCAAACCATGATGCCTCCTCCATCAGTCCCAAACCATGAAGCTTTTTCCATCAGACCCAAACTATGATGCCCACTTCACTAGGCCCAAACATGATGCTTCCTCCTCCAGCCCCAAACCATGATGCCCCCTTCACCAGCCCCAAACCATGGTGCTCCCTCCACCAGCCCCAAACTATGAAGCTCCTTCCACCAGGTCCAAAACAAGATGTCCCCTTCACCAGGTCCAATCCATGTGCAACGCCCGTACGTGCAACTGAGGTCCTTTTAAGATGTGATAAATGTAATTTTTCGTGACGCCACTTGCATTTTAGCAAAAAGGGGACTAAGTCCCTCTATGTAGAAGGTGATGGTGGAACCCAGGTGAAGGAATGCCAGAGTGGTGTAAGGGTGGCCTATAATCAGGGGCGGACATACCGCATGTGCAGCCGGTGCGGCTGCACAGGGGCCCAGAGCAGGAGGGGGCCCCTTCCTACCGGCAGCAGGGGGACATGAGCGCTTCCATTGTGGAAGCGCTCATCTCTATTCATCTGTATCGCTGTCCTTAGGACAGCGATACGGATGGATGCTGCGACGGGGCAGGGGAGAGGCGTCTCCCTTCCCCTTTCTCTGATAGGCTGCAGGCACTAGGCCTGCAACCTATCAAAGGACGGAACAGGCGGCGCGATGACGTCATCACACCGCCTGAGCCATACAGCGTGGGACACAGGCCAGAAGAGGCCTGCATCGCATCGCTGAAAGCAGCAAGGACGTAAGTATGTGAGTTTATATTTTTATTTATTTACACTTTACTAGGGGCCCTATCTGGCACTCATGGGGGCATCTACTGGGGGCCCTATCTTATGGGCACTATGGAGGAGGAGGAGCACTATGGAGGCCCTATTTTAAATACTAACACACATGGGGGCACTGTGGAGGGGGGGAGTACGATTGGGGTCCTATTTTATATATTGGCACACATTGGGGGCACTATGGAGGGCCCTATTTTAAATACTGACACACATGGGGGCACTATAGAGGGGGGGAGTACTATTGGGGCCCTATTTTATATACTGGCACAGAAGGGGGGCACTATGGAGGGGGGAGCACTATGAGTGGCCCTATTTTAAATACTGACACACATGCTGGCACTATGGAGGGGGGAGTACTATTGGGGCCCTATTTTATATACTGGCACACATGGGGGGCACTAAGGAGGGGGAGGAGCACTATGGGGGCCCTATGTTAGTTACTGGCACACATGGGGGGTACTATGGAGGGGGAGGAGCACTATGGGGACCTTATGTTATATACTGGCACACATGGGGGGGCACTATGGAGAAGGGGGGAGAGGAGCACTATGGGGGCATCTTCTGGGGCTCTATCTTATATATTGGCAGACATGGGGGGCACTAAGAAGGGGGAGCAGTATGGGGGCATCTACTGGTGACCCTATTTTATATACTGGCACACATTATGGGGCATTTTTTACTGGCACATTGTCAGGCACCATGGGAACAAGGGGAGGCACACGATATAGGAGTATTTCATACTGGCACAAATTATAGGGCACTATGGGGACCTTGGCTTAACTGGGGGCACTAAGAGTTTTTTTTTGGGCAAACAGTAGAGGGCATTGGCACACATTATGAGGGTACTATGGGGACATTGACTCTACAGGGGGCACTAAGAGGAGATATTTTTTTTATACTGCCACACAACAGGGCACTTTTATGTACTGGCGCACATTATAAAGAGAATTATTACCACTGGGGACATTATGGTGGGCTTTATTACAGTTGAGGGACTATGAGGAACTTGAATACTAGTATGAACACTATGGGAGCATTATTACATCTGGGACACAGTGGGGTCATTATTACTGTAGGGGCACTATTACTACTACGTGTTGTCTGGTAGATAATTATTTCTTTTGGTGGGATTTTAGGGAGCACTGTTACTTTGGTGGGCACCCTGGCACGGTATCAGCTTAGCACACTTATTTTTGGGGAACATTATATTTACACTATTAGTGTCAGGGACACTGTTTCCTGGGCGCAGTTATTTTTTAGGACACTGTGTGCCAGTAATTATTTAAGGGGAACTATCTGTGTGTAACTTGTATAGGGAGCACAGCAGGCACAGTATTAGAGGGGTGTTGATTAGGTGGGAGAATGATGGAAAACTAGGAAACTAAGATGTCTGTCAAACCCTGCAGAAAGAAGAGATGACAGAAAGAAATCATCATGGCGGTGTGGTCTGAAACAAGAAGATGAGGACAGAGAACATCTACATCAACGAAGACGTCCCTGGATGTAAGAGGTATGTGGACCTGTATTAGGCTACCTTCACATCGGAGTTAGTGATTCTGGCAGGCTCTTCTTGCAGAGAACAGCCTTCCGGAGTGCTCCAGCACTGCTGAATGCAGACAAAATGTCCGCTGGCCACATTAACTATAATAGGGTCTGGCAGAGATCGGCCACAATCCGGCAAAAATGCAGAGAATCACTGGGACACAAACCGATGCATGCCTGAGTTTGTGTCCGGCCAATTCCATGCATTCTCTGCCGGATCAGGTGGCCGTGGCATAGTGCTGCAGGTGTGAAAGTAGCCGTACCCTGTATGTTTTGTATTGCTATAAGTAATGCTAGGACGGAATAGGTTATGTTGAGAATTTGGCTTGAGAGGGGGGGGGGGGGGGAGCAAGGCACATTATTTGCACAGGAGCCCTCTGCTGTCTGTGTCTGCCCCTGCCTATAATGTCCCTTCAGGTGTTGTGGCTTTGCACTTGTCACGGTGCTCCTACCTGGATATCCGGGAACCCCAGGTGTCACCGGACGAAGCAGAGCAAATAGGGTGAATAGGTGGTGGAGAGGATGATGAAAGAAATTGAGTCCAGACTTTGTAGTCAACTGCTGCTTTACTTTGCATAAACGTTTCTTCCAACGGTTTACAGACTTGGTCTTGGTTTCCAGAAAGCTTTAGCATGAAAATGGTAGGCAAACCCTCTCGGCACTGCTATGCTGACAGGATTAAATAGGAACTTTTCCTTTTGCTTTCTGCTGCAACTTCTCTCTTTGTCTGACTCTATGGGAAAGCACAGGGCAACTTCTTCCTGGCTAATGAGACTTCTAGAAGTGGTCTCTCTGCTCCAGCAGAACTGGAGGTGTTTTGGCTGGTGTGGGCAGCACACGTCCAGGAGGGACGCAGCACTGCACACCTGCTTCCTTAGCAGGGGGTCAGCTATCACTAACTGGAACTAACTGGTCCCCACCCTTCCTGCAGGACATGGGACTCGCACACTCCTCCACAGGGGGAGGGGGGTTAGAATGGACTGGAAGGTTCCATTCTATTCTACCTACTGCTCTGCCATATTCGCTGCCACCTGCTGGTAAACCAGGCACATTACATTTGAACATAAACAGATGCATAACAGAAAATGCACAATATATGGGACCTGGAATAAATGTATAAAATGACATTGAGATTGCATACCCAGATAGAAACAGGGCGTAGGTGGGGTAATGCCACTCGGGGCGTTACACATGTTGCTCCCTCCACCATGCCTCACAGTTGGGATGAGGCTTTGGTATTGGTGTGCAGTGTTCTTCTCATAGTGTTGCGAATTTGCACTAAAAGGTTTCCACTTCTGTCTCATCTTTTCGTCGAACATTTACCAGAAGCATTAGGGCACATCCCGGTTGTCTCAGGAAAATCTCAGGAAATGTAGGGTTGCGTCAGTAAAATCTGAGCCGCGCTGCAGTGTTTTTTAAGGATAGCAGCAGCTTCTTTCCTTCACAAGCCAATGTTTGCAGGAGGATTCTACAGTATTATTGAATTCAAGGGTTCACTTACTTTCTCTCCCTTTCCTGTGGATGCTTACACTGTCTGTGTGCTATTAGTTAGATCATGTGTAGTTGTGACTTAGATAACAAACAGACCACACATTATTACAGGTCATTTCAAAGGGTTCACTTACTTTTGCATTTAACTCTATTTTCAGAGAGCCAAAGTCGCACTCATTAAATTCCGTGTGCTAGCAAATAAAGAGGTTTTGCACGTTGGCAACCTGAATGGATTCATTTGGTCACAGAAATGGAGAGATCAGATGCCGTGACTTCAATGTACTATGAATTGTGGGGGTGAAAGGTCACACGTGGCGGTTCACTCTTCTTCCTGATATATACCGGCGCTCATTGTATACGCCCGATTACAGCCTCACTTTATCTTATATACAGCACTGACAGTTATAAACATATAATGTACCATCTATCTGCACAATATTGTTTGGACCGAGCAATCTTGGCAGATAAAGCTGATATTAAAGAAACCAGAAATAGCTAAAAAATTGCATTTATTCTGACCTGTCACCTCCTTAACAGTCTCTTGGATACAGAAATATAATTTCTTAAGGGAGCGTCTGGCTCAGTTCATAAATTGCACATTTCGAGCCCCTCTGTATAAACTAGTGGTTAGTCGTGCACTACTGCCATCTGCTGGCTGATTAAGAGCTGGTTTTGGCGTGTTAGAGCTGAACTTGTCATGTAATCCTTTTAGGCTGCATTGTTTGTTACTGTAGGTGTATGTAAAGGGTTCACCTGCAGTCCTGTGTAAAATTATAATTAGCAACAGTGGCGGACTGGGAACTTAAAGTGGCCCTGTAAAAAATACGAAAAGTGACCCCGTTTTGCAGTTGGGTCCAAATTGATAGAAGGCAGGGCCAGTAATACCATATTGCTGCACATTATACCACCTCAACAGAGCCAAATACCGCAGTCCATCACAAAATACTGATCACAAAATACTGCCGCCAGCAGCACAAAGTACATCCCCGAAAGCTTCCACTGGATGGCCATGAGGAGGGCTTAGGTGGCCCCCTGAGCATCGGCCCACCGGGAAATTTACCTGTAAGGTCTATGGCCAATCCGCCCCTGATTAGCAAACTATGATACCATAAGTTTAGCTCTGCTACATCTGTATGTCATTGACCTATCTTCCGTATCAAATAGGAGAAAGTGATCAGGGGAACGTACGTGGGGTAAAAACTTAAACAGGGCCTTCTCTATCACACTGATTGGCACATCCACAACCCTGCCAGTTACTGCGGCAAATGAGAAGTAGAGAAGCCCATCCATCAAAGGTAAGGGAGGGCTAGCAAAGTGGGCAAGGTAGCTGTCCTGGAGAAATAGTGGCTGTCATAGGGGCATTGTGGCTGTCATGGAGCAATAGTGGCGGTCATGGAGCAATAGTGACAATCATGGATGAACAATGGCTGTCATGGAAGAACAGTGGCTGTCATGGGGCCATTGTGGTTATAATAGGGGTATTGTGGCTGCCATGGAGGAAACAGTAGCTATTATGGGGGCCATTATGGCTTTCATGGAGGAACAGTGGCTATCATGGGGGTATTGTTGCTGTCATGGGGGCATGGAGCTGTCATAGAGGAACAGTGGCTATTATGGGGGCATTGTGACTGTTATAGGGAAGTGGTTGCTGTCATGGAGGAATGGTGGATGTCATGGGGGCATTGAGACTCTAAGAGGGTTATTGTGGGTGTCATGGGGGTCTTGTGGCTGTCATAGGGTTATTGTGGCAGTCATGAGGTCTTTGTGGATGGCTTGGAGGCATTGTTGCTGTTGTAGGGAACATTTTGGCTTGCATGGGGGCATTGTGTTTGGCCTTGGCTTCTTTTGACTGTCTTTTGTAGGCCACATGGAGGACATTTTGACTAACATGAAGGGCGTTTGGCTGTCATGGGGACCTAGCGTATAGCAGGACACAAATTTATGGAGTGAGATTTTTTTGTGGCACTATTGATTATCTTGCCCTTATATTAGTAGCATCCCAGAACCAATGGCACCCAACAGACCCCACTGTCTATAATGGGGTCCGCCGGGTTTCATCATGATGTTTGTTATTTTGCTGGACAAAATAGCACTGCGAACTGCATTATTCCCTAACTCAGCCTCCTATGCTGATGTGAACAGCAACTCAGTTCTGTGTATTGTAGGATGGGGTTAAGTCTCACCTCTAATTCCCTTGTGTCGGGAGTAATGGTTAGGTTGAGTCAGGAAGCTGTTTCTGTACTCAGCAGTAGAACCATAAGTTTGGATGTTCTTCTCGGCCTTCAGCATCTTATCTAGTTGAATTGCTAGAAGAGAAAATAAAGGACTACGTTATGAGTCAGATTGTATGTGGTCTCTCCTTCCCAGTGGCTCTGACAAGAGGACTCAAAAGGGGTTGTCCAGGACCAGGTCCCCTTCTCCCCCACAACCAGTTGGACCTGTTAAGAAATCCATACTTACCTGCTCCCCACTGCTCTGTTCCCGGCTCTGTGCTCCCGGGATCTTTGCATTGGACTTTTGGTCCCTGTCTGTCAAATTCTGGTGTGCTGCAGCCAATGATGGGCCTCAGCAGTGACTTGTCCATGGATGGACTTGGGGAACGTGTCAAGACTGTAAGTCCAGTGAAGAATCCCCAGGTGCCACAAAACTAGAACAGAGCTGCGGGGAACAGGTAAGTATGGATTTCTCCACAGGTACTGCTGCTTGGGGCTGGGAAATTTGAAGAAAAACAGAATCTGGACAACCTCTTTAACCCCTTAAGGACACGGCCATATTTCACCTTAAGGACCAGGCCATTTTTTGCAAATCTGACCAGTGTGACTTCAAGTGGTGATAACTTTAAAACGCTTTGACTTATCCAGGCCATTCTGAGATAGTTTTTTCGTCACATATTGTACTTCATGACACTGGTAAAATGGAGTCAAAAAAATTCTTTTTTATTTATAAAAAAAATACCAAATTTGCCAAAAATTAGCAAATTTCCAAGTTTCAATTTCTCTACTTCTATAATACATAGTAATACCTACAAAAATAGCTATTACTTTACATTCCCCATATGTCTACTTCATGTTAGGATCATTTTGGGAATGACTTTTTATTTTTGGGGGACGTTACAAGGCTTAGAAGTTTAGAAGCAAATCTTGAAATTTCTCAGAAATTTTCAAAAACCAACTTTTTAAAGACCAGTTCAGGTCTGAAGTCACTTTGTGAGGCTTACGTAATAGAAACCACCCAAAAATGACCCCATTCTAGAAACCACCCCTCAAGGTATTCAAAACAGATTTTACAATAGTCGTTACCCCTTTAGGTGTTCCACAAGAATTTATGGAAAATAGAGATACAATTTCAAAATATCACTTTTTTGGCAGATTTTCCCTTTTAATAATTTTTTTCCAGTTACAAAGCAAGGGTTAACAGCCAAACAAAACTCTATATTCATGGCTCTGATTCTGTAGTTTACAGAAACACCCCATATGTGGTCGTAAACCGCTGTACGGGCGCAGAAGTAAAGGAATGCCATACGGTTTTTGGAAGGCAGATTTTGCTGGACTGGTTTTTTGACACCATGTCCCATTTGAAGCCCCCCTGATGCACCCCTAGAGTAAAACTTCAAAAAAGTGACCCCATTCTAGAAACTACACCCCTCAAGGTATTCAAAACTGGTTTTACAATAGTCGTTACCCCTTTAGGTGTTCCACAAGAATTTATGGAAAATAGAGATACAATTTCAAAATTTCACTTTTTTGGCAGATTTTCCATTTTAATAATTTTTTTCCAGTTACAAAGCAAGGGTTAACAGCCAAACAAAACTCAATATTTATGGCTCTGATTCTGTAGTTTACAGAAACATCCAAAATGTGGTCGTAAACTGCTGTACGAGCACACGGCATGGCGCAGAAGGAAAGGAATGCCACACAGTTTTTGGAAGGCAGATTTTGCTGGACCCGTTTTTTGACACCATGTCCCATTTGAAGCCCCCCCGATGCACCCCTAGAGTAGAAACTCCAAAAAAGTGACCCCATTTTAGAAACTACAGGATAGGGTGGCAGTTTTGTTGGTACTAGTTTAGGCTGGGTTCAGACCTGAGCGTCTTTGATATGCGCGTTTAACGCGCGTTTTTGACGCGCGTTTTTGACGAGCGTTTTTTGCAATAGTAAACGCGCGTTTGACGCGCGTTTGTGTGTTTGACTGCAATGTCCTATGGCCACAAACGCGCGTCAAAACGCCCCAAAGAAGCTCAAGTACTTGTTTGAGCGTAGGGCGTTTTACAGCGCGTTTTTCAGCGCTGTAAAACGCTCAAGTGAGAACCAGGGCCATAGGGAAGCATTGGTTTTCATGTGTTGAGCGTTTTACAGCGCGTTTGAACGCGCTGTAAAACGCTCAAGTGTGAACCCAGCCTTAGGGTACATATGATTTTTGGTTGCTCTATATATTTTTGTGAGGCAAGGTAACAAGAAATAGATGTTTTGGCACCATTTTTTGTTGTTGTTATTTACAACATTCATCTGACAGATTATATCATGTGTTATTTTTATAGAGCAGGTTGCCACGGACGAGGCGATACCTAATATGTATACTATTTTTTTATTTATGTAAGTTTTACACAATGATTTCCTTTTTTAAACAAAAAAAATCACGTTTTAGTGTCTCCATAGTCTGAGAGCCATAGCTTTTTCAGTTTTTGGGTGATTATCTTAGGTAGGGTCTAATTTTTTGCAGGATGAGATGATGGTTTGATTGACACTATTTTGGGGTGCGTATGACTTTTTGATCGCTTGCTATTACTCTTTTTGTGATGTAAGATGACAAAAAATGGCTTTTTTTCATTTTTTTTATTTTTATTTTCTTACGGTATTCACCTGAGGGATTAGGTCATGTGATATTTTTATAGAGCAAGTTATTATGGATGCGGCGATACCTAATATGTATACTTTTTTTAATTTATGTAAGATTTACACAATAATATCCTTTTTGAAACAAAAAAAAATCATGTTTTAGTGTCTCCATAGTCTGAGAGCCAAAGTTTTTTTAATTTATGGGCCATTGTCTCATGTAGGGGCTCATTTCTTGGCGGGATAAGTTACGGTTTGATTGGTACTATTTTGGCGTACATACGACTTTTTTTTATCACTTTTATTACCTTTTTTGGGAAGTAAGGTGGGCAAAATTTCAATTTCATCATATTTTTATTTTTATTTTTTATGGCGTTCACTGTGTGGGGAAAGTAACATGACCGTTTTATAGATCAGGTTGTTACGGACGCGTTGATATCAAACATGTGTAGGGAATTTTATTTTTTTCATTTTTAATCAGTGATAAATGTGTTTTTTTATTTTGACTTTTTTTCACATTTTTTATTTCATTTTTTGACCCAGACCCACTTGGTTCTTGAAGATCCAGTGGGTCTGATGTCTGTATAATACAGTACAGTATACTATATAGTGTACTGTACTGTATTTTCACTTTACTAAGCCTGATTAGACTTCTGCCTTTAGCAGAAGTCTGATCAGCACCATGGACAGCCTCTGATCAACACCATGGACAGCCGGACGCCTGTGAAGGCGTCCGGTTGCCATGGTAACCATCACTCGCTGCCACAGCAGAGCAGTGGGTGATGGGGAGGGAGGGGGCTGAAAAGGCACAGCAGCCCCCGATGGGAGAGGGAGCTCTCTCCCTGTTAACCTCTTCCATACATCGGTCCCTACGGACCGCGGCATGGAAGGGGTTAAACGCCTGACATCTGTGCCAGCACAGATGTCAGGCATTTCAAGCAGAGTGTCAGCAATGTGCTGACACCCTGCAAACCGCTCGGCCATCCTGAGAGAGGGGGCGGGCGGATGATCGCGTGCCTGCCCGCCCCCCCAGCACCTCCCTGATGATCGTGGCCCTCCCGCCCGCACTGCCGCACCGCCCCGCACCCCCCCCCCCCCGCTGCGCCCGCCGGCACATAACACAGAGGGCTTCAGGGGGGAGATGTTAAACATAAAATAAAGGCATTTTAAAGTTTCTGTGACCGCGGGGATCAAAAACCTCCCGAAAGCGCTGCAAACCGCAGGTCTGAATTGATTAGACCCCCCCGCGCATTTAGCCAAGGTGCCTGCTCAATGATTTGAGCAGGCACCGGGTTCCGATCACCGCCCGTCAGTCCTTTTTTTGTGAAAAGGTGATGATGTCTCAAGTTACTTGAGAGAGAAGCAGACAAGCTGCATCCATCCAGAATAGCAATCTAAAATGGCTGAAGACACTTCCTGAACCAAGGGTCACTTCCTGCCTGAGTGATTCACATAACCTGGGTAAGGCTGCCACTCACTTTTGCCACTAGATGGCAGTGATAAACTAGCATTCTGGACCGTAGTGACGTCATCAAAGGTCCTATTCCTCACAGATGAAGACAGAAGAGATGCCGGCTGCGCGAACAAGTGGATTAAGACGCTTGCGATTTTCGCACAGCCCCATTCACTTCTATGGGGCCTGCGTTGCGTGAAAAACACACAAAATAAAACTCGCCCGTGTGAAAGTGGCCTTAGTCTCTTCCAGTTAGAAAATCTTTCCAAACAATGTAGTCTAGTGTCAAAGGCTTTAGTACTGAAGCTTACTACTTCTGACCTAATTTCAGGATCAGCTTCAGGTTCCACTAAAGGGTAAACATTGGTGTCATCAGGATTATCTACAACTGTCTGATACAGAAAAGGTGGGCCTGAGAATCATATAGAGTTCTGAAGGCAAACTATCTATGTAGGCCTGGAAGCATAATCTGCAGGATTTTGTTCTGAGGGCACATAGAACCATTGCTCTCGACGGGTTGTTTGTCTGATCCTATTCACCCGATTGGAGACATATAAGAAGAATCTCTTTGTAGTGTTGCAGATATAGCCTAGGATAGTTTTACTGTCTCTAAAGAATTTAATCGCATATAGGCTTAGGTCTACCTCGTCTCTCACTAGCTCATACAGTTCAACCGCTAGTACAGCTGGACATAACTCTAGGCGTGGAATTGTATGTGCCGGCTTAGGGCTCAGTTTGGATTTTCCTGTAACAAATTCAACATGGTAGACTGTATCCTGCATCTAGAGTTGACACCTTTTCTTCAAGCCAAACCCGAACAGAAGGGAGGGAGGGCCCCTTCCAGGCCCCACCCATGTCCCGCCTCCAGCCATGCCCATATCCTGCCTCCAGCCACACCCATGTCCAGCCTCCACCCCTGGTCGCTGTCGCACCGCGCTCGTTACGCCCCTGATCCCGTCACTACAGAAATACAGCGCCTCATACCTCTTACATCCAGTGACGTCTCCTTTGATGTAGATGTTCTCTTTCCTCATCTCCTTTCAGACCTTCAGACCAGACTACCATTTTGTCGCCATTTTTCATCTCTGCAGTTTGACAACAACAAAAAAAAAATCTTAGTTTACTACTTTTCCATCATCCTCCCATCTTCTGGACAAATCATCCTACTACCCCCAATACTGTGCCGCTGTGCTCCCCAATACTATACTGCAGAAACAGATAAATCCCCTGATAATACTAGTGCAATGCAGAGCCCCCCCATATAAAATACCCCTTCTTTGTGGCCTCAGTAGAAGCCCCCAAATAATGTGCCAGTAAGAAGTGCCCCCCATAGATGCCCCCCCATGTGTCAGTAAGAAGTGCCTCTTTTCTCCCCCCCAATATGTGCCAGTATAAGGTGCCTCTTCCCCCCCTTCCCTTATATGTGCCAGTATCAAGTGCCTCATTTCTCCTCCTCCCCAATATGTGCCAGTATAAGGTGCCTCTTTCCACCCCTTCCCCCATATGTGCCAATTTCAGGTGCCTATCTTCTCTAAAAAAACAAACAAAAAAAAAAACATTTTTTACTTACCTCCAATGATGCGATGCAGGCCTCTTCCGGGCCTGTGTACCGTGCTGTACGGCTCAGGCAGTGTGATGACGTCATTGAGCCGCCTGCACCGACCTCTGATAGGCTGCAGGCACAAGGCCTGCAGCCTATCAGAGGAACAGGGGAGGGAGACGCCTCTCCCTCCCCTGCCGCAGCACAGCCGTCTGTATCACTGTCCTGAGGACGGCGATACAGATGACTATGGAGATAAGCGCTTCACTAGCACAGATGTCTTTGAAGTGTTGACACTGTCAGGCCGATGTGCTGCTCCCAGACAAACTTCTCCTACTATAACCCACCCTAGGTCAAGTCTTTGAGCATAGGGGGCATTAAAGGGCCCATTAATTTGTTGGTGTACCTTATGTACCTGTAGGATGTCTCTTCCAAGAAGTAGAAGAATAGAGGCATCTGTCTGGATAGCTGGAATAAGGTGAGATATTGAATCGAGATGAGGATGATGAAGGGTCACTTCTGGTGAAGGGATGTCTGATTTGTGATCTGGTATCATATCACACTCTCAAAATGGGAAGTGAGAGATGGTCTCTCTTGTCAAGAGACTCAATAGTAAAGCCAGTAGCTCTTCTTCCTGAAGTTTCTATCACTCCTGCACATGTCTTTAGGGTGTATGGGACTGCACTCGATGTAATGTTGAAGGCATCAAAAAAGACATGTCTGTTACTGCCACATTCTGACAATCTGCTTGTATTTTGCAGTCTTTGGCTATATGCTTAGTGGATTCAGAACACTCGAAGCAGATACCATTTTGTCTAAGAAAGGCTAACCTTTCCTTGATAGGTTTACTTTTGAACCCTTTGCACTTGTTAAGAGGATGTGGCTTTTTATGAAGTGGGCAAAGTCTGTCAGGGCCTTCAAAGGTGTTTATCTTGTACAGTAGCTGCTTGGACAGCCTGGGTCCTCAAAGGGAACCGTTGTCTTGTGGGCGATCACTGAAGTCCTATTGTAGAATCTAGGTGGCATTTCTGCCTTCGGCAGTTGACTGCTGGTAGCGAAGAAAAAGCTGGGATCACACCTGATCATAGCTTACTGCTGTACACACCTAGAAAACACAAGGAATGGGGGGAAGGGGGCATCATGTTCTTCTTTGTATTTGGCTCCAACACTCACCCATTTTTCTTCCAATGTTGTGAAGTAGTTTCTCCACTATAGGCTTAGTACCGTTGGCGGTATCTAAATGTGCAAGTCCTCTTAAATAGCCTTCTTCTTTGGCACACTGGACTTCCCAAAGAATATCACCCAGCTCTTGCAGTTTCAAATTGTCTTTGCTATTTATCTTGGGGAAAGACTCAAGTCTTTTCATTAGAGCACCTACAATTGCCTCTGGTGATCCATATCTTTCCTCTAACCTTTTCCTCTAGCTGGTGGAGTGATGGGGCCCGGGGCCTAGGTGGCTTTGCCGCACAGTGAGGGCGCTGTGCGGCTGCTGGGTCCCATTACCTGCTGGAGCAACAGTGCCGCGCCAAAGATAGAGTGGGTCCCCACTTAAATAGAGGCAACCTTGTCGTGGTAAGTGGGCCTATGCTCTTTGATCAAACTGTATGCTAATGCCTCTTAATAGTGCACAGCAATAGATTGATAATAGTGCTGTTTAGCCACGTTGTATCATGCTGTAATGTTAAACAGTTGTTTATATCAAAAGCATAGTAATGAGGATGTGCGATTTAGATTTTCTGTCATATGGAATGTTGTGGAAATTTTATTATGCGGACATTTTACTTTAGGATGTGTGTGTGTTTTTATAAATTGTCATCTGTCTCCCTGTGTCTGATTTAGCCAAGGAGCGCTCTAGCAGAGGGTACTTTGGCTGAATCGGGACCAGTGGCAAAACCGTCAGTATGAAAACCTTCCCGTGAGCTTGGAGACATATCTGCCTTTAAGACATGCATATCTGCCTTGTCGGTATACTAGTACCGTATACTGACAATAGCCGTAGCAATGCCTCGCAGATAATCTCAAACCTATAATAACCAGTAGAATGATCTTTATTAGATACTGATCACCTTTGAGCAGTATTGAATGAGGTCCATGCTAACAGTAATGGGGGGTGGGGGCTGCCACCTGGCTGATGTGGGCGGCCACCTGGCTAGAAGAAAAACTACCACAAGAGGACACAGTTTTAAATTAGAGGGGCAAAGGTTTAAAAGTAATATAAGGAAGTATTACTTTACTGAGAGAGTAGTGGATGCATGGAATAGCCTTCCTGCAGAAGTGGTAGCTGCAAATACAGTGAAGGAGTTTAAGCATGCATGGGATAGGCATAAGGCTATCCTTCATATAAGATAGGGCCAGGGACTATTAATAGGATTCAGATATATTGGGCAGACTAGATGGGCCAAATGGTTCTTATCTGCCGACACATTCTATGTTTCTATGTTTCTATGATCAGACAATGGACATGACTCATCCTTCCTTATACAGGGATGGGGCGTGTGCATTGTCTGCCCGGCCACATTGATTGCCCCGCCCTGTCCTTTGACATCACTTCTTGCATGTTATAACTTCCTGTATCCTTGTCTTGGGCCAGCCCCTTTTACACCTTTTGTTAGTAAATAAAAGGTGAGCAGACTGAGCAGGGCGGAAGGAGTCTCTCAGAATTTTCTATCAAGATGGTAACATTGGTGTCTCTCTCTGACTGGGGCTGAGAGAAGGGATTAACCTTTTTCCTTACACAAACTTTGATGTGAGTGGATTACAACTATTAATATTTTTACTACAACAGGAACATTTCCTCTAACCTTTGCCAGGCCATATGAAGTCCTGCTGAAGGATTAAATATGTGTATTCTGCGCATCCTTCTTGCATGCTCTGCTGACTCAGTCCCAAGACATTTTATCATCAGGTCTAGCATCTCAGCTGCTAATAAGTCTAAGTCTTTGACTGCATTCAGAAAAGAAGACTTCCATGCCAAGTAATTCTCGGGGGAGTCATCAAACTTGAGAAAGCCTGAATTAACGGATAAGATATTTAGTGACATCTTGTGTACCCTGGTGTTTGGATTGCCGTAGTGAGGATTCATCTCTAACTGCTCTGGTACTGCTGACCTCATGGGTTTGTTTTCGTACACTCAGGGATTCTGCTGGTTTTGATGTATATTCAGCTGACTCTGGATTGGGGAACTGTTTTGTTTCTGTTTTGCATTGCTGCTTGAAAGTTCTTGGACATGCTCCCTTGTGCGTTCTTCGGAGGAAAGGGGTTTCTCAAGCACATCTGGGCCTTCATAGATAAACCCACTTCCAGACCGCTCAATATCAGCATAAGCTGCGGCCTCTGCTGCTGCAGCGGCGGCTGCACACTGACGCTGAAGAATATGCAACCTTGCTTCCTGTTCTGATTTATCTTTTTCTGTCTCTGCTCTTTCCTTCATAATGGTGGCCTCTTTCTCTGCAAATTCTAGCTGAACACGAGCTGCCTCTGCTTTGGCGCGAGCCCTGACTAAAAGGGCACTTGCTGATGAAATCTGACTGGGCCTTGATGATCTAGATGGGTGTGAGCGTGTATCATCTTGCTGGACACTTGGCATGCTCTCCCTGCCTTGATGTGTCCCGGGTAGCTGATCTTCAGCCTTATACTGTCTTCCTGACCTTAGACTCATTCTGTCTGCGCAGTGACTCCTATCTCCAAGCTTGTTGTGCTACACCTTTTCACTGTTCCGTTCTCAAAACACTGACTATGTGTGGTTCTAAATGGACAGCTCAACACTTATCCGAGACTCCAGTAAACAGAAGCCCACTGCTTGTGTTGTCTACCAAAGGAATCCAACTTTATTTTATAAAGTTTTCTTACAAGTTAGTTTTTTTTTTGTGAAAAAGTGATGATGTCTCAAGTTCTGCAGGCTGCATCCATCGAGAATAACAATCTAATGGCCGAAGACACTTACTGAACCAAGGGTGATTTACATAACCTGGTTAAGGCTGCCACTCACTTTTGCCACTAGATGGCAGCCTATATAGATAACTTAATTAGCCTGTAAAGGCAGCACAGTACCTATGAAACTGACTGACCGGTTACATGTGCTCTTGACAGCTGAAGGCATCTGTGTTGGTCCCATGACCATAACTGTCCGCATTGCTGAGAAAAAAAATGTTTTAATATATACAAATGAGCCTAGAGGCTCTGCTCTTTCTGCAATTGCCGTGCCCTCTGCACATTGATTGACAGGTTCATGCTGTGAAGACGCCATTATGCCTGGCCCTGTCAATCAAAGTGGAGAGGGCGAGGCCGTTGTTAAGAGAGCAGAGCCTCTAGGTGTAACAGCAACGCCCCCGTTGTTCCTAGAGGTTCATTTGCATATATCAACACTGCCTTTTTCTCAGCAATGCGGGCACATATGAATATGGGGCCAACACAGATGCCTTCAGCTGCAAAGTGCACATGTAACAGGTCAGTCAGTGTCATAGGTGCAAATCTGCTGCTAGATGCCATCTAAAGGTGCACAAAATGTATTAAACAAGAGTTATGAGCACTTAGTTACTAACTTTGTTTGGGAAGCTGCTATGCAGATGCCTTGCATTTAAATCTGGGCTGGGCTATCTTCTAACTTTGTCTGGTTGATTAGGGTGGAGTTGCTGATGGTTGAGCCTTTATATATTCAGGTCTTCTTCCATTCTGCTTGTCAGGTATAGAGTTTTCTAGGTGTATTCCCTTTCAAATATTTTGCACTTTGTTCTGTACACTGGGATCTGTAGTTCCACAGTTGTATCTTGTTCTAGTCTGTTGTGTTTACTGTATATTTTGGGATCTGCAGCTCCACAGAGTTGAGTGTTTGCTGTTTGTTTAGCATTTGTTTGTTGCTGTGCTGCTGCGCTATCCTGGCTGATTTGCTGACTTGAATTCAGATAGGGCCAACTTGGTAGTGATCCATTTCCATTCATTCATCCAACATCTTCTGTATGCCATACATCTGCCATCCACTCGATTGCTGGATCATCTCCTCCATCCGTGATCCTCATCATTCGGTTCCTGTCATCTATTGGTTAGTTTATTTTACCAGGTTGTTTTTTTGTCCGTGCTTCATATATACTTGCTTCATATATGTTGTTTTTGCGACTGTCCGGTTGTTTCTTGGGGTGTCTGAGTACCTAGAGCCCTTGTTAGGATGTAGGAGAGGAAACTCTTATAGGTGAATCTGATTCTGTGCTGTTATTGGATATACTATGATGTTGAATAAACTTTTATATTGTACAATGATTATGATGGTATTTACGCAAAACAGGAAAACCTTTATGGGAGGGGTCCTCACACTGAATAGCTACTTTCCCCTTTCCTTTGGACAGGTGTGTAGCTATTGGTGTTGCAGACGTAGGAGTTACACCTTGGAATGAGGGTGCCCAGATGGCCCTCTATCACATTTGAAGACATCAGTATTATGACACCTCATGGGGGGGGGGGGGGGGGCTATTAAAGAGTCTACATTGGAATGAGCATGGTAGTCAGTGATTACCTGGCAAAGTAAAAAAAAAAACAAAAAAAAACATCCATTTTTGACCCATAAGCCCTTTCCTATGAGAAAAAAGTCCACCAGTGCCCAGTTGCCTGTTCTGGAGGCAGCAAACACAATGGCAGATGCAGGATGTGAGAACATGTCATCCTAGACCTCTCTTCTATTGGAATTGTTTCACCAAAGTCAATACATATCCTTTAATTAGACACTGAATTGCTTGGCTGGTACAATGAGATTGTTCCTTGTTCCTTCTGCCAAGGATTAAATAAGTTATCTTAACAGGATAAGGAATTTCTCTCAACCTTATGTAAATAGAGGCAGACGTGTAAATAAAAAGCTAATACCGCCACACCCATATCCAGGGCTCAGTCAAGGTCATCGGAGGACCTGGGCACAACATTTTCTTAAGCTGACCATACAATTTCAAAAGCTGTTGGCTTCCCCAAACTCTCTGTTTGAATGCACGCTTGGATTGGGTAAGTATGCATGTGTTTTCTCAGTGAGGAGAGGGGAATAAGCTGATGTCAGACACCTCTGGCAGCATTTTATTCCCCTTAAGAACAAAGGATCAGGCATGTAGAAATTCTCTTTTCCAGGACGTCCCTCCACTGGAGGATGTCCTATTGGGTCTCTGTAGGGACAGGAAGCGTGAGATGTTAAAAGGCCCCTCCCCACCCCTCATACCAGTGTTCTTCCTGTCCCTACTGAGATAGGAGCCGAGAGGTATCCCTGCTCAAACAGCGGGGAGGAACACGTGGACGGGCCGAGGGTGGTCGGGGGGTTATGCCTCTCCTCTTCAGCCTCATGTGTGGCCTAAAGCTAGCACCCCTCTGGGAAGGGGCCCGCCAGCACCCTCCTGATACCTGTAAGAAGTGAGTCGCAGTATCGGAGACGCTGTCGCTGCTTCTCCTGCGCATGGAGCTCTTGTCGCAGCGGTGGCTCTGGCGCTCCTCTGATGACGTGGACCTCGTGACTTCCCACGTGACCAGAAGCGAGGCGGAGAACCGGAAGAAGATGGCAACGCACATCGCATGCTGGAGGCCTCAGGAATCTAAAGCCTCGCATGAGGGGTCGACTCTTCTTTTAACCCCGGAATAGAGGAGGCGGAACCAAGTGGCAGCGTGAGGCGGGGCCGGGACGGTAAGTCGATTTAAGTTGTGATGGTAGCTGCAGGCAGTTGTACATCATGGATGCCCAGATGTCTGTGAAGCAGGATGCTAGTACAGACTCTCCCGTCCAGGGTAATGTAAGTAAATGCCCCAATAGACTTAGGCTTAGTATGCCTGCGTGTCCTGTCTCTATATCTCCCTCTCCCCCTTCTCTTTCTTAAGGTGGAGAAGGAGACTGGACACAAGCCACATGGGGACTCCAAGAAGAAAACAAAAAAGTGCGCAATCTGCACTAAGAAACTTTTGGAGTCATACAAAAAACCTCTATGCACGGATTGTCTAGCAATCCGCAAGGTTCACTTCATGGCTGTCACACTCGCATCCAGGGGTCTCATACCCGTCTATAGGCTGTATTCTGGATTTTTTACAGATGGGGTTTGATTTGGGTCTAAAACCCAGTACCCTTAAAGTCCAAATTTCAGCCTTGAGTTGCTTTTTGGACACTCCCTTAGCAGACCACAGATGGGTTAAGAGATTTATAAAATCAGTATCCAGAATGAGACCCACTATCAGGCAAACAGTACCACCATGGGACCTAAATATAGTTCTAGATGGTCTATGTAATTCCCTGTTTGAACCGATTGAGCAGATATCGGATAAGATGCTTTCTCTTAAAACAGTTTTTCTTTTAGCGATAACCACAGCACGTAGAATAGGAGAAATTCAGGCCCTTTCCATCAGGGAACCATATCTGAAAATTTTGGACGATCGTGTTGTAATGAAGTTGGATCCATCCTTTTTACCTAAAGTAGTCTCCCCATTCCATAAAAGTCAAGAAATAATTCTTCCTTCATTTTGTGCCTCCCCCAAAAATGTACAGGAAGAAAAATTTCCCTGTCTGGATGTAAGAAGATCGGTTTTAGCCTACTTACGAAGAACATCTTCTTGGAGAAGATCATCTAACCTCTTTATTTTGTTTGGAGGAAGGAACAGAGGCAACAAGGCCTCAAAGCAGAATTTGGCTTGATGGATCAAGGACACTGTTAGGCAGTCTTATGGGCTGAAAGAACTAACTTGCCCATTGTCCATAAAAGCCCATTCCACCAGGGCCATAGTGTCTTCATGGGCAGAAAAAGCGGAGGCCTTGATTGAACAAATATGCAGGGCCGCAACATAGTCCAGTTTTTCTACATTCGTTAGACATTACAGACTAGATTCTCTTGCCAACCAGGACCTAGGGTTTGGTCGTAAGGTCCTCCAGGCAGTGGTCCCCCCCTAAGTCCGACATGACGGGTGCTGTCCGACATGACAGCACCCGTTAATACCCCCCCTTTTTTTTCTTTAAAATTTGGATCCGTATCTAATTTCCAATGTGATGATAACATTGAAGTTCAAATAAATGTCTTGGATCCTATCTGCTGTAGTAATTTGGAAAAACACTGGTATGAGGGGTGGGGAGGGGCCGTCCGGGGTGATGTCCTCTATTCTGTGTTGTTGCAGGACCTGTGGCGTCCCACGTGGTCCACAATATTCCTGGTGACCAGTCACCTGACTGTCATATGACTCTGGATAGGGGCGTGCCTTTGGTGCCGTGTACAGCAGTAAGTGATTCAGCTGGAATAGAGAATCTTACGATCTTTTGTATCGGATTATCCTTATAGGCGTATATTCCTTTTTCTTTTTCTTTTGACCCTTTACTGTTTAGTGCCAGACGCGTTTCGGGGTTAAGGGTACCCCTTCCACAGCCACTGAGGAAGGGGTACCCTTAACCCCGAAACGCATCTGGCACTGAACAGTGAGGGTCAAAAGAAAAAGAAAAAGGAATATACGCCTATAAGGATAATCTGATACAAAAGAGAGTAAGATTCTCTATTCCAGCTGAATCACTTACTGCTGTATGTAGTGTACGGGGACTGTAATACCCGCCACTACCAAAGGTCACTTGGTGTGCTGTCGTCCCTCCTTATTTATGGGGAAGTTGGTATATGTCATCTTTATAAAATGTCATGTAATGTAATGCTATGTATTTCCCTGTTACTGTGAAACTTGCATGTACAGGCCTGCTAGGGGTGTCATTCCAGCTCTTAGTCACTAGAGGGAGCTAGGGAGCCCTAGTTTATATAAGGCCCAGTCAAGGAAGGGAAAGTCAGTCTAATCTACAGAAGCTTCTAGAGTCTGAGGAAGCTGTGAGAGAGACAGAGGCAAAGCTCAGGAAAGCAAGAGGTACTCAAGATAACAGAGGAGGTACTTTATAAAGAGAAAACCAAGGATATACGCCAGAGTTAAGGTATTGGGCCTTGGAGAAGATTTTCTATGTCCCAGGATCAGTCAGAGATAGAGTGCAAGCTCTTGTACTGCAAGTCCTGTGTGTTTCACACTCTGAATTCACCTTGCTTAATCTGTATTGCCTGCATCGACCGTATTGAAAAATCAACTGTATGCAAAGGAACTGCGCTTCCGTGAATGTCTCTGTATGGAAACTACTAAAGTTGGAGTTTTGTTTTAACATCACGTGGTTCCTCATTTATTCCTGCTATCCACAAACGGCGTGCCACCGTTTAATTGGCACTGGCGTCACGAACATTACTTATCAACACCTGCCCTTGCAGAGAGTCAGCCGTCTCAGGTTAGTGTCTATTGCACTACAACACCCAGGAACACTATTAACACAACTTGAGTACGCTGCACCGCTCTCTTTTGGCGTCACGAACAGGATACGCACGCTTTCTAGTGCAAGAAGCGTGAACTTTGTGCCTTATACCGTTGCCCTGTGACCAAAGTGACAATTTGCCTGTTTATTTAAAGTGGACTTTGTGGACTGAAAATCATACCCAAAGTGTACCAAAAACCCCTAAAAAGCGCTGTGCAGTGTTGCGCTACCCAGAGGAAGAAAATCGCCACATTGGAGTGTGGTTTTGTGGACTTTTCATCATCCTGCTTGCTGTCAGTGAATAGACAGCGGATTTGGCTAAAGATGGCCACCGGCCGCCTGGAGTGAAAGTTTCCCGCGCTGCTGAGGACCTTCTTGGGCGGATCCCTGCAAAGACACAGAGAATCCCGCCCCTCGTCATCATCGCACCGCCGCGGCCCTGCTTCTCCTACGTCACCGCGTTCTCAGGACGTCCGGGATCTCGCGAGACTTGGCCTGCGCAAGCCCGGCGATACCGGTAAGCACCTGTAACCGGAGGGAAGGGGAGTGTTCCGGCCCCTTTAGTCGCCAGCGGCCACCTCTCAATAGACCACCATGTCAGAACCGGGAGTGCCTGAGCAGCCGGCCCCGGGAGAGCTTGCGGCTCCTAATCATCCTACAGCCCCCAGCATGATGCCCTTTACCATGCCTTACTATTTCGGGGCCCCATGGTTCCCCCGCTACAGGGGAGAGACCCATACCCTAAGGGACTTTAAAGAAAAGTTGCTGGCACTATTCCGGCTGTACCCTATAAATGCCGACCAGCAAATGGAAATCCTGCTGGCGCAATTGGAGGGAGCTGCCCGCAGGGAAGTGTTATCCTGGCCTGCTACTGAGCGGAGTACTCTAGAACAGATCTTCACCCGCCTAAGGGCCACTTTTGAAACTAGGACTGCCTCAGAGATAAAGATGCACTTCTTTGGCAAGAAACAGAAGTCCGGTGAGTCCCTCCGTGACTATGCCCTATCACTTCAGGAGGCTTTAGGGGCTGTAATTCAGATAGATCCCAAAGAGGCTGATAACCGGGACCAGACCCTAAGGGAACAGTTTATCACCGGGGCGTCTAGTGAGCAAATAAGGACCCAGTTAAAGATGCTGTCCGCCCAGCACCCTAACAGTGCCTTTCTGGACTTTAAAGAACTGGCTATAAAAATTCTGGGGTCAGCAGTATCTACGGAGTTAAGCACCCCACCTGAGTCATCAGCCTGCAAGCCAAAACCGCTTATCACTAACCAAGCTCAGGCCGGTCAAGCTGTTCAAGCTTCAGCTACCGATACTATTGCCATGCTGACAGAGCAAGTAAATCACCTCACTAAAAGTCTAGAGAAAGTGTGCAGAAAAATAGAGGAATGGGAAAAACCCATAATGACAGAAGAAGAATTCCTGTCACCCCCTAGGCCGTTCCCACCTCCTTACCAAGAGACTCACCCCAGGGATCCTGGGAGGCGTAATAAAGGCCGTAAGCGGCCCGTGTGTACATACTGCAAAAAGCTGGGACACACAGAATCCACGTGCTGGCAGTTAAACGGGCAACCCCTGAGGCTGAGGACCACCCCTCGGGAGGTATAACACTAGGTCCAGAGGATCCAAATTGGATGCCACGGTATGTAGGATCCCATCCTAAAATCAATATAGAGATCAACGGGGTCCCCTTTGAAGCCCTATTAGATACTGGGTCTCAAGTCACTACTATTCAGCTGCCTGCATTTGAAAAGTTCTGGGACACCAACCAGTTAACCCAACCGCCTGAATCCTGGGTGGAGATTATCGCCAGCAATGGCAAACCAGTAAAGATTCACGGATACTGGGAACCCACCCTGCAGGTGGGAGAAGTAACCTTACTACAACAGGGGGTGATAGTAGTGCAGGCCGGCGACAGAGGAGGACATCCTGTCATTCTAGGCACCAATGTCTTCAGAAACTGTTATTCAGAAATACTTGCCGTATTACATCAGACTTTGCCCACTGCTTCCTCTGCTTCCAGGAGGGTGATTCAAAAGACTATTACTGTGTTAAGTGCCCAGCAGAGGTTTGCTAATGGAAAAGGAGAAATTTGTACTGCCAGGATTAGTGATATTAAGCCTGTGACTTTGCCTCCTAATTCTCAAACTCTTTTATGGTGTCGTGCTGTCCTGGGAGTCCAAGGCCGAGATTATCCAGCCCTGGTGGAACCAATCCAGATGGAGGATTACCCTTATGTGAGAGCTGCCAAGTCCCTGGTGAACGTTTCTCAAGGTAAAGTACCTGTCCGTCTGATTAACCTGAGTGACCATCCTGTGGCGCTTAGTAAGCATTGCCGTGTTGCCCAGCTTTCTCAGGTATCCTTCCAAGACATCATTCGTCTTCCAGTGACAGAAAAGCCGCCAGCCGCAGTCAGCGGATGCTCGCCGGTGATCCAGCCACAGGTGCCCTGGTGGGAAGAGCTCCATGTCGGGGACGAGACTACCCCCCAACAACAACAAGAAGGGATTATACAGCTTGTCAAGGAGCACCACCAGGCCTTCAGTAAGCATGCCACTGATTATGGAGAGGTGAGTGCCATACAACACACCATACCTACTGGCTCTCATCCTCCTATCAAGGAGAGATACAGACCTTTACCGCCTACTTCATATCAGACTGTAAAGGAAATGATCCAGGAGATGAAAGACTCTAATGTAATCCGGGACAGCCGTAGTCCGTGGGCGGCACCCCTGGTCCTTGTAAAGAAGAAGGACGGTGGTATCCGTTTTTGTGTGGATTATAGGAAAATTAATCAAATAACCCACAAGGATGCATACCCACTGCCCCGCATTGAGGAGTCACTAACTGCTTTGGGCTCCTCTGCCTATTTCTCCACATTGGACTTGACCAGTGGCTACTGGCAGGTACTCATGGCCCCTGCAGATAGGGAAAAGACTGCTTTCACTACTCCCATGGGCCTGTTCGAGTTCAATTGTATGCCGTTTGGGCTATGTAATGCCCCAGGAACTTTCCAGAGACTAATGGAGCGGTGTTTGGGTCACAAAAACTTCGAAACAGTGCTGCTGTATCTAGATGATGTCATTGTGTACTCAAAAACATATGAAGACCATCTGAAACATTTGGCAGAAGTATTTGAAATCCTTATCAAATATGGCTTGAAGGTAAAGCCATCCAAGTGCCACTTGCTCAAACCTGCAGTAAGATACCTGGGGCATGTGGTAAGCGGAGAGGGCGTGCAGCCTGACCCTGATAAGCTAGCAGCTGTCCGTAATTGGCCGGTTCCTACTACCGTCAAAGAGGTGAGGAGTTTCCTTGGTTTCGCAGGCTACTATAGACGGTTTATCCCCCATTTTGCTCAAATAGTAACATAGTAACATAGTACATAAGGCCGAAAAAAGACATCTGTCCATCCAGTTCGGCCTGTTATCCTGCAAGTTGATCCAGAGGAAGGCAAAAAACCCTGTGAGGTAGAAGCCAATTTTCTCCACTTTAGGGGAATAAAAAATTTCTTCCCGACTCCAATCAGAATAACTCCCTGGATCAACGACCCCTCTCTAGTAGCTATAGCCTGTAATATTATTACGCTCTAGAAACACATCCAGGCCCCTCTTGAATTCCTTTATTGTACTCACCATCACCACCTCCTCAGGCAGAGAGTTCCATAGTCTCACTGCTCTTACCGTAAAGAATCCTCTTCTATGTTTGTGTACAAACCTTTTTTCCTCCAGACGCAGAGGATGTCCCCTCGTCACAGTCACAGTCCTGGGGATAAATAGCTGATGGGATAGATCTCTGTACTGACCCCTGATATATTTATACATATTAATTAGATCTCCCCTCAGTCGTCTTTTTTCTAAAGTGAATAACCCTAATTTTGATAATCTTTCAGGGTACTGTAGTTGCCCCATTCCAGTTATTACTTTAGTTGCCCTCCTCTGAACCCTCTCTAGCTCTGCTATGTCTGCCTTGTTTACAGGAGCCCAGAACTGTACACAGTACTCCATGTGTGGTCTGACTAGCGATTTGTAAAGTGGTAGGACTATGTTCATATCACGGGAATCTATGCCCCTTTTGATGCAACCCATTATCTTGTTGGCCTTGGCAGCAGCTGCCTGACACTGGTTTTTGCTGTTTAGTTTGCTGTTTATTAAAATTCCTAGATCCTTTTCCATGTCAGTGTTACCGAGTGTTTTACCATTTAGTATGTACGGGTGACTTGCATTTTTCCTTCCCATGTGCATAACCTTACATTTATCAGTGTTAAACCTCATCTGCCACTTATCTGCCCAAGCCTCCAATCTATCCAGATCCCTCTGTAGTAGTATACTGTCCTCTTCAGTGTTAATTACTTTACACAGTTTAGTGTCATCTGCGAAAATTGATACTTTACTATGCAAGCCTTCTACAAGATCATTAATAAATATATTGAAGAGAATAGGGCCCAATACTGACCCCTGAGGTACCCCACTAGTGACAGTGACCCAATCTGAATGAGTACCGTTAATAACCACCCTCTGTTTTCTATCACTCAGCCAGTTACTTACCCACATACAGATGTTTTCTCCCAGTCCGAGCATTCTCATTTTATATACTAACCTTTTATGCGGTACAGTGTCAAATGCTTTGGAGAAGTCCAGATATACGACATCCATTGATTCGCCGCTGTCAAGTCTAGAACTTACCTCCTCATAGAAACTGAAATAGCTGATCCTATCCAGGAACTCTTGAGGGGGCAACCCAAGAAAAGTCCTAGAACTCCTGTGCCCATTGAGTGGAATGAGGAAAGAGAGATAGCGTTCCAATTGCTAAAAAAAAAACTGACCGAGCCTCCTGTGTTAGGTTACCCAGATTATAGCAAGCCTTTCCATCTTTATACCGATGCTAGCAAGCGAGGCCTGGGAGCTGTGTTGGCCCAAATCCAAGAGGGAAAAGAGAGAGTGATAGCATATGCAAGCCGCTCCCTGAAAGGAGCTGAGAAAAATGACCAGAATTATAGTTCCTTCAAACTAGAGTTCCTGGCATTAGTGTGGGCGGTGACAGAAAAATTCAAGGATTATCTAGCCGCCACCCCGTTCATTGCATTCACCGACAATAACCCTCTGGCGCATCTAAATACAGCTAAATTGGGGGCCTTGGAGCAGAGGTGGGCCTCTCGCCTTGCCAACTATGATTTCTCTGTAAAATATCGTGCTGGACGTACTAATGATAATGCTGATGCTTTATCCAGGCTTCCCACAGAGACAGCTCCTGATGATGTGCGAGATGATTGGGAAGATGTAGAGATGCCGGCTTTCTATAACAAGTTTGCTCAACAGGATCAGGCTCGAGCTACCAATAACAGAGCTGCAGTTCCTTCATCCTCCAATAGGCCTGAATGTCACGGAACCATGAACCAGACGTACAACAAGAGATAAGTGAAAATAAGAAGGCTTTATTGCAAATCAAGCTATAAAGCAAAAGTCCAAATGGATGGTGAAACCGAAGCAGAGTCTTTGCGTAGCCAGAGGTCAGGAAACCGGAAGGGTAGTCAGACGAAGCCAGGATCAGGAACCAGCAGGGTAGTCAGACGAAGCCAGGATCAGGAACCAGCAGGGAAGTCAGACGAAGCCAGGATTAGGAACCAGAAGCAGCAGCAGTCTTAGAAGCATGTGAACACAGGAGGACCAAGCAAGGAACTGACGCCACAGACCTCCTATATATATGAGCTAGGCATCCAGCTCCTCCCAGTGGGAAGGAGGAGCCGCGGGGTGGAAGGCTACAAGAAACCCAGAAACCAAGATGGCCGCCAGCACATGTCAAACGAGGGAGAACAGCAAGAAGGTAAGACCATGACAGTACCTCCCCCTCAAGGGCCCCTCCTCCGCGGAGCAAAAAACGGTTTCTGAGGGAAGCGTGCGTGGAAGGCTCGGAGCAAGGCAGGAGCATGGACATCTGCGGAGGGAACCCAGGAACGCTCCTCTGGACCATAACCACGCCAATGGACCAAAAACTGCACCCGACCGCGGACCAGGCGTGAGTCCAGGATATTGCTCACCTCATACTCCTCACAATTGCCCACTTGGACCGGACGAGGCCGAGGAACCGAGGAAGTGAAACGATTACACACCAGTGGCTTCAACAGGGAGACATGAAACACGTTGGAGATCCGCATGCCAGGAGGAAGCGCAAGGGCATAGGCTACCGGGTTTACCCTGCGAAGCACTCGGAAGGGACCAACAAAGCGAGGAGCCAGCTTGGGAGTGGGCACTCGAAGGTTGAGGTTGCGGGTGGACAACCATACACGGTCTCCGACCTGGTAGGAAGGAGCAGGCGCTCGTCTGCGATCAGCCTGGAGTTTCTGGCGCTGCGCAGAGACCTCAAGGGACTTCTGGATCTGTACCCAAGAAGCACGTAGGACGGAAAGGTGATCCTCCACAGCAGGAATATCCTGGGGAGAGAATACCTCCGGTAAGACGGCAGGTTGGAACCCATAATTGGCCAAGAAGGGAGACGTCCCAGAGGAAGAGTTCACCGCCGTGTTCCTGGCAAACTCAGCCCAAGGCAGGAGGTCAACCCAATTGTCTTGGTGATCGGAGACATAGCAACGAAGAAATTGCTCCAAGGCCTGATTGGATCGTTCTGCGGCCCCATTGGACTGAGGGTGGTAGGCCGAGGAGAAGGAGAGATGAATCCCCAACTGGGAGCAAAAGGCGCGCCAGAACCTGGACACAAACTGACTCCCCCGATCCGACACAATCTCCTTGGGCAAACCGTGCAACCGGAAGACCTCCCTGGCAAAAATCGTGGCCAACTCTTGTGCAGAGGGTAACTTCTTGAGAGGAACACAGTGGCACATTTTGGAAAACCGATCCACAATCATGAGAATGACCGTATGGCCTCGGGATGCAGGGAGGTCCACAATGAAATCCATCCCCAGGTGTGACCATGGGCGCTCCCCGGTAGCTATGGGTTGCAGAAGCCCCAACGGAAGGTGCCGAGGGGACTTACTCTGGGCACAAACGGAGCATGCCGCTACATATGCGGCGATGTCGGAACGTAGGGAAGGCCACCAGAACAGACGTGAAACAGCCCAGGACAGCTGATTCTTTCCAGGATGCCCCGCGGTCTTGGAGTTATGGTAGGTTCGCAACAACCGAGTGCGCAACTCCTCAGGCACAAAACATCTGCCGTTGGGTCTCCCAGAGGGAGCACCAGATTGAGCCGCCAAAATCTGCTCACCCAGAGGAGAGGTCAGGCTGGTGCGAATGGCGGCCAAGATCTGATTCGGAGGTATGACCGAGGTCGGAATCGACTCCTCCCTGGACAGCTCGGAGTACTGCCGTGATATGGCATCCGCCCTGATGTTCTTGGAACCGGGTAGGTAGGAGACCACGTAATTAAAACGTGACAAGAACAGAGCCCATCTGGCCTGACGTGGTGTCAATCTCTTGGCCTCAGAAAGGTAGGTCAGATTCTTGTGGTCCGTCAGGATGAGAACCGGAACCACCGAACCCTCGAGCAAGTGCCTCCATTCTTTAAGGGCCTGCACGATGGCCAATAACTCCCTGTCACCAATCTGATAGTTGCACTCCGGGAGTAAAACCCACAAGGAAGCAGAGGACCCTCTGGTGTTCTACGCTGAGACAGAAGGGCGCCTACTCCCGTCTCAGACGCGTCCACCTCGAGGACAAAGGGCAACCCAGGGTTGGGATGCGACAGAATGGGAGCCGACACAAAGGCGGATTTTAGGGTCTCAAAAGCTCGGATGGCCTCGAGCGGCCAGACCTGGGAATTACTGCCCTTCCTGGTTAGATCCGTGAGAGGCTTGGCCAGCATGGAAAAGTCCCTGATGAACTTCCGATAATAATTGGCGAAGCCCAAAAAGCGCTGCAGGGAACGAAGACCACTGGGCTGGGGCCACTGTAAGACAGCCGAAACCTTCTCAGGATCCATGGAGAACCCCTCAGCGGAAATGATGTACCCTAAGAAGGTTACCTGGGATCGGTGAAATTCGCATTTCTCAAGCTTAACGAACAGCTTGTTCTCTCGTAACCGTTGCAACACTCGTCTGACATCCAGAATGTGGGCCTCCATGGATTCAGAATATACCAAGATGTCATCCAAATAGACCACCACACACTGCTGCAACAGGTCACGGAAAACATCGTTGATGAATTCCTGAAAGACTGCGGGCGCATTGCACAACCCAAAGGGCATAACCAAGGATTCATAATGACCGGTCCTGGTGTTAAACGCGGTCTTCCACTCATCGCCTGCCTTGATCCTTACCAGGTTATATGCCGCCCTCAGGTCGAGTTTGGTAAAGACCGTGGCCCCTTTAAGGCGATCGAACAGCTCGGAAATCAAGGGTATCGGGTAAGCGTTCTTGATCGTGATGCGATTGAGACCCCTGTAATCGATGCAAGGCCTCAACTCACCGCCCTTCTTTTTCACAAAGAAAAATCCAGCCCCTGCCGGGGACGAGGATTTGCGAATGTGTCCGCGTGAAAGCGCCTCCCTCACGTACTCCTCCATGGCCTCATTCTCCGCTACCGACAGTGGATAGACCTTGCCACGAGGAGGAACGGCACCAGATTGTAACTCTATGGCACAATCGTATGGGCGGTGCGGAGGTAGGGCAACCGCACGCACCTTATCGAATACATCCCGGTACTCCTCGTATTCAGGAGGCAACAGAGAGTCCGAGGAAGTACACAGCAACTTGGCAGGCCCATGGATGCAACTAGCCCCACACTGCGGTGACCACGAGAGGATCTCATCCGATCTCCAATCGAAAGTCGGATTATGCTTCTGGAGCCAGGGGTACCCCAAGACCACCGAGTAGTGTGGAGACGAAATAACCTGGAGGCAGACCGACTCTCTGTGAACGGCACCAATGGCTATCCCCACTGGAAGGGTCTCATGAGTCACGTGTGGCGGCAGAAGGGGTCTGCCGTCTATCGCCTCAAGAGCCAGTGGGGAACCTCGAGCTTGCAGAGGAATGGAATTGGCGGCAGCGAACATACTATCAATGAACAAACCACCAGCACCAGAGTCCACCAACGCCTGGGTCGTCACCGAGCCCCCGACCCAGGAGAGGACAACAGTGATCAGTGGTTTGTCAACACGGGAAACCGGGGACGAGGAGACTCCACCCAAGATCTGCCCCCGACAGGATCTCAGGTACGAGCGTTTTCCCGGACGGTTCGGACATGCCAACCGAAAATGCCCACCGAGACCACAGTACATGCATCGGCCCTCGCGTCTCCGGAGTGCCCTCTCCCCCTCGGACAGGCGAGCAAACCCCAGCTGCATGGGTTCACCCCCAGACAAGTCATCCCCAGGAGGCGTGGGAGGAGAGGGAGGCACGGGTGGGATAGCAAACGTAGGCGCCAATCTGTTAGAAGCCCTCCGCAGGCTCTCCTTAAAGGAAGGTCTCTCCCTGAGTCTGGTGTCAATCAAAATCAGGAAAGAAATAAGAGCCTCGAGCTCCACTGGTAGGTCCTTAGCTGCAACCTCATCCTTCAAGGCATCCGAGAGACCATGAGAGAAAGCAGCGAACAGAGCCTCATTATTCCAGCCCACCTCTGCTGCCAGGGTACGAAACTCAATGGCGTATTCGGCTACGGATCGTGAACCCTGTCTGATGGACATAAGGAGCTTCGCAGCAGAGGCAGCACGAGCCGGCACATCGAATACCTTCCGAAGAGAAGCAATGAAACCGGAAAACTCGGCAACCACCGGATCGTTGTTCTCCCATAAAGGGCTGGCCCAGGCCAAGGCCTTGTCTGCGAGCAGCGAGATCAAGAAGCCCACCTTTGATCTCTCAGTAGGAAAGGCATGTGGCAGCAACTCGAAATAAATGCCCACCTGGTTACGGAAACCTCGGCACTGAGTTGGCTCTCCCCCAAAGCGCTGTGGAAGAGGGGCAGAACCGGACATACCCCGAAACACCGCAGGCGCAACAACAGGTGTCGGGGTAGACTCTGGCGCAACAACCGGAGCGGCAGTAGGAGCGAAATGAGCCGTGCGTTCAAGCAGGGTTTGCAACGCCACAGCGAACCGACCCAACAGGTGATCCTGCTGATCAAGTCTGGCAACCAGCGTGGGTAGCGAGGATGGCCCTGTACCGTCAGAATTCATGGCTTGGTCCTAATGTCACGGAACCATGAACCAGACGTACAACAAGAGATAAGTGAAAATAAGAAGGCTTTATTGCAAATCAAGCTATAAAGCAAAAGTTCAAACGGATGGTGAAACCGAAGCAGAGTCTTTGCGTAGCCAGAGGTCAGGAAACCGGAAGGGTAGTCAGACGAAGCCAGGATCAGGAACCAGCAGGGTAGTCAGACGAAGCCAGGATCAGGAACCAGCAGGGAAGTCAGACGAAGCCAGGATTAGGAACCAGAAGCAGCAGCAGTCTTAGAAGCATGTGAACACAGGAGGACCAAGCAAGGAACTGACGCCACAGACCTCCTATATATATGAGCTAGGCATCCAGCTCCTCCCAGTGGGAAGGAGGAGCCGCGGGGTGGAAGGCTACAAGAAACCCAGAAACCAAGATGGCCGCCAGCACATGTCAAACGAGGGAGAACAGCAAGAAGGTAAGACCATGACACTGAACCTAAAGAAGAAAGGTGGGTGAAACTACAGTCTGAAAGTAGAGTGCTGGGTGAGCTGTTGGACTTCATTACTAGTGGCAGAGCCCCTGAGAGGATTCGGCGTAAGAGTGCAGATCCTGAACTCATCAAACTGTGGAGACAGCGCCATCAACTCTTCCTACAAAAGGGCCTATTGCTACGGAGAAGCCTAGACCCAGTGTCCAACGAGAGAGTGCACCAGATCCTCATACCCCGACGAGATGCAGGTATGGTGTTGGAGATGTACCACAATCAATCCGGTCACTTTGGGGTCCAAAAGACTGAGGCTAATATCCGCCATCGGTTTTACTGGGTGGGCATGAGAGAAGACATTGAGAAATGGTGTCGGGAGTGTGTAGCCTGTGCCTTAAAACGAGGTGAACACCATGATCAGAGGGCACCGCTGAGACCCATTGTAAGTACCCGTCCTCTTGAACTTGTCGCCATCGACCATGTGAAGTTGGAGCCTAGTCGCTCAGGGTATGCTTATGCCATGACTATTATTGATCATTTCACTAAGTTTGTTGTAGCGGTGCCTGTGAGAGACCAGACAGCCAAGACTACAGCCGAACTGTTCTGGAAGCACTTCCTCCTGCCCTACGGATGTCCAGAAAAGATCCTCACCGATCAAGGACCTGCTTTTGAGTCCCATCTGTTCCATGAACTGTGCCGCTTACACAACTGTAAGAAGATCCGGACAACGGCCTATCATCCTCAAGGTAATGGATTATGTGAAAAAATGAATCAGACCTTGATAGAGATGCTGAGGGCCGTGCCTCCTGAAAACAGAGGAGATTGGCCTAATCTGTTGCCGCAGCTCATGTTCACATACAATCATACCATACATTGTTCCACCGGGTATACCTCGTTTTACTTGATGTTTGGGCGCCAAGGGACATTGCCTGCTGATCATTCATTGGACATACATGTGCCGGATTGCATTAACCCGTTACCTAACACCGACTGGGTTGCTGAACATCAAAGGCGATTGAATGCAGCCAAAGCCATTGTTCAGGAACGTATGGACTTTGCTAGAGACCGACAGCAGAGAGACTATGATCAGGCAGCCCAGGCAGAACCCCTGACCATAGGGGCCGTGGTATGGTTAAAGAATAACCGTCGTACAAGTAAACTGGACAGTAAATGGGAACAAAGTCCCTATGTTGTCACTGCAATCCCAAATGTTGGGACTCATACTTATGAGATCACCCGGGAGGGCAAGGGATCCCAAATTGTACACCGAAACCGGTTAAAGCTCTGCCTGACACCAGAACCCAGTGCCGAGAGTTCTGGATCTGAATTCCCTGTGTCAGAGTCAGCAATACAGCCGAGGATCCTATGCAGGCTGTCAATCATCTAAGGTATGACGCTGATCCCATGCATTGGCTTCTGACACCGTGGTTGAACTTGCTGGTGCCTGCTCCGGCCCCTGCTGTCTCTTCACCTCCAGAAGAGCCGGTTCAAGATGCCCCAGATCCAGTTCACCCTCTCGTGGATATTGTTGTTCCAGTTGTTCCTGACCAAGCTCTCGCTGATGGAGACCCTCCTGTTGCTCCTGTCTCTTCTACTTCGTTGCTAAGGGAAGAGGAGACCCCTGTACTGAGAAGGTCTACCCGGATGACCAGGGGACGCCCGCCAGTCCGTTTAGGAGACTTTGACTATTCTGGTGGTGTCTCCTCCCAAACCGTTGCTACCGGTAATACCTTGTTGGACATTTGTGCGCAAGAATGGACTCCCCCACGTGAGCCCTTGCCTGTGCTACACCCACAGGAAACCCCTGGGTAGTTCCGTTATTATACTGTTTTATCTATTTTACTGTTCTATTATGGACTTTTTCATTGTCATGGACTATCCTGGTTATAATGTTACGCTGCGCCAGGTCAGCGCCCCAGTTCCATTCACTATCCTGAGAAGAAGAGAACGACGCCCCTTGTCACTACCCTGCACCTTTATCAATTGGACCTGATCTGAATGTAAATGCAGATGAATTACATATATGTATGCCTGCATGTGTCTTTTTCTGTTTCAGGTAGAGATTCCAGTTGGGCGAGCCCTGATTGAGTACGAGGTCGTACTCAGCTTAAAGCAGTGGGGTATGTAGTGTACGGGGACTGTAATACCCGTCACTACCAAAGGTCACTTGGTGTGCTGTCGTCCCTCCTTATTTATGGGGAAGTTGGTATATGTCATCTTTAAAAAATGTCATTTAATGTAATGCTATGTATTTCCCTGTTACTGTGAAACTTGCATGTACAGGCCTGCTAGGGGTGTCATTCCAGCTCTTAGTCACTAGAGGGAGCTAGGGAGCCCTAGTTTATATAAGGCCCAGTCAAGGAAGGGAAAGTCAGTCTAATCTAGAGTTCCGTGCAGAAGCTTCTAGAGTCTGAGGAAGCTGTGAGAGAGACAGAGGCAAAGCTCAGGAAAGCAAGAGGTACTCAAGATAACAGAGGAGGTACTTTATAAAGAGAAAACCAAGGATATACGCCAGAGTTAAGGTATTGGGCCTTGGAGAAGATTTTCTATGTCCCAGGATCAGTCAGAGATAGAGTGCAAGCTCTTGTACTGCAAGTCCTGTGTGTTTCACACTCTGAATTCACCTTGCTTAATCTGTATTGCCTGCATCGACCGTATTGAAAAATCAACTGTATGCAAAGGAACTGCGCTTCCGTGAATGTCTCTGTATGGAAACTACTAAAGTTGGAGTTTTGTTTTAACATCACGTGGTTCCTCATTTATTCCTGCTATCCGCAAACGGCGTGCCACCGTTTAATTGGCACTGGCGTCACGAACATTACTTATCAACACCTGCCCTTGCAGAGAGTCAGCCGTCTCAGGTTAGTGTCTATTGCACTACAACATCCAGGAACACTATTAACACAACTTGAGTACGCTGCATACACAGCACCAAAGGCACGCCCCTATCCAGAGTCATATGACAGTCAGGTGACTGGTCACCAGGGATATTGTGGACCACGTGGGACTAGGGTGACCACGTGTCCCGGATCGCCCGGGACAGTCCCGCATTTGGAGAGTCTGTCCCGGGTCCCGGTCACCCTCATTCCGGACAATGCAGTGTCCCGGAATGACGTGAGCCGCTGACCGCTGCTGTGACAGTCACTTCTTTATACTATGCGATCGCCGAATCAGATCGGCATTGCATAGTACTGTCCTGTGTGTGTGTGTGACTCCTCCCCTGCCTTGCTGTGCGGCCGAGTAGCGTGACCGCGACCGCGTGATCTTAGACTCACGTGACGTCGGCCGGGCCGGGATCTCTACTGTGCCTGTAACTGTGCGGCCGTTATCAGCATTAGGCCTCATGCACACCACCGTTGTTGTGTTCCGTTCCGCAAAATGGGATTCCGTTGTTCCGTGATCCGTTTCCGTTTTTGTTTCCGTGTGTCTTCCTTTATTTTTGGAGGATCACTAGACATGAAGGAAAGTTAAAAAAAATCTAAGTCAGTTTGCCTTGCAAATGATAGGAAAAAAACGGACAACAATCTTGTGTGCCTCCGCGTTTTTTCACGGTCCTATTGACTTGAATGGGTCCGCGAACCGTTTTCCGTGAAAAAAATAGGACAGGTCATATTTTTTGGACGGACTGGAACCACGGATTACGGACGCGGATGACAAACGGTGCTTTAGCCGAGTTTTCAACGGACCCATTGAAAGTCAATGGGTCCGCAGAAAAACACGGAAAACGGAACAACGGACACGGAACACAACAACGGTCGTGTGCATGAGGCCTTAAAGAGGACAAAATGTAAGTTTAACTTTGCAATGAATAGTGATGTCTGCTCCTTCTTCTTTGGGTTTAGGGCAGCAAATATTTATTTCTTAGAAAGTTGGATGTTGTGTGACTTGTAAAACGTGTAGTAAGTTAGTTACTACATGGAATTAGAGGCAGGAAATGGAATGTAAGTGCAAATTAAAAGATAAATGGAGAGAGGCTCAGGCAACATATAAGCAATGGATATGTAGATGTTAGGGCATGCAAGTCTGGAATATTGTTTTTGACATTAGGAAAAAATAAATAAAGGTGCTGTGAACTGGCCTTCTCCAGTGAAATAACAAACATAAAAATACCACAGATTATACATTCAACACACTGCCGCCCCACTAGTATTTGTCAGATACTTCATTGATAACTGAATGCCCACTCCCTGTAGCATGTAAGCTCATTGAGCAAGGCCCTCTGTTCCTGTGCGTCCATTTGTCTGGTTACAATTACATGTCTGTTAGTCGACCCATTGTACAGCGCTACGGAATTTGCTGGCGCTATATAAATAATAAAATGAGTTTGACGAAATGCACTTGTGAAAGTAAGTGTCCCTGAATGGCAGTTAGGAAATGTGGTCACCCTACGTGGGACGCCACAGGTCCTGCAACAACATAGAATAGAGGACATCACCCCGGACGGCTCAAATATCACGGTGGGAACTTCGTTTATAGGACCACCAGATAAACAGACCATCTATCCACCCACTGTGAGTAATTTGCAACAAACCACGAGGGGTAAGAGATATATTTCGTTACTACAAATAACGACACCCACCGCGATTTATATGCTAAATTGGAATTTCACATATTGGCACATATTATGAGGGCACTATGGGGACATTGGCTCTACAGGGAGCACTAAGAGGAGGTATTTTTTATACTGCCAAACAACAGGGCATTTGTATTTTGTCTGTAACACATTATAAAGAGAATTATTACTACCGGGAGCATTATGGTGGGCTTTATTACAGTTGAGGGACTATGAGAAACATGAATACTAGTATGAGCACTATGGGAGCATTATTACTTCTGGGACACAGTAGGAAATTATTACTATAGGGCCACTATTACTACTATGTGTTGTCTGGTAGATAATTAGTTCTATTGGTGGGACTTTGGGGAGCAGTATTACTGTGGGGGGGCACCCTGGCACAGTATCAGCTGAGTACAATTATTTTTGGGGAACATTATGTTTACACTATTAGTGTCAGGGACACTGTTTCCTGGGCACAGTTATTTTTTCGGACACTGTGTGCAATAATTATTGAAGTGGAACTATCTGTGTGTAACTTGTATAGGGAGCACAGCGGGCACAGTATTGGGGGTGGCAGGATGGGGTGTTCAGAAGGTGGGAGGATGATGGAAAAGTAGGAAACTAAGATGTCTGTGAAACTCTGCAGAGGAGAGATGGCTGAAAGAAATCATCATGGCGGTCTGGTCTGAAAGGAGAAGATGAGGACAGAGAACATCTACATCAAAGAAGACGTCACTGGATGGAAGAGGTATGTGGACCTGTATTAGGCTACCTTCACATCTGAGTTAGTGATTCTGGCAGGCTGTGCTCCAGCACTGCTGGATGAAGACAGAATGTCCGCCGGCCCCATTAACTATAGAGATCCGGCCACAATCTGGCAAAAATGCAGAGAATCAGCGAGACACAAACCGCTGCATGCCTGAGTTTGTGTCCGGCCAATTCCTTGCATTCTTTGCCGGATCAGGTGGCCGGAGCGTAGTGCCGCAGGTGTGAAAGTAACCGTACCCTGTATGTTTTGTATTGCTATAAGTAATGTTAGGAGAGAATAGGTTAGGTTGCGAATTTGGCTTGGGGGGGGGGGGGCAGGCACATTCTTTGCACAAGGGCCCTCTGCTGTCTGCGTCCGCCCCTGAGGGTGTTCAAATACTTCTGTTCCTCACTGTACACACAGTTTTACACCAGGTTTCCATAACAACCCAGCCTTTTTTCTTCACTGCTGTAAGTCAGCTTTAGGCTAGGACTACAGGACGACATGCACAGCTCAGCAGACAGTATCACACGATAGACTTAGATACACAGCAGACAGTATAACACGATAGACTTAGATACACAGCAGACAGTATAACACAATAGACTTAGATACAAAGCAGACAGTATCACACATGATAGGATTAGATACACAGCTCAGCAGGCAGTATCACACAGGATATGATTAGATACACAGCTCAGCAGACAGTATCGCACAGGATAGGATTAGATACACAGCTCAGCAGACAGTATGACACAGGATAGGATTAGATTCATAGCTCAGCAGACAGTATCACACAGGATTGAATTAGATACACAGCTCAGCAGACAGTATCACACAGGATAGGATTAGATACACAGCTCAGCAGGCAGTATCACACAGGATAGGATATTAGATACACAGCTCAGCAGACAGTATCACACAGGATAGGATTAGATACACAGCTCAGCAGACAGTATCACACAGGATAGGATTAGATACACAGCTCAGCAGACAGTATCGCACAGGATAGGATTAGATACACAGCTCAGCAGACAGTATGACACAGGATAGGATTAGATACACAGCTCAGCAGACAGTATCACACAGGATAGGATTAGATTCATAGCTCAGCAGACAGTATCACACAGGATTGAATTAGATACACAGCTCAGCAGACAGTATGACACAGGATAGGATTAGATACACAGCTCAGCAAACAGTGGGGTGGGGTACTGTAGAGGTCACTATTATTGGGGATACTGTCGATATCTTTTAACAACGCACAGAAACATTAAATAAAATAGAGGAAATATACCCGTGCGAAGCCGGGTCCTTCTGCTAGTCTCTTATATATACAGGGAGTGCAGAATTATTAGGCAAGTTGTATTTTTGAGGATTAATTTTATTATTGAACAACAACCATGTTCTCAATGAACCCAAAAAACTCATTAATATCAAAGCTGAATATTTTTGGAAGTAGTTTTTAGTTTGTTTTTAATTTTAGCTATTTTAGGGGGATATCTGTGTGTGCAGGTGACTATTACTGTGCATAATTATTAGGCAACTTAACAAAAAACAAATATATACCCATTTAAATTATTTATTTTTACCAGTGAAACCAATATAACATCTCAACATTCACAAATATACATTTCTGACATTCAAAAACAAAACAAAAACAAATCAGTGACCAATATAGCCACCTTTCTTTGCAAGGACACTCAAAAGCCTGCCATCCATGGATTCTGTCAGTGTTTTGATCTGTTCACCATCAACATTGCGTGCAGCAGCAACCACAGCCTCCCAGACACTGTTCAGAGAGGTGTACTGTTTTCCCTCCTTGTAAATCTCACATTTGATGATGGACCACAGGTTCTCAATGGGGTTCAGATCAGGTGAACAAGGAGGCCATGTCATTAGATTTTCTTCTTTTATACCCTTTCTTGCCAGCCACGCTGTGGAGTACTTGGACGCGTGTGATGGAGCATTGTCCTGCATGAAAATCATGTTTTTCTTGAAGGATTCTTCCTGTACCACTGCTTGAAGAAGGTGTCTTCCAGAAACTGGCAGTAGGACTGGGAGTTGAGCTTGACTCCATCCTCAACCCGAAAAGGCCCCACAAGCTCATCTTTGATGATACCAGCCCAAATCAGTACTCCACCTCCACCTTGCTGGCGTCTGAGTCGGACTGGAGCTCTCTGCCCTTTACCAATCCAGCCACGGGCCCATCCATCTGGCCCATCAAGACTCACTCTCATTTCATCAGTCCATAAAACCTTAGAAAAATCAGTCTTGAGATATTTCTTGGCCCAGTCTTGACGTTTCAGCTTGTGTGTCTTGTTCAGTGGTGGTCGTCTTTCAGCCTTTCTTACCTTGGCCATGTCTCTGAGTATTGCACACCTTGTGCTTTTGGGCACTCCAGTGATGTTGCAGCTCTGAAATATGGCCAAACTGGTGGCAAGTGGCATCTTGGCAGCTGCACGCTTGACTTTTCTCAGTTCATAGGCAGTTATTTTGCGCCTTGGTTTTTCCACACGCTTCTTGCGATCCTGTTGACTATTTTGAATGAAACGCTTGATTATTTGATGATCACGCTTCAGAAGCTTTGCAATTTTAAGAGTGCTGCATCCCTCTGCAAGATATCTCACTATTTTTGACTTTTCTGAGCCTGTCAAGTCCTTCTTTTGACCCATTTTTCCAAAGGAAAGGAAGTTGCCTAATAATTATGCACACCTAATATAGGGTGTTGATGTCATTAGACCACACCCCTTCTCATTACAGAGATGCACATCACCTAATATGCTTAATTGGTAGTAGGCTTTCGAGCCTATACAGCTTGGAGTAAGACAACATGCATAAAGAGGATGATGTGGTCAAAATACTCATTTGCCTAATAATTCTGCACGCAGTGTATATAAAAATGAGTTTCTGTCTGTCTGTTCTTTATGCACAGCCAAATGACTGGACCGATCTGCACCAAATTTGGCACATGGCTACATCAGGTGTCCAGGAAGGTTTTAGAACGGGTCTCAGCTCTGTAGGATGTACTGTTCCTGAGATATTCCCAAAAATGCAAATATGACACCATTATATGATCTACATTCGCCAATAGAAGCGTGCAGGTCTTTCACTCATATCCTAACTGCCATACACATGGTCACATGACCCTTATCAGCCAATAGAAGCTCACAGGTACTCCAGTCTCGACAGTTTTACACCAGATTTCCATAACAACCCAGCCATTTTTCTTCACTGCTGTAAGTCACTGTTAAAGGGGCAGGGTGCTGTGGATGACACTGTTAAGGGAGCGGAGTGCTGTGGAGGTTACACTTAAGGGGATGGTGCGCTATGGAGGTCAGTATTAAGGGGCTGGGTGCTGTAGAGGTCACTGTTAAGGGGGCGGGGTATTATGAAGGTCACATTTTAAGAGAATGGAGCTCTGTGGAGGTCACTGTTAAGGGGGCGGGTTATTGTGGAAATCACTGTTAAGGATACGGGGAACTGTGGAGGTCACTAATAAATGGGCGGCTGCTGTGGAGGTCACTGTTAAAGGGGCGGGTGCTGTGGAGGTCACTGTTAAGGCAGCAGGGTACTGTGGAAGTAACTGTTAAAGTGGAAGGCGTGCTGGAGGTCACTGTTAAGGGGGTAGGGCACTGTGGAAGTTACTGTTAAGGGGGCGGGCCACTGTGGCGGTCACTGCTAAGGCAGCAGGGTACTGTGGAAGTCAATGTTGAAGGGGAAGGCATTGTGGAGGTCACTGTTAAGAGGGAGGGCGGTTGTGGAGGTCACTGTTAAGGCAGCGGGGTACTGTGTAAGTCACTGTTAAAGGGACGGGAGTTGTGGAGGTCACTCTTAAGGCGGCAGGGTACTGTGGAAGTCACTGTTAAAAGGGGAGGGCGCTGTGGAGGTCTCTGTTAAGGGGGCAGGGAATGGTGGAGGTCACTGTTAAGGGAGCAGTGTACTGTTGAGGTCACTGTTAAGGGGATGGGGTACTGTGAAGGTGAATGTTAAGGGGGCAGCACTGTGGAGGTGACTGTTAAGGGGCAGGGCACTGTGGAGGTCACTTTTAAGGGGGCGGGGTGCTGTGGAGGACAGCGTTAAAGGGGGCTTGTAGTGTGAAGGGGTTACTGTTAAGGGGGTAGGCTGCTGTGGAGGTCACAGTTAAGCAGGAAAAGTGCTGTAGAGGTTTTTGTTAGGTGGGCGGGTGGAATGCTTGGGGGGTCACTGTTAAAAGGGCGGGCTGCTGTGAAGGTCACATTTTAATTAGGCGAGACACTGTGGGGGGGTCAGTGTTAAGAGGTGGGAGCTGTGGAGGTCACTTAAAGGGGGGTTGTTATAGAGGTCACTGTTATGGGGGATACTGTAGATATCTTTTAACAACACACAAATATTAAATGAAATAGATGAAATATACCCGTGAGAAGCCGGGTCCTTAATAGTGACACCATGCGCTTGGCGCGCTGCCGCCTCGTCTGACAGTCTATCCTAATGGAGATTAATTAGCTTCGAGCTCAGCTCTAATTACAGGGAAGGCAGTGTAAGACGGGTGTTGCTCCCATTGCTCCTCATAGTAAAAGCTGTTGTTTGCTTTACCTTCACAATTGCTCATTAACAGTACCGTGAGAGCAGCGGACATCAGACAGCGTTAACCCATTGTCTGCTGCAGCATTCGAAAATCTATTCTGTTCAGCTCTTCGAGGTTTCTAACCATATCTGTAAACCCTGATTGATTTTATATGATTACTTCATTATTTATATATTTCTCGTATTAATCTGTTATTTCCTACTGTGACGATACCACACCTCACAGTCCTGCCTGACGTCAAGTACGTCGGAATCACGCGGTACGGTTTCGCCACTGGTTACCAAGACATGATGTTACACACTCCCTGACCCCCTTCAGAGAAAGACAATGGCCTCTGGCCTGAACGGGCACTTTAACTCTTAGTCAGTCGTGCCCCATGGAGGATCCCACTCCTTTTGGTCCTGGTAGCCAAAAATCCACAAACCCATTATGGATCATAGCTCCTCACCGAAAAGTCATAAGGAGATGGTTCTGGGTCAACGGATCTGTCTGGACCGTTGCATACCTCCCAACTTTCCAAAAAGGGAAACAGGGATAAAAGAAGAAGCTTGTGAATCGCACCGCAATTTTTTTTTTTAGACCACACCCATGCCACGCCCTGTACACACCCATTTCCCTGCCCACTGGCACCAATTTACGCCCGGTTGTGTGAATGGACCCTAAGGTGCGTCATCAGTGACACTTGGTGGTGACAGCAGCGCTGAGTGCCAGTAGCTACTAACAACACCTACTTGTCCATGCTAAATCCTTAGCGTGTGTCCTAATTATAACTAAATGGGACAAGACTGGCACCTCTACTCCCAGCAGAATGATGTCGGACACCATTCTGCTGGGAGTAGAGGTGCCTGAGACTCACTATTTGACTAAAGCTCAGCCACTGTGACATGGCTGAGCCTCAAGAGGTTAAACTAAAAACAACTGAACTGGACAGGAAAAATAAATAAATAAATAAATAAATAAATAAATAAATAAATGGACCTTACTAGTGTTTAAAGACAGGCCAGCAGCAAGCAAGAGAGGGACCAACTGCACCCATGGGAGGAAGGCAGGAGGATCCAAGTACACACTTATTTTGTTTCTCACTGAGTGGTCATCCTCTGGTGATCACAGAAGAACTTGGGGCATGTTGTTAGGAGCGCGTCTGGGGTGCCAATGGTGAGGACTGCAGAAGGAGGAGGCAATGATCGCGTTATTTTCCTGGGACCCGGCCTCTCCTTCTGCAAGTCTCTCTCAAGGCTCCCGCACTCTCATCCCTGGCTCATGTGAGGAGGCAGGGTCAAGACTGACTGACTGGCACAGAGCAGCATCGCACACTGGCACAGTGAGTGAGAGGCAGGACACTCCCTGCATGGCCCAGCTTATCATAAGTCAGGACATGCAGGCAGATGCCTGGGACGGAGGGACAACTGAGACTGTCCCGCCCCTGTGTCCCACAAGCTAACAAAGACTGGGCGAAAATCTGTCTTGGTCCCAGGGTCGCAAAGACGTGAACAGTGAATTTCTGAGATGTAAGGTCAGTTGATTATTTCTTATGAACTGCTGGTTCCATAAGATAAAAGGTCATACCCCTACTTACAATATCAATAAGAAATATAAATAAAAGCACTGAAACCAATCACTTTTGTTTGTAAATAATTGTTTCATAAATTGGCCACGGCCTTTATTAATTAATAAATAACATTCATAACTCAATTTAAACATATTCATTATAAACTTTGAAAAAAAATAAAAAACAATACACGAGCTCAGCCATAAGCTCAAGCTCAAATTGAAGATTTATCAACAACTCATACCCCATAAACTTTAAAACAAGCTGTGACCCGAAAAGAACAAACAACATATTGGGAGGGCGGGCGGGGCAGCGTCGATCTTCTTATCTTCTCAGATGAGGTAGCATCCCAGCTTCTGCTGCACCCGCATATTTATCCCCTCAAGCCCCTATGCCATAACCAATCACAGCCTTGTCACCAAGGCAAATGAATAAGAATATCCAGCACCGTCATTGGCCACACTTTTAACCAATAAAATAAAGGTTGCCACACCAGGGCAAAATAGCCCAAGCGGTGGCAACTCCAATCAAATCCATGTTGCCATCCCAGGCAATCTGCCCGGAGATGGCAACACTAAAAATGGCGAGAAATATTCCCGCCAAAACTATCAAGGGAACCAACATAGGGATGACCTTAATCCCATGTGGATCCCTCCTTAATGTCCAGGATCCTACTATGGGATAAAAGGTCATACCCCTATTTACAATATCCTTAAGAAATATAAATAAAAGCACTGAACCCAATCACTTTTGTTTGGAAATAATTGTTTCATAAATTGGCCAAGGCCTTTATTAATTAATAAATAACATTCATAACTCAATTTAACCACTTCCCGACGCATGACGTACTACTACTACCCGCAAAAAATGTGACCCTACCTAAGAGAATCGGTCAAAAACTAAAAAATACTATGGCTCTCAGACTATGGATACACTAAAATATCATTATTGCGGTTTCAATAATGCTATTATTGTGTAAAACTTAAATAAATGAGAAAAAGTAGACATATTAGGTATTACCACGTCCGTAACGATCTGCTCTGTAAAAAAGTCACATGACCTAATCCCTCAGGTAAACGCTGTAAATATAAATAAATAAAAACTGCACCAAAACAACCAATTTTTTGGTCACCTTGCCCCATAAAGTGTAATAATGAATGATCAAAAAATCATATGCACCCGTACTTGGTACCAATAAAATCGTCAAACTCTTTCTGCAAAAAATGAGCCCCTGCACAAGACGATCGGCAGAAAAATGAAAAAAATAGATACCAAACCAAATTTTTGTTTTCAAAAATGCTTTATTATGTAAAACTGAAACAAACATCATAGAAAGTAGACATATTTGATATCATTGCATCCGTAACAACCTGCTGTATAAAAATAGTGCATGATCTAACCTGTCAGATGAATGTTGTTAAAAAAAAAAAAAAAAAGTGCCAAAACATAATATAGAGCAATTAAAATTCATATGTACCCCAAAATAGTACCAATAAAACTTGCACCTTATCCTGTAGTTTCCAAAATGTGGTAACTTTTTTGAGTTTCTACTGTAGGGGTGCATCAAGGGGGCTTCAAATGGGACATGGCATCTAAAAACCAGTTCATCTAATTCTGCCTTCCAAAAACCATATGGCGTTCCTTTCCTACTGCGCCCTGCCGTGTGCCCGTACATCAGTTTACGATCACATGTGAGATGTTTCTGTAAACCGCAGAATCACGGTAATAAATATTGAGTTTTATTTGGCTGTTAACCCTTGCTTTGCTACTGGAAAAAATGGATTAAAATCTGCCAAAAAAGTGAAATTCAGAAATTTCATCTCCATTTTCCATTAATTCTTGTGGAACACCTAAAGGGTTAACAAAGTTTGTGAAATCTGTTTTGTATACCTTGTGGGGTGTAGTTTCTAAAATGGGGTCATTTTTGGGTGGTTTCTATTATGTAAGCCTCATAAAGTGACTTCAGACCTGAACTGGTCCTTAACCCCTTCCCGACTGCAATCCGTTTATATACATGGTATTTGCACATGCCCCGTGCAGCTAGCATGTGTATAAACGTCAAGTCAGCTTTATAATCCAAGCGCTGCAAAACGCTTGGATTAAAGCTTCTGCCCCTGACCTGCTGAGTGCAGTAATGCCGGCAAGGGACCAATCAGAGTGGTCCCTTGCCGACAATCTATCTGATTGGTTAGTCTGTGCAGACTAACCAATCCGATCGCGGCAGTGAAAAATTGCCTGTTCCAGGCTCTGATCTGCGCTCTGCAGATCAGAGCCTGAAATAAGGTAATGTGTCCTCGTGCCCCCGATCTGTGCCCCCTTCCTGTGCGCCTCCTGTCCCCGCCTGCCCCTGATGCAGTTCCCCCCACCCCTATCCATATTCATGCAGCCTGCCCCTGATGCGGTCCGCCCCCTCCCCGCCCCATACATTCATCCTGCCCCCATTTGCTACTGCCCCTCAATGCTGACCGTACCTTACCCCTCCCCCTTTCCAGCGCTGCCCCCTGCCCTTTGCCCCCGATGCGGTGCGGTCCCCCTGCTGTGTGTGATGGCGGTGGCTCTGTTCCTGAGCTGCCGCCATCAGCAGCGAGTGTCAGCTCTATGCTGACACTCTGCTGTAACCCCTTAGATCCCGCGGCAGCGGCATCCATGGGGTTAATAGAGGGAGGGGGCTCCCTCTCTCAACCATCGGGGCTGCCGCGCTTTGCAAAGCGTCCGGTGTTGTCACCTACAGGACATCTGATAGTATTATACTTTGCAATGCAAGAGCATTGCAAAGTATAGTACAGCCATCAGCCCCACTGGATCTTCCAGATCCAAGAGGGACTTGATAAAAAAAAAAAGTGAAAATAATAAAAGTAAAATAAAATATTTTTTTTTAATGTAAATTAAAAAAATGAATTGCCTTTTCCTATAAAAAAATAAAAATACACATATTAGGTATCACCGCGTCCGTAACGACCATCTGTATAGATGTATCACATGATAGACCCCGTCCGATAAACAACATAAAAATTTAAAAAACTGTGTAAAAAAAGCAATTTTTGTCACCTTACATCACAAAAAGTGCAACACCAAGCGATCAAAAAGGTATATATCAAACAAAATGGTACCAATAAAACTGCCACCTCATCCCGCAAAAAATGAGAGCCTACATAAGAAATTCGCTCTAAAAATAAAAAAACTATAGTTCTTAGAACATTGAGACACTAAAACATAATTTTTTATTTCAAATATGCTATTATTGTGTTAAAGTGAAATAAAAAAAAGTGTACATATTAGGTATCTCCGCATCCGTAATAACCATCTCTATAAAAATATCACATGACCTAACCCCTCAGGTGAACACCGTAAAAAAAAAACTGTGCCAAAAAAGCCATTTTTGTCACCTTACATCACAAAAAGTGCAACAGCAGGCGATCAAAAAAGCTTATGACCCCCAAAATAGTACCAATCAAACCGTCACCTCATCCCGCAAAAAATGATACCCTATTTAAGACAATCGCCCAAAAAATAAAAAAACTATGGCTCTCAGACTATGGAGACACTAAAACATCATTTTTTTGGTTTCATAAATGCTATTATTGTGTAAAACTTAGTATACATATAAAGTATACATATTAGGTATTGCCACGTCCGTAATGATCTGCTCTATAAAACTGTCACATGACCTAACCCCTCAGATGAACGCTGTAAAAATAAATAAATAAAAACTGTTCCAAAACACCCAAATTTTTGGTCACCTTGCACCACAAAGTGTAATAATGAATGATCAAAAAATCCTATGTACCCAAAAATGGTACCAATAAAAACCTCAACTCTTTCTGCAAAAAACAAGCCCCTGCACAAGACGATCGGCAGAAAAATAAAAAACATATGGCGTTCAGAAAATGGACACACAAAAACATAATTTCTTTTTAAAAAATGTTTTATTATGTAAAACTGAAACAAACAAAGTAAACATATTTGATATCACTGCATCCGTAACAACCTGCTCTATAAAAATAGCACATGATCTACCCTGTCAGATGAATCTTGTAAAAAAAAACATCAATAAAACGGTGCCATTTTTGGTTACCTTGCCTCACAAAAAACGTAATATAGAGCAATTAAAAATCATATGTACCTCAAAATAGTATCAATCCAACTGGCACCTTATTCCCTAGTTTCCAAAATGGGGTCACTTTTTAGGGGTTTCTACTCTAGGGGTGCATCAGGGGGGCTTTAAATGGGACATGGCATCTAAAACCAGTCCAGCAAAATCTGCCTTCCAAAAACCATACGACGCTCCTTTTCTTCTGCGCCCTGCCGTGCGCCCTTACATCAGTTTACGACCACATGTGGGGTGTTTCTGTAAACCGCGGAATCAGGGTAATAAATATTGAGTTTTGTTTGGCTGTTAACCCTCAATGTGTTAAAGAAAAAAATGTAATAAAATGGAAAATCTGCCAAAAAAGTGAAATTTTGAAATTTCATCTCCATTTTCCTTTAATTCTTGTGGAACACCTAAAGGGTTAACAAAGTTAGTAGAATCAGTTTTGAGTAACTTAAGGGGTGTAGTTTCTACAATGGGGTCATTTATGGGGGGTTTCCACTGTGTAAGCCCCACAAAGTGACTTCAGACCTGAACTGGTCCTTAAAAAGTGGGTTTTGGAAATTTTCTTAAAAATTTTAAGAATTGCTTCTAAACTTCTAAGCCTTCTAACGTCCTAAAAAAATAAAATGACATTTCCAAAATGATGCCAACATAAAGTATACATATGGGGAATGTTAAGTAATAAATATTTTATTAGGTATTTTATTAGGCAGAGAAATTGAAATTTAGAAAATTGTGAATTTTTCAATTCTTTTTGTAAATTTTTTCATTAATAAAGGTGAAATATATTGACTCAAATTTATGACTATCATGAAGTACAATATGTCACGAGAAAACAATCTCAGAATAGCTTGGATAAATAAAAGTGTTCCAAAGCTATTACCACATAAAGTGACGCATGTCAGATTTGTAAATTTTGACCTGGACACTGGGGCATTAATGACCCTTGGTCATGAAAGGGTTAAAAAGTGGGTTTTGGAAATTTTCCAAAAAATTTCAAAATTTGCTTCCAAACTTCTAAGCCTTCTAACGTCCCCAAAAAATAAAATGTCATTTTTAAAATGATCCAAACATGAAGTAGACATATGGGGAATGTAAAGATATTACTATTTTTGGAGGTATTACTATGTATTATAAAAGTAGAGAAATAGAAATTTGCTAATTTTTCCACATTTTTGGTAAATTTGGTATTTTTTTATGAATAAAAATTATTTTTTTTACTAATTTTTACCACTGTCATTAAGTATGATATGTGATGAGAAAACAATCTCAGAATGGCCTGTATAAGTAAAAGCGTTTTAAAGTTATTACCATATAAAGTGACGCATGTCAGATTTGCAAAAAATGGCCTGGGCAGGAAGGTGAAAACAGGCCTGGGTTTGAAGGGGTTAAACATGTTCATTATAAACTCTGATAAAAAAAACAATACTCGAGCTCTGGCTCAAATTGAAGAATTATCAACAACTCATACCCCACCAGCTTGCAGCCTATAAAGGCACCCCACCAAAAATTAGCTCAACAATGGCTTGCAAATCCAAATTAAAAATATCCAAGCCAATGTCAGATAAATGTACAGCATCAGAGAAATAAAGGTCGGGCACACCACCTTCCAAATCGATATGCCTAAAAGTAAAACCCCATAACATTGGAAGGAAGTTTGACATTAATCTGTTAATTCTACGACAAATTCTTTCTAAGTGCTTCATGGAAGGCAATTGGAGCCAAATTAGATGGGGAATAATCTCTGAAAAGACAATTCTGGCATTTGGAAAAAAAAGTACCTACATTAAACCAGATTTCATCTGGAAAACTAAATCAATAGTACCCAACTTGCCAATATCATTACCTCCAAGATGTATAATAATTAAATAGATAATTTGCTGACATTATAATAAGTATTTGATTCCAGAGGTCTGGCCATCTCATACCTCTTACCCCATTCCAATAAAGTTGAACTGCTGCTAAAGACATAGATAAAGTTCATATGGTCGTACACTGGTTCTCAGTTTCGCCCAGTGGATAAAGGAGTGACCAATGATCCATACCACCTTACCTGGAATAAATGATACAATCAATTAAATCCGGATGGATATAAGAAGTATAACAGCTAGATGACCAACGACCAATCCCTTGAATTGAGGACTCATCAAGACCAAGTCGAAAAACCTCAGTTGCAGCACCAATACGAAAAGAATGGGAAGAAAAAGTGGCAATCACTTAAACCGAAAACCGAAATACCACGTGAAAAAACAGCACGAAACTGAAACTGTGCCACTGGGGAACCATCCATATGAACCAAAAAAATTAACAGAACCATGGGGGCGGATAGACAAATAATGTAAACAAAAAGGAAACCGGACACATTGAACTTGAAGAGATACAGCCAATACGAATCCAGCAGCCTCTACCTTCCTGATCTGTCTTAGAATGACTAATAAACAACTAATAAACCCGTCAACTGAAACTGAGACCTTGGAAGGAGCTCACTGATCCGCAATGCACCAAAGAATATAAGAACATAAGCCGTGGAAAACAAACATGCTTCATAATCCGAGGAATAAACTGAACTATTTGCTACCACCAAGGACAAGAATATATCAGGAGTAATAGGACAATGCGCATCCACAACACAATTACCCTTATTATACCCTTTTAACAGATGCTTAATAATGAAGATTTCACAAAAAGACTTATTGCCTAACAAAAAGCAACAGCAGACTGCTCTGAGAATAACAAAGGAGACAATGATAAATTAGACATAAAACTAGACCATTTAGACCAAGCGCTTACACAACTTGACCATGTTGATGAGGCAAATGACTGCTGTAATAGTCACATAATCATGACCATATCACATTCCAAAGATGAATTGGGCACTGCTCTCCCTCCCGCTCTGCGTAAGGAACCAACTGACGAATTCTGCAAAACTGAAAACGGGATAACGCATAAGCGACCTCGTTCGTTCTCCCTGAAATATGTATTGCCCTAAGCAAGATATTCCAACTCAAGCAAAGCAAAACTAAATGCTGTAACAAATCTATCACCATACTACACTTAGACGACAGAGAATTCACCATGAAAACAACACCCTTATTATCTGTGTTAAGAATTACCTTCCTATTTATAAACTGAGATCCCCAGAGTGTAATAGAAACAACAACTGGGAACAGCTCCAGCAATACCAAATTTTTAACTATTCCTCTGTCAAACCACAACTGCGGCCAACGCTCAGCACACCACTTACCCTGAAAAAAGGCACCAAAACCGACTGAACCTGAAGCATCCGTAAAAAGCTGCAGATCAGCACAAACAAAATCAGTCTGCCAAATCAAACAACCAATAAAACCCTGAAAAAATCCTAACCAGACTAATAAATCATCCTGAATCTCCCTTGAAACCCGAACATGAAGAGCAGGGTTCAGAAATCCAGCAATAAGTAAAGATAAACAACGATAAAAATACGGGCTAATGGCATAACTTAGAAAAGAACGCTAATAAACCCAAAAGAGACTGAATTTCTTTGATCATCACTCTTGACCTACGAAATAACACAGAGATCGCAGAAATAGCTTTCACTATTCTTTCAGAAGGTAGTCTGAATTCACCAGCAACCGTGTCAATTACTATTCCTAAGTACACTAAACACGTACACGGAAAAACTGTCTTATCTAAAGCCAGAGGAATCCCAAACTCAGCACAGACATTCATAAAACAATCAAGGAGTCGTGCACAAGCTGGAGTGAATCTGGACCAATAAACAAAAAATCATCCAGATAATGCGCTAATGAACCCATAGGCATACGATCTGCCACAACCCATTCCAAAAAACATGAAAATGATAATGAGCAGCCCATGGTAAAAAAAACCCAAAAAAGACAAAAACCTACTGAATTAAAACCAGTAGGATGAACCGGCAACAAACTAAAAGCAGACTTTATTTCCGCCTTAGCCAATAAAGAACCTAACCCAAAATCCTTAATTAAGGTAATTACATCATCAAAGGAAGCATAGGACACTGACACCAAACTCTTATCAATCTTGTCATTCAAAGAGGAACCAAAAGGAAAGAAAGAATTAGGCTCCTTCTTAGGAACAACCCCTAAAGGGGATACATGAAAATGCTCAAAAGGGGAGTAAACAAAAGGGCCAGCTACTCTACCTAAAGACAACTTATTAACAACTTTATCTACAGCAATATTAGGGAACTCATACACAGACAACAGATTCCTAACTACAGAACAACCTGAACCTGAAAAACCCAGTATTACAAAACCATTTTCAAAACCATTAAATAACAACTCAGCCATCTGCTGATTTGGATAGCGCCTTAGCCAAGGCAGCATGATCGACAACCTTACTGGACTCCAAGCATTTTCCCAACAATTCCCTTGAGCTTTTTTAAAACAGCGAGACATTGGGTGCCCCCCTCTGCAAAAGGAACATTTGTGTTTGTATTTACACGTAGCAGGCCATCAACACTGCGAATCATTAAAGGCAAAACAAGTGCCCTTTCTCAATAGGCCTACACTTTGTCTAGTGGTCGGTCTATGTGCTGGGGAGGGATGTTGCGGCAACATCAAATTTAACCAAAGGCCCACATCCTTAACTCCGCAGAGCACAGACGGATACACCGCAAGTTTCTGATGGAAACCTTCATCATAATAATACCACCCCAAACCAGAAAAATGTTTGTAAGCTTCCAAGACAATTTCTAGATGCTGAAATAAGCCTGATCAAAATTCAGGCTTACGTTCGCCTAATACGCTAGAAAATATACAAAATGCTCGTAGCCAGTTATTGAATGACCGCAAAACATGTTGCTTGCGGTCATCCAAACTCGACTTTTCTTCTACTTTTTCCAGCTTCAAAACAAAATACTTTGAAGCCGGCAAAAGGGGCAAAATATTGATGAATTCATTATTATACATTTTCTCTTTTACCGATGTAGCTAGATGAAAACCTAGTGGAGACACTGCTTCCTTGTAACAAGTCTCTGAGACACCCTTAGCCCTAAGAGGTGGAACGGGAATAGGTTCGTCCGTCCCTGAACCGCCCAATCCCTGTCCACCCGGACCCGCTGGACGCCATGCCGCAGATACATCAATCGTCTGCGGAAACAAAGCAGAACCAGCAGCCCCGCAGAGAGGGAGAGAGGCAGATACAGATGGAGGAACCGCAGGCATACCTTTCAAAGCATTTAAAACCTGCGACAGCAAAGGTACAAGCAAAGAAGCAGCTGGCAACTCACCCTGCTGCAATGGCGCCGACCCTCCTGACGACGTGGATGCAACCGCAGAAGATGAACCAGCCGGTGATCCCGTTGAAACAGGGTCCACCGCCGCTGCAGCTGCTGACTGAATTGAGGAAGGAATTCTTGAGACATCCGCAATAACATGAGCAGCATTCGCAGTAGAGACCGGCGCAGGGGCTAAAGACATGGGAACAACATGCATAGCACCATTATTCGCCCTTACCCCCCGCAGAAGATCTCTCACCAGACCTGACGACTGCTCCACATTCAGAGGCTCCTCCTGAAGAGAAATTCCCGGACCTGAGGAAAAGAGCAAGCAGCTAAAGAGTTAAAAATAAGCCCCGTTGCTGCACCATGATCCAGACCCCCGGACCACCAGAGGGCACTAAAGACACAGCCTGTGACGAGGATGCCAGCACAGGAAGTCTAGCAGCGTCCGGATCCCGGGACATATGAAGAAGAGCTGAAGAGGACCGGATACCAACACCAACAGCCGCATCCGGTAGGTCAGAAATTGCATCCTGCCCGGGCAACAACTCCTGGAAAGCCGCTTCTCGACGTCCCCTCACATCCGGGAGCCTAGAAGATGAAGTCCCACGCCGCTCCACTGAATGCCGATGCCTGGGGGGGGAAGGAGAAAAGACCCGGCGACGTCTCTTCTGGCGAGCCGAGCGCCGCTCACCTAATGTAGATGACGGAGTCCTCAAATCCACATTCTCCGTAACAGGCAGCGCTGGACCCGATGTATTCAGCTCCCGCAAACAGAACTCCAGCCATTCGCCTTCCGCAACACCTGCTCTTCTTTTCAGCTCCACGATTAGAACCTCCATCAGGATGGCAGCAACAATCTTCTTATCTTCTCAGATGAGGTAGCATCCCAGCTTCTGCTGCACCCGCATATTTATCCCCTCAAGCCCTATGCCATAACCAATCACAGCCTTGTCACCAAGGCAAATGAATAAGAATATCCAGCACCGTCATTGGTCACACTTTTAACCAATAAAATAAAGTACCACACAACTAGGTCTAAATTAGTTATAAAGATGGTAACCGGGATACTCAATTACTATTATCTACACACCAAAAAAATGAGTAAACTTAATTCTCAAAAGTTTAAAATTAGATATTTATTCAATAACAAGATAAAAGGACATATTCATACTAAATATATAATCGTTGCCAACATACGCAGAGACATCCAATAACAGCACCTACTGGTTACATATAAGTAGTGAACTGGCACTGCATGAAGGACTAGACTGGTGAAAACTGACATAGTGAGCAGGGAAATACATCTGCTCTAATCATTATATGCATCCACTAGTCTAGATTTAGTACTAAATACAGTGACAGAAATGTGACCAAAATGTAAGAGCTTCTTATACTATTGAAAGACAGATCATACCGGGATAGTGGCAGGGCTTGGTGGTAGCTGGCTTCTCGTTTTGAGGAGACAGCTACCACCAAGCCCTGCCACTATCCCGGTATGATCTGTCTTTCAATAGTATAAGAAGCTCTTACATTTTGGTCACATTTCTGTCACTGTATTTAGTACTAAATCTAGACTAGTGGATGCATATATTGATTAGAGAGGATGTATTTCCCTGCTCACTATGTCAGTTTTCACCGGTCTAGTCCTTCATGCAGTGCCAGTTCAATACTTATATGTAACCAGTAGGTGCTGTTATTGGATGTCTCTGCGTATGTTGGCAACGATTATATATTTAGTATGAATATGTCCGTTTATCTTGTTATTGAATAAATATCAAATTTAAAAATTTTTGGAATTAAGTTTACTCATTTTTTGGTGTGCAGCCAATAAAATAAAGGTTGCCACACCAGGGCAAAATTCCCCAAGCGGTGGCAACTCCAATCAAATCCATGTTGCCATCCCAGGCAATCTGACCAGAGATGGCAACACTAAAAATGGCGGGAAATATTCCCGCCAAAACTATCAACGGAACCAACATAGGGATGACCTTAATCCATGTGGATCCCTCCTTAATTTCCGAGATCCTACGATGATGTCTAGAGAGTTGGTGTGATGTAGGTGATCAGCTCAGTCCCCCACAGGAGGGTCTTCCTGTTAGATGAGTTAGCTTCCAATCTGGCTGATGGAGGTGGGAAATGTAAACACCTGGAGGCTTTTGAAGCAGGGTCACCTGTGGAGCCTGCTTCCTCTGCCAGTTTAGTTTACAGCAGGTGAAGGTATTAAATCATGCTTCCTCATATTCCTCACACCTCCCCCCTTTAGAGGAATGTGCTGCCCCCTGGCGCCCATCCGCACCCGCTCCTTTCCGCGATAACTCATCAGCATTCCCGTGGTCACGCCCCTTCTTGTGGCGACGGACAAAGGGGTACTGCTGGAGCACAAGGCTCCCGCGTAGCAACATCCCATTCGTTCATGATACTGTGTGCAATCAGCTGAGGGAGTTGTTGTCCGTCTCCATGGTGAGGTGGCGCCCGTACAAGTATGGCTGCAAACGATGCAGTGCCAATACAATTGCCAGGCACTCTCCATCTCCATCATGGAGTAGGCCACCTACCTCGGCAGGAGCTTTCAGCTCAAAACAGGATGTTCCTGGCCCGTAGTTAACCTGGCTGAGCACTGCACTGATGCTAAAATCACTGGCGTCGGTCCGTATTATAAATGGCCACGTGAAGTCGGCTGCCTGTAGTACAGTGAAGCTGGAAAGGGCATCCTTCAGCGCCTGGAATGCCGTCTCGCAGTTGCTTTTCCAATCGACTATGGAGGGCAGCTTCTTCTTGGTGAGGTTCGCCAGGCAACTATTGTGGGGAACGAACCTCCTATAGTACCCGACGGTGCCGAGGAAGGACATCACCTGTTTCTTAGTCCTGGGGGGTGGGCCAGGATGAGATGGCATTCACTTTCCCAGGCTCCGGTTTCAAAGCTCCCCCCCCCCCACCTGCCTACCCGATGCCCCAGGACCTCGCTCCTGCCCAGCTGGCACTTTTCCGGCTTAATGGTCAAGCCTGCCTGGCAGATCCGCCTGAGCACCTCCTTAAGATGCTCTTAGTGATCCTCCCATGTTTAACAATTTCAGGAACGGGTGGAGGGTTGCCCACAGCTGGGACCGTTGGTCCTCCAGGAGCTGTTGGCCAACCTCCATATACTCAAGGGATCCACCCGCCCTAACCTAGGCGAGCATATCCAGGAGGATCTCCTCCTTCTCACCTGGAAGGTGGCATTCTGGGAGGGCACCTGCCTCCAGCTCATGATACTCCTGCACTGTATTCATGTGAAAGGCCTTCCCGGGGCATGGTCTACAGTTACCAGGTACGTCCCTTGCATTAAGCAGCTGGTGCACGAGGTGCCTGAAGCTTGTCCTGAAGGTACGGGGAACAGTACTCACACCTTTTGACCCACCTGGTAGGTCCTCTCACAAGCATTCTGGTTGTACCATCCGTCGGCCTGGCCTTGCACCATATTATTGTGCACCAGCCATGACAAGGCCTGCAACTTGTTCCGGAAGCGCACAGCACACTCGACGAACGATACCCCAGGAGTTCCTACGTCTCCCTCCAATGCCTCTATCATAGTGACCCTGAGGTGTCCGGTCATCGGAATTTCATGCGCCACCCGCAACAACTCTGCTCTGAACGGATAGGGTACCACTAAACCAGTTCAGGCCGTACCAGAGTCATCTCAGTGCCGGGTCCCTCAGTCCCATGGCCACGGCCTAGCCTACAGTGACGGGCTGAAAGTTGTCAAGGGACCTCCCACCACCCCCACCCACACACAAAACAGTGGAGGTTTCCCAGGATGATAACGTGGATGGGTCCCTCTGGCGCTGGGGAAACAGGGCCTTGAAGTGTCCTGGTTGCTTGCACAGGTGGCAAAGTCGGGGTTCCCTCACCGATGTGGAAAGAGAAGCAGGGGCAGTTGCCCACTTGGGCCTAGGGACAGGGGCAGCAGGCACCGCCTGCATCTTACTCCTTCTCCAGCCGACAGATTTCCTGGTCTCTGAAGTCAGGTTGTTCGAGTACTCGTCAGCCAAGGTTGCTGTTGCAGAGGACCCTTTGGCTTCCGGTCACAGAGATACTGCTGGAGGTCCTCCGAGCAATTCCACAAAAACTGCTCTGTGGCGATGAGCTCCTTCAGCTGCTGGACGGTGGTAAGCTCCAATCCCGTGGTCCATTGGTCGACCACTCTCAGCAAAGCCCGCATGTGATCAGCCAAGCTCTGGATGGGACCCCGTTGTAAGCTCCTAAGCTTCTTCTGTTATGTCTCAGGGGTCAAGTTGTACTGTCGGACCAGAACCTGCTTGATATACTCATAGCTCAGGATGGTCTCGCTGGGCAGGTACCCGAAGATTAACAAGGCTTTTCCTCTGAGACGTGGGGTTAGGAAACTGGTCCTCCGGCAGCTGGTACTGATGGCAGGCTGTTTCAAACGCCAACAAGAAGGTGTCCAAGTCCCCATCTTTGTCCAGCAGGGGAAAGTCCTGCCCGTAACTTAGGGACCCGGATCTCAGCAGACTCGCGACTTGAGTTGAAGCATTTGCAGTTGGTGCTTGAGCTCAGCCTGCTCGCGACGTTCTGCAGCCTAGCTTGCTCACGACATTCTGCAGCCTCCATGAGGATGTGGCCTGGTCTCTGGCCTGGAGATGGGCCAGGGCAGCATGCATGCCGAGCCTGCCTGGCTGGGGGGATGGGCAGGTGGAGAATGGCCCACTGCGGGTCTGACCGCCGGCAACTGGCTCCTTGGGGAGCTTTGGCTGGGGACCCCCTTGCCTTGAAGAACGTTGACTTCCACCTCTTCTTAGCCCCTCATCTTAACTGCATTCTCCCAACCACCATTCATAGCATCAGCTATCTCCTTAGCCTTGCTCCAGGTGTTACTGGCCATCATTGCAACCAATGGTCACTGACACAGAAGTGCAACCTGATGCACCCACACACCTTATTGTATTTGCACTCAGACTGTCTAGTGTTGAGCTGACCTTAAGACCCCAATTTGCAAAAGCTACTGCTGGCAGTCTTTAGTGTCTTGGAGTATGGGTTCCACACTCACACACACTAGCATCTCAATCCCACTTTGCTGCCACCAATATGTGACAATACCACACTTTGCAGCCCCGCCTGACATCAGGTATGTCGGAATTACGCCGTATGGTTTTGCCACTGGTTGCCAAGACGTGATGTTACACGCTCCCTAAGAATACGTAAGGTCCGCTTGGCATAGTTTTACACCGACACCGCCTGTCAACACAAGCACAGGGAGGCACAGGGAGTAAGAGAGGGTGGCCTACCCAGCTGCCTGCGTGGCGCAACACTCGTTCACAACCCTGACAAGCTGGGAGAGTCCTTTCATTACCCAGTGAAACAGAGTCCTGACAGCCTGGTAGACTGCCACCAGTTACTCGTTAGCTATAAGCCCGGTCTGTTAACGGGATTATATTGGGTCAGAAACCAACCCGGGTAGCATATAACGTTATGTCGATACACGGATGTGTGGGATTCATTGATCGAGATACAGAACAGCGCAAGATTAATTTATATATTTAATTGCCTTAAGGGTGCATTAGACACGACACTATATACACACAGATATATACAATGGTCTGATATACAAATACAGACGGTGGTACAATCGCTTAGCAAATGAAAGTCAGTTATCGGATAAATGTGTAATCCTTTAGCTGTGATGGTGAATGCTGTAGCCACACAGGAGTCAGTGACATAAGCAGGTTTTCCAAGGTCCCTCCAAACACAATACATGACGTGACCCCCTTTAGAGAAAGACAATGGCCTCTGGCCTGAATGGTAACTTTAACCCTTAGTTGGTCACACCCCTCCCTGCCCACTCCTTGCCCTAGTAGCCAATAATCCACAAACCCATTATGGATCATAGCTCCTCACAAAAAGGTCATTGGGAGATGGTTCTGGTGCAAACGGGTCCGTCTGGACCTTTGGTGCATTTGGAGATTAAACCACGGGATTGGTATTTGGTTCCAATTAGGAGTTCTCCGTATCTCCCCTTCCCTGTGTCCCACAAGCTAACGAAGACTGGCAGAACATCCATCTCGGTCCCAGGGTCACAAATATGTGAACGGTGTATTTCTGAGATGTATGGTCAGTTCATAATTTCTTATGAACTGCTGGTACCATGAAGTCTAGAGAGTTGGTGTGATGTAGGTGATCCCCTACAGGGGGGTCAGCCCCTACAGGGGGGTCTTCCTGTTAGATGAGTTAGCCTCCAATCTGGCTGATGGAGGTGGGAAATGTAAACACGTGGAGGCTTTTAAAGCAGGGCCACTGTTGGAGAAACGTTTATTCAAAGTAAAGCTGCTGTTCAACTTCATCACAAGGTCTGGACTCAATTTGTTTCTTCAAATACCTCAATTTTTCACCCTATTTGCTCTGCTTCGGACAACAACGCCTAGGTTCCAGCGTATCCAGGTAGGAGCACAGTGACACGTGCACCAACATTAAGGGACATTTAGGCCACCCTACACTACTCTGGCATTCCTACACCTGGGTACCATCTACTACATCACTAAAAGGAGCCCTGTGCCCTTGTTGCTTCCCTGCAACTGGTGTCACGAAAAACATTTGCTTTAAGCGACCCATGGCTGTTGTCATTGCATCGCATTTGGCGTCACGAACAGGATCCGAACAGGATTAATCTGTGTGTTTTACAACTACAAGACCTATAGTATTTACAAAAATCCCATTAAAATGACTTTACTAGATTTGCTGCGGCGCGGCAGGCGCAAAACTGTCCGAAGAGTTAATCAGCCATCTTTAATGGTGATGGCGCAGCTTCTTCTACCAGCCCAGAAGCAGCAAAATAAAGGAACGCCCCCATTTGGAGCGGGAGAATCCAGCCCTGCCCACAGGGAGCGACATCACAATGAAGAGAAGGGAGGTGGAGACTCCTCCCCTAAAGCCACGCCTTTGTTACCAGTCTGTTCCAGCGTGAGAGGAGGCAAGATGGCGCATCCTCGGCAGCCAGACTGGGGCGGTATGTGCTGGGGGGATGAGGTGCGATGCCGCGGGCGTTCCCCGTGCCGGCTGTCGGGGCAGCCAGAGTTCCCACTCCGCTGCTCAAGAAGCATTTCCCCGAACTACCTGCACCCCCAACATCCACCCAACATCTGGGATGTATGTCAAGTACCTTATTTGTATTCAGCCCTAACGTGGTGGCATACCAAATGCCATGGAAGTCAGAGCCACTACTGAAGAAAGTCAACCAGGAGCTGTGTATAAGGCCGCTCAGTGAAAAAAATTACCTTCTAGCCCCTATGCAGCTGGAGGTACTGGACCCTTGTATGATGGCAGGAGCAACCGCTCCTATGAAGCAAAAGATTGCGGCCCAGGTGAAGAGTGTGACCACCCGGTCAATTCCAAGTTCGGCCATAGGAGGGAAGTGGCGCTCCACCACAGCTGCAAGAGTGGATTACAGACGGCAAGATCTGAAGTCCTTCCTCTGAAGAGCCTCTCTTCATAATCTTCTTCATCTAAAGAAAGAACCAAAGACTTCTGAGAGCTATGTCGTGGACTACTCCTGAAGGGTGAGGGCCTGTTGGCATTATTTTTATGTTTCAGGTTGCCCTCATTGCGTCCTCATCTGGATGGTCACGTTTAGTGAGGACTCCCCCCATCTGGAACTGCCTCCAAGTTGCGCTCAACAGCGCCAATTCCCTTTTTCCCCCCTTTTCTGGTTAATTGGGAGCCCCCTTTGCCAAAAGGGCTCTCATGACCTGTGCTGCTATTTTACATCCTACCCACGTGGATTACAAATACCATTATTACCTTATGTGGATTACAAATGACTTTTACTACTTCATTTGTATTACAAATAATGACATTATTTCCTGTGGATTACAAAGGAACTGTTTGCACTATTTGATTCCTGTTTGGTGTATTTCATCCGCCAACATGGAAATAGAGACTCTAATGTGATTTATGTACACTATTTTATTGCATTATTTAATTGCCTTAAATATTTGCACTATGTTTGCACTAATCTTTTCTAGGTTTCAGCAACGTTTAAAGTATTGTGCCCATTGTGCGTATTTCTTTTCCAGGTGCCACAATGTGACCTATTATGCACTTTAAATGGACTTTGGTATAATTAATATAGTTAGCCAGATAGGTAGTACCTTACTTTTACAGGTCAATATGGACTGCCTCTGAGGACGTCTGGTACGTCACAAGCGTCATTGCTCATATAGACTGCCTCTGAGGATGTTAATACTAATGGTGCTTATTTTACCTTGTGTCAGTTTAGATAGCCTAAGTATACACTGAATTGTATTTTTGCTGCACAAGGAGAGCCAAGTGGTAAGTTACAAGCAGATCTAACAATATAAAGGTTAACGCGCTGCTAATATGTGTTTGGAAGGATTAGTCCTCCTGGAGAGATTGGAGAGCACTGCCTCATCCTCCTAATTTGTATGTGTTTTAGGGCCTTGTTCTTTGTCAAGGTTGTGTATGTCCTTAGGTCTTGTGCATTGCCAAGCCAAGGAAAATTTTGTAGCTACCTGTTCAGACATAAAGGTGACGAAGCGTAAAGCATGATTAGACCTTGGTGCTAGGAAGGGAATACAGGATGAAGCCTCCCTTTTATTTGCAGGCATCTCATAGTGTCGTGGAGGGATTACAGTACATGACACCCCCACACTCCACATACGACTGGAGCCACGTCGTGGAGTATTTGAGCACTTTGTGCAGTATGTATTTGTTTGGTTCAATGTGAGAGGGAAAACCGTGGTTAGACACCCTACTCACACAGGCAGGAATCCATTAGTAGCTGTGTCCATGTCTCTGTATGTGTGTTCCTATGCAGCACTTTAACTTTTACTTGGTACCCTTAGAGCATATACCCTAAGCACAAGCCAAGGGCAGCTTGGTTCTAAAGTAAGGGGGAATGTAATGACCCAGAGTGCCATTACCACTCCGCACCCCGCTACTGTCTCCTATGGGCTAACACAGGGTCACTCTTTGCCTTTATTTCAGTCCAATACAATGTGCATTGCTATTTTTATGCAACTGTTATTGTTCATGTAATGTACCTGGTTCACCAGAAGGTGGCAGCAAGCATGGCAGAGCTACATTTACAGAGGATGGAACCCTTCTTTCCATTCTAACCCTCCCTCTAAGGAGGGGGGGGACTACTTAGTTAGAGGTCAGTTGCAGTTACCGCCTGCTAGGGGAAGGAAGCAGGTGCACGTCCCTGCTGGACGTGCCTTGCCTATGCCAGCTAGAGCACCTTTAGCTCTGCTGGATGTGGAGGCTACAGCTTGAAGCCTCTAAAGCCAGGAGCAGAGTTACCTGGATTAAGCTAGAGTCAGACTACAAAAAGAGAAGTTGCAGCATACAGCTAAAGCAAAGTTATTCAGTCAGCCTGTCAACACAGGAGAGCCAGAGAGCACTAGATGTAGCAGGGTTGAGTTTATTTGCTTTGATGAGATCCGGCTGGCATGCAGTTGTTCAAACCGCTCTGTGTATGTCTCCGTATATAAATCCTGCGAGAACTTCAATGCGAAATCACGAGCCAAATTTCAACTCACGTTATATTCGAGTGTAGCTGAAAGATCGTCTCATAAGTGTCACAGCCAGACAGCTGAGAAGCGCTCACAGGAGCTTCTCAGATCCTCCTCCTTGAATTTCTTTGTTTTGGTTTAGTTTCTCATCTCGTTAGTCTATCTCAGCTGTCATGCAGTTGGACTGATTGCTACCCTTTAAGTTCCTCCCCATAATGCAGTAGTGTGCGGCTGATACAACTTCCTGGAGTGTGTGTGCATGCTGTTCCCAGTTCCCAGTTCCCAGTTCCCAGTCGTCTGCAAGATAAGTGCTGTTTATGTATTTATGATTTTGTCTTTTCTGGATCCAGGTGACCCTGACTCCCTCCGTGTCAGTGTAGGGAGCCGGTGGTCGTGTCCCTTCACTATTGTAGGGTCTTCAGGTAATAGATAGCCGAGGAACGTGGATATGCGGCCATCCACCTTTGGGGTGTTCGCATAGGCTGAGCAGTGAGGGCGAGCGGCAGGTCTATTGCAGGGGTCTCCCTTTGTTCCTTAGTTGTGGATCCAGAGAGACATTGTTTATATGGTATTGTCTTGTTTCCTGTACACCATCCGTGACATTATCAGCCGCCAAAACCGTCTCAAGCATGGATCCGGTTTCACTTTTGGCTGAACGCTTTCAGGGTCTTTCTTTGGAGGTAGCTGATCTCCGTAAGACTTTTTCTCAGTTTCAAGTGACGGGTTCAGCTTGCGTTCATGGAGTTTGTGCTGAGCCTAAGCTCTCGCTCCCGGATACGTTCTCCGGGGGTAGTGAGAATTTTGTGCGTTTTAGAGAGGCTTGCAAACTCCATTTTCGCCTTCTTCCCCATTCTTCTGGTGATGAAGAACAGAGGGTGGGGATCATTATATCGCTGCTCAGGGGTAACGCTCAGTCCTGGGCCTTTTCGCTGCCGGAGGGGGCACGGCCCCTTCGTTCAGTGGATGAATTCTTTTTAGCCCTGGGTCAGATATATGATGATCCGGATCGTATTGCTCTGGCTGAGTCTAGACTACGTCTGTTATGCCAGGGTAAACAATCCGCAGAGATATACTGTTCAGAATTTCGGAGATGGGCAGCAGATACGGGTTGGAATGATGCTGCACTCCGAAGTCAATTTTGCTATGGTCTTTCAGAGGGATTGAAAGATGCATTTGCCTTTCATGAAAGACCTACCTCCTTGGATTCTGCTATGTCTCAGGCTGTTCGTGTTGACAGGCGTCTTAGAGAGAGAGGAGAGATCTCTCCTTCCTGTCATACTCAGTCCCGGGACAGTGCAGCGGTCTCATTCTGTGCACAGGGGTCTCAGTCGCTGTCAGCCCCTTCTGAGCAGGAGTCCATGCAGCTGGGGTTGATTGCCTCTGACAATAGAAGATTCAGCCCGCAGGGGAGGGTTTGTTTTTGTTGTGGAGGTATAAATCATCTGGCAAATGTTTGTCCCTCTAGGAGATTCAGGCAGTTTTCTGGGAGTAATAAAGAGACAAAAAGGAAAAAATCTTTTAAAAATGTTCCGTCTGTTACTATTGGCAGGGTTGAGGCGGAAATTGAAGGTTTTCCGTTTGCTTGTAGTTCCCGTTTTGTCCTGCCTGCTAGGGTGGCGCTAGAGAGCAAGAGCATTTTTTGTGAGATTTTTGTGGATAGTGGAGCAGCTGTCAACCTCATTGATAATCAATTTGCAATAACTCATGGTTTCCAGGTATGCACTTTGGGAAAGGATATTTCTGTTTTTGCTATTGATTCAGCTCCACTTTCTCAGAAATCATTAAAGGGCATAGTTCACAATATCCGTTTAATTGTGAGTGATGCTCATGTTGAGGATGTGTCATGTTTCGTCCTTAGCGGTTTGCCTGCTCCTCTGGTGTTGGGGCTACCCTGGCTCACTAAACATAACCCCACCATTGATTGGCAAGCGAGGCAAATAAATGGTTGGAGTAACTTTTGCAGAGAGAATTGCCTCATAACATCTGTTTCTGAGGTTTCTACTAAGACTGTACCACCTTTCCTCTCTGAATTTTTGGATGTCTTCTCTGAGAGTGGAGTTCAGGGTTTACCTCCGCACAGGGAGTATGATTGCCCTATTAATCTCATCCCAGGCGTCAAGCTGCCTAAATCTCGTTTATACAATCTCTCCCAACCTGAGAGGGTCGCTATGCGGGCTTATATCTCTGAGAGTCTGAGAAAAGGACACATACGACCCTCGAAGTCACCTGTTGCCGCTGGTTTTTTCTTTGTTAAGAAAAAAGATGGTTCTTTAAGACCTTGTCTGGATTTCAGGGAGCTGAACAGTATCACTATTCGTGATCCTTATCCGCTTCCTCTGATCCCGGACCTGTTTAACCAGGTTGTTGGGGCTAAAGTATTTTCCAAATTAGACCTAAGAGGGGCATACAACCAGGTTAGGGTCAGAGAAGGAGACGAATGGAAGACGGCTTTCAATACCCCTGAGGGCCATTTTGAGAATTTGGTTATGCCTTTTGGTTTGATGAATGCCCCAGCCGTTTTTCAGCATTTCGTCAACAGCATTTTTTATCATTTAATGGGAAAATTTGTATTAGTGTATTTGGATGACATTTTGATTTTTTCTCCTGATTTCAAGACTCATAAGGAACACTTACGTCAGGTCTTGCTCATCCTGCGGGAGAATAAATTATACGCGAAACTGGAAAAATGTGTGTTTGCGGTTCCAGAAATCCAATTTCTGGGGTTTCTTGTCTCCGCTTCTGGTTTTCGCATGGACCCCGAGAAGGTCCGCGCTGTGCTTGAGTGGGAGCTTCCTGAGAATCAGAAGGCGCTGATGCGTTTTTTGGGCTTTGCCAATTATTACAGGAAATTTATTTTGAATTATTCCTCTGTTGTTAAACCACTCACTGATATGACCAGAAAGGGGGTAGATTTTTCTTCCTGGTCGGTAGAGGCGCGTAAGGCCTTTTCTAATATCAAGGAGAGTTTTGCTTCCGCTCCCATCCTAGTACAACCTGATATTTCGTTACCCTTCATAGTTGAGGTTGATGCTTCTGAGGTAGGGGTGGGTGCGGTCTTGTCTCAGGGTTCCTCTCCTGCCAAATGGCAACCGTGTGCCTTTTTCTCAAAGAAACTCTCCTCCGCAGAGAGAAATTATGATGTGGGAGATAGGGAATTGTTGGCCATCAAGTTGGCTTTTGAGGAATGGCGCCATTGGCTAGAGGGAGCCAGACACCCTATTACCGTGTTTACTGACCATAAAAATCTGGCCTACTTGGAGTCAGCCAAGCGTCTGAACCCGAGACAGGCCAGATGGTCTTTGTTCTTTTCAAGGTTTAATTTTGTTGTTACGTTCCGCCCTGGGGTTAAGAATGTGAAGGCAGATGCCCTGTCACGTTGTTTTCCGGGAGGTGGGAATTTTGAAAGACCCGGGTCCCATTTTGGCTGAAGGTGTGGTGGTCTCTGCTCTTTTTCCTGAATTGGAGGCAGAGGTGCAGGCAGCCCAGTCAGAAGCTCCTGATCTTTGTCCTCCTGGGAGGTTGTTTGTGCCTCTCGCTTTGAGACACAAGATTTTTAAAGAACACCACGACACGGTCCTTGCTGGGCACCCGGGGGCAAGAGCCACACTGGATCTCATCGCTCGGAGATTCTGGTGGCCTGCGCTTCGTAAGTCGGTTGAGGGTTTTGTGGCAGCTTGCGAGACTTGCGCTCGTGCCAAGGTCCCTCATTCACGGCCATCAGGTCCTCTCCTTCCTTTGCCCATTCCTTCCCGTCCTTGGACACATCTGTCCATGGACTTCATAACGGACTTGCCTCGTTCCTCGGGGAAGTCTGTGATTCTGGTGGTGGTGGACCGTTTTAGCAAAATGGTGCATTTTATCCCTTTTCCTGGTTTGCCCAATGCTAAGACGCTGGCGCAGGCATTTATTGACCACATTGTCAAATTGCATGGGATTCCTTCAGACATAGTCTCTGATAGGGGCACGCAGTTTGTTTCCAGATTCTGGAAGGCTTTCTGTTCTCGCTTGGGGGTTCGGTTGTCATTCTCTTCTGCTTTCCATCCGCAGTCGAATGGCCAGACAGAGCGCGTCAATCAGAATCTGGAGACATATCTGCGCTGTTTTGTGGCGGAGAATCAGGAGGATTGGTGTTCTTTTTTGTCCCTTGCTGAGTTTGCTTTAAATAACCGTCGTCAGGAGTCCTCTGATAAGTCACCATTTTTTGGTGCATATGGGTTCCATCCGCAGTTTGGGACTTTCTCGGGAGAGGGCTCTTCTGGTTTGCCTGATGAGGACAGATTCTCCTCGTCTTTGTCATCTATTTGGCAAAAGATTCAGGATAATCTAAAGAGCATGAGTGAGAGATATAAGCGTGTGGCGGATAAGAGACGTGTGCCTGGTCCGGACCTGAATGTTGGTGATCTGGTGTGGTTGTCTACCAAGAATATCAAATTGAAGGTTCCCTCCTGGAAGTTGGGTCCTAGGTTTATTGGGCCTTACAAGATCCTGTCTGTCATCAATCCTGTTGCCTACCGTCTTGATCTATCTCAGACTTGGAAGATCCATAATGTTTTTCATAAGTCCTTATTGAAACCTTATGTTCAACCTATTGTACCCTCGCCTTTGCCTCCTCCTCCGATTATGGTTGATGGAAATCTTGAATTTCAGGTCTCTAGGATTGTGGATTCTCGTCTTGTCTGCGGTTCCCTCCAGTACCTCGTTCATTGGGAGGGTTATGGTCCTGAGGAGAGGATGTGGGTCCCAGTGACGGACATTAAGGCCTCTCGTCTCATCAGGGCTTTCCATAGGTCCCATCCTGAGAAGGTGGGCTCTGAGTGTCTGGAGTCCACTCCTAGAGGGAGGGGTACTGTCACAGCCAGACAGCTGAGAAGCGCTCACAGGAGCTTCTCAGATCCTCCTCCTTGAATTTCTTTGTTTTGGTTTAGTTTCTCATCTCGTTAGTCTATCTCAGCTGTCATGCAGTTGGACTGATTGCTACCCTTTAAGTTCCTCCCCATAATGCAGTAGTGTGCGGCTGATACAACTTCCTGGAGTGTGTGTGCATGCTGTTCCCAGTTCCCAGTCGTCTGCAAGATAAGTGCTGTTTATGTATTTATGATTTTGTCTTTTCTGGATCCAGGTGACCCTGACTCCCTCCGTGTCAGTGTAGGGAGCCGGTGGTCGTGTCCCTTCACTATTGTAGGGTCTTCAGGTAATAGATAGCCGAGGAACGTGGATATGCGGCCATCCACCTTTGGGGTGTTCGCATAGGCTGAGCAGTGAGGGAGAGCGGCAGGTCTATTGCAGGGGTCTCCCTTTGTTCCTTAGTTGTGGATCCAGAGAGACATTGTTTATATGGTATTGTCTTGTTTCCTGTACACCATCCGTGACAATAAGTCACTGAATTCGTTCGTAGAGTTTTTGAATCGCATTGCCGTGCTTAATGGAGTCTTTCAAAGCATCAGTATAGCACCAGACTCGTTTTGAGGTCTTGCTGACCTCTTCCTCAGTGTTGTGTAGATTGTATTATTTTCCCTTATAACATGGTTATAAGGGAAAATAATAGCATTCTTAATGCAGAATGCACAGTACAATAGGGCTGGAGGGGTTAAAAAAAATAAAAAATAATTTAACTCACCTTAATCGACTTGATCGCGCAGCCGGCTTCTCTTCTGTCTTCATCTTTGCTGTGCACAGGAAAAGGACCTGTGGTGACGTCACTGCGCTCATCACATGGTCCTTCACATGGTCTTTTTTTACCATGTGATGGATCATGTGATGGACCATGTGATGGACAATGTGATGAGCGCAGTGACGTCATCACAGGTCCTATTCCTGTGCACAGCAAAGATGAAGACAGAAGAGATGCCGGCTGCGCGATCAAGTGGATTAAGGTGAGTTAAATTATTTTATATTTTTTTCAACCCCTCCAGCCCTATTTTACTATGCATTCTGTATTCAGAATGCTATTATTTTCCCTTATAACCATGTTATAAGGGAAAATAATAATGATCGGGTCTCCATCCCGATCGTCTCCTAGCAACCGTGCGTGAAAATCGCACACTGCATCCGCACTTGCTTGCGGATGCTTGCGATTTTCACGCAGCCCCATTCACTTCTATGGGGCCTCTGCGTTGCGTGAAAAACGCACAAAATAGAGCTTGCTGCGATTTTCACGCAACGCACAAGTGATGCGTGAAAATCACCGCTCATGTGCACAGCCCCATAGAAATGAATGGGTCCGGATTCAGTGCGGGTGCAATGCGTTCACCTCACGCATTGCACCCGTGCAGAAAACTCGCCCGTGTGAAAGGGGCCTTAGACTAACTATGAGAATAGACTGGTGAGATTTATCCGCAGTGCAGTCCCATGCAAAACCTGACTGGACACACTGTGATATCAACATATGCTGCGCCAAATAGCACACTCAGCTTTGCTAGACCCAGGGTTTTGCATGCTAATGCATTCCCTGCTTCTTTATTAGGCTAATAAAAATGACTTTTACGTGATGGTGGGAGCTATAAATTGTCCATATAACCTCCTGTTCCTGTATTACGGTAAGCTCGCTCACTTTGCACAGGGAAGCATTCACCGCCGCTTCCAACCATGCTGCTGACTGTTATACCACATAAAGCTATAAATCCGAGGTGCTTCCGCTGTGGATATTGATAGGACGTTACAGTCATCCTGTATTTGTGTCCTATATCAATCATCTCACGGCTGAAAGATCTCACAGCAAAATCTACGCAATTGATTTTCATCTTGTGAGCTTCTTTTATATAGCACCGGGGTCTCCATACATCTCCATACATCTCACATCAGTCAGGGCAGGCGTCATCGCTGCAGCTCAATATCAGTCTAGAGCAGTTGGTCTCCAACCTGTAGTTCTCCAGCTTCCACAAAACTACAACTCCCAGCAGGCTGTCAAGACTACTCTGCTTTTGCTGACCAGGATTAGTGTTTCTATAAAATGCATGAATTAGGCTACATGCACACGACCGTGGTGTGTCTTGCGGTCCGCAAATCACGGATGGCGTCCGTGCGCGTTCCGCAATTTGCGGAACGGCACGGAAAGCCTTTAATGTAACTGCCTATTCTTGTCCGCGAAGCGCGGACAAGAATAAGACATGTTATATTTTTTTTGCGGGGCCACGGAACGGAGCAACGGATGTGGACAGCACACGGAGTGCTGTCCGCATCTTTTGTGGCCCCACTGAAGTGAATGGATCCGCATCTGAGCTGCCAAAACTGCGGCCGTGTGCATGAGGCCTTATACTGTATATTCAGCCATATTCTGCAGCAGTGGAGGTATATATGAAGTTCTGCAGCAGCTGAGGTGTGTATTATGAAGTTCTGCAGCAGCTGAGGTGTGTATTATGAGGTTCTGCAGCAGCTGAGGTGTGTATTATGTGGTTCTGCAGCAGCTGAGGTGTGTATTATGATGTTCTGGAGCAGCTGAGGTGTGTATTATGATGTTCTGGAGCAGCTGAGGTGTGTATTATGTGGTTCTGCAGCAGCTGAGGTGTGTATTATGATGTTCTGGAGCAGCTGAGGTGTGTATTATGAGGTTCTGCAGCAGTTGAGGTTTGTATTATGAAGTTCAGCAGCAGCTGAGTTGTGTATTGTGAGATTCTGCAGCAGCTGAGGTGTGTATTATGAGGTTCTGCAGCAGCTGAGGTGTGTATTATGTGGTTCTGCAGCAGCTGAGGTGTGTATTATGAGGTTCTGCAGCAGCTGAGGTGTGTATTATGATGGTCTGCAGCAGCTGAGGTGTGTATTATGATGTTCTGCAGCAGCTGTGGTGTATATTATAATGTTCTGCAGCAGCTGAGGTGTCAAAACTGCGGCCGTGTGCATGAAGCCTTATACTGTATATTCAGCCATATTCTACAGCAGTGGAGGTATATATGAAGTTCTGCAGCGGCTGAGGTGTGTATTGTGAGATTCTGCAGCAGCTGAGGTGTGTATTATGATGGTCTGCAGCAGCTGAGGTGTGTATTATGATGTTCTGCAGCAGCTGTGGTGTATATTATAATGTTCTGCAGCAGCTGAGGTGTGTATTATGATGGTCTGCAGCAGCTGAGGTGTGTATTATGATGTTCTGCAGCAGCTGTGGTGTATATTATAATGTTCTGCAGCAGCTATGGTGTGTATTATAAGATTCTTCAGCAGCCGAGGTGTGTATTGTGATGTTCTGCAGCAGCTGAGGTGTCAAAACTGCGGCCGTGTGCATGAAGCCTTATACTGTATATTCAGCCATATTCTACAGCAGTGGAGGTATATATGAAGTTCTGCAGCGGCTGAGGTGTGTATTATGATGTTCTGCAGCAGCTGAGGTGTGTATTATGATGTTCTGCAGCAGCTGAGTTGTGTATTATGATGTTCTGCAGCAGCTGAGTTGTGTATTATGATGTTCTGCAGCAGCTGTGGTGGGTATTATAAGATTCTTCAGCAGCTGAGGTGTGTATTATGAGGTTCTGCAGCAGCTGAGGTTTGTATTATGAGCTTCTGCTGCAACTGAGGTGTGTATTATGAGGTTCTATGGCAGCTAAAATAAAAACTGAAGCACTAGTGTTCTATTTCGTATATATAGCTTATATGTATACTTATGAGTCACCACGGTTACAGGCTACAAACCTCGTGTGTATTGTGATCCTGCAGACATGTGTTACTTAATTCCATCAGATCCCTCTTCTTGATAACCTACAGACAGTACAATATGTGGCAGATGGCAGAAAGTCCCACAACTGCAGGATCAGACTACACAGGATTACTTTGTAGTCTGTTACCATAGAAACACATGGATGACTCGCCTCAGCAAGAGTAAATTCCTCCTACATGTTAAAAGGGACCAAGAAGACCAGTAGAAGACCGAGGTAAAAAAAATTCCAAATGGGGTGGAATTGGAAAAAAAAAACGCAATTCCTCCACCGTTTTACGGCGTTTCATTTACAGCAAAACTGACCCATGCCCTTCATTCTCTGGGTCAGTACGATTACAACGATACACCATATGTGTAGGTTTTTTTATGTCTAAATAGTGTAAAAATAAATGTAAAATTTGATTAAAAAAAATATTTTTACATCACAATATTCTGACCCCCATAATTTTTTTATACTTATGTCTACTGAGCTATTTAGGGGCTAATTTTTTGCAGAACAATCTGTAGTTTTTATTGATACCATTTTGGAGTGTGCGTGACTTTTTGATCACATTTTATTACATTCTTTTGGGTAAGAGAAGCAATGAAAAAATGGCAAATTGACCATTTTGACCCTTTTTTCCGTTACGCCATTCGCCATATTGGAATTTTTTTTAAATATTTTAATAGAACGGGCGTTTTCAGTCTTGATGATACCCATGATGTTTATTTATTTTTTAATATGTATTGTTTAACATTTTTTAAAAAGTTTTTTGTGATGATTTTGAAGCTCATATACAGTTGTAGGAAAAAGTATGTGAACCCTTTGGAATGATATGGATTTCTGTACAAATTGGTCATAAAATGTGATCTGATCTTCATCTAAGTCACAACAATAGACAATCACAGTCTGCTTAAACTAATAACACACAAAGAATTTAATGTTACCATGTTTTTATGGAACACACCATGTAAACATTCACAGTGCAGGTGGAAAAAGTATGTGAACCCTTGGATTTAATAACTGGTTGAACCTCCTTTGGCAGCAATAATTTCAACCAAACGTTTCCTGTAGTTGCAGATCAGAAGTGCACAACGGTTAGGAGTAATTCTTGACCATTCCTCTTTACAGAACTGTTTCAGTTCAGCAATATTCTTGGGATGTCTGGTGTGAATCGCTTTCTTGAGGTCATGTCACAGCATCTCAATCGGGTTGAGGTCAGGACTCTGACTGGGCCACTCCAGAAGGTGTATTTTCTTCTGTTTAAGCCATTCTGTTGTTGATTTACTTCTATGCTTTGGGTCGTTGTCCTGTTGCAACACCCATCTTCTGTTGAGCTTCAGCTGGTGGACAGGTGGCCTTAAGTTCTCCTGCAAAATGTCTTGATAAACTTGGGAATTCATTTTTCCTTCGATGATAGCAATCCGTCCAGGCCCTGACACAGCAAAGCAGCCCCAAACCATGATGCCCCCACCACCATACTTCACAGTTGGGATGAGGTTTTGATGTTGGTGTGCTGTGCCTCTTTTTCTCCACACATAGTGTTGTGTGTTTCTTCCAAACAGCTCAACTTTGGTTTCATCTGTCCACAGAATATTTTGCCAGTACTGCTGTGGAACATCCAGGTGCTCTTGTGCAAACTGTAAACATGCAGCTGTGACGGTAGTAGAAAATATCCCCGTCAAGCATTCCCTTCTTCTCATAAAAGAAAATCACCCAATATTCCACGAGTAGGAATATCCCTGGAATCGCCGAATAATCCACACATGAGTCAAAACTTAATGCTGGAACAAGACTGATTTACTGGTACACAGAACTCACAATTTATGCAGCATAAAACTCCTCCTCTGGGCCAGGCTAGATAATTGAGTTTTCACAATACACACAGCTCAATTATCCTAAAACTCCTCCTCTGGGCCAGGCTAGATAATTGAGTTTTAACAATACACACAGCTCAATTATCTGCTGGCCACAACATTTACAATTTTTAACAATTTCAGAAAAGTACTTTCTATCCCACATACAAACATAATCTCAACATCCCTGTTCGGTACACGAATACATTCCTTCTTGACATTTGGAACCGAACAATATAGACCTAAAATAGCAGGGAGAGAATTAAACTGAAGCATATAGGCAATTGCATAAAAGTCCTTCACAATGGCCCCCCTTTTTCTCCCTGCTCCGGCAACTCGGTTGGACCTTTCCTGGTCCAGTAGGGTTGACGGGTTCAGAGCTTTTAGTCTGAGGTTAAATCCGTTTGGCTTGACAATCCATCGGCATTCCCGTTTTGCTTGCCTGGGCGATAATGAATCGTAAAGTCATAGGGCTGTAGGGCCAAGCTCCAGCGTAGCAAACGGGCGTTGTCCCCTGAAACCCGGTTAAGCCACACCAAGGGGTTGTGATCGGTGATGAGAGTGAACGCCCGGCCATAAAGGTAAGGTGTGAGCTTTTTGAGTGCCCATACCAAGGCCAAACACTCTTTTTCAATGGTGGCATAACTGACCTCCCTTGGCAACAGCTTCCGACTCAGGTATGCCACCGGGTGCTCTCCTCCATCCTCCCCGATCTGGCTTAGTACTGCCCCCAGTCCAAACGTTGAAGCGTCTGTGTGGACAATAAATCTTTTGTTAGGATCTGGGGTAACCAACACCGGAGCATTAACCAGAGCAGTCTTTAGTGCTTGGAAAGCCACCTCGCATTCCGGGGACCACAGGACTTGTCGGAGTAGCTTCTTTTTGGTCAAGTCGGTCAGGGGTTTGGCCAGGGCGCTATAGTCGGGTACAAAGCGTCTGTAATAGCCGGCTGTGCCTAAGAAAGCCATGATTTGTGTCTTGGTGTGGGGAGTGGGCCAATTGGCAACGGCCTCGATCTTAGCCGGCTCCGGCCGTTGCTTACCACATCCTACTCGGTGGCCCAAATATTGTACCTCCGTCCATACCCAAGTGACATTTGTCGGGTTTCAGGGTCAGCCCGGCCCCCCTGATCCTATCTAATACTACCCCTACGTGCTCTAGGTGCGCTTCCCAGGTAGCGATGTCATCCAGGTAAGCACATGCAAAGCTCTGGAGACCCCTAAGTAACTGATCCACCATCCGTTGGAAGGTGGCCGGGGCGTTCTTCATCCCGAACGGCATAACCCGGAATTGGTATAGGCCGAACGGGGTGATGAAGGCCGACTTGGGTATGGCATCTTCTGCTAGGGGAATCTGCCAATATCCCTTGCATAGGTCTATTGTGGTCAGATACTTCCCTGCAGAGATACGGTCAAGCAGCTCGTCCATCCGTGGCATCGGATAGGCGTCCGTAACTGTCTTGTCGTTGAGGCGCCGGTAATCTACACAGAAGCGGGTTGTCCCATCCTTCTTTGGCACTAAGACTACCGGCGAGGCCCAAGGACTTTCTGAGGGTTCGATTACGCCTAGCCGAAGCATCTCATCTATTTCCTTCCGCATCCCTTCCCGGACTGCTTCGGGGATACGATAGGGAGGCTGTCTCAGGGGTGCCTGTCCTGGAGTCTCTACCTTGTGTATGGCTAGGAGTGTGTATCCAGGCTCCTGAGAGAATGTGGCCTGTTTTGTTTCTAGTAAGCGGACAGCTTGAGCCCTCTCTTGCGGCTCCAACTGTTCACCTAGCTGGACTTTCTTTATCTGGGTCATCCCTTCGTTACTGCCCAATAGGTCGGGAAGGGGTAGGGTCTCTGTGTCTTCTCCTGCTGGTGCACAGATAGCGGCTACCTCCTCTGCCCGTTCCTGATAGGCCTTGAGCATGTTGATGTGAAAGGTTCGTTTCACATATTCATCCTCGCAGCTGGCTATCATGTAGGTAGTGTCGCATATCTGTCCTATAACTTTATAGGGGCCCTGCCAGGCCGCCTGGAGCTTGTCTGTTCGGACCGGCCTTAATACCATGACCTTTTGGCCTATCTGAAAGCTCCAGTGCCTAGCCCGTCGGTCATACCATGCCCTCTGGCGCTGTTGGGCCGCCTGGAGGTTCTCTCGCACTGTCTGGGCTAATTCCTCCATGCGGTCCCTCAGCTCCAGGACATAAGGTACAACCGGGGTCCCCTCAATCTCTGTCTGCCCCTCCCAGTGATCCTTGATGAGATCTAAGGGCCCCCTCACCCGCCTCCCATAGAGAAGTTCGAAGGGTGAGAATCCGGTCGATTCCTGCGGCACCTCTCGGTAGGCAAAGAGAAGGTGTGGCAGGAATCGCTCCCAATCCTTGTATGCCCCCGTGAACGACTTCAACATTTGCTTTAGCGTTCCGTTGAAGCGCTAGCACAGGCCGTTAGTCTGGGGATGGTATGGGGAGCTAGTCAGGGATTTAACTCCACAGGTTTTCCATATCTGCTGGGTTACCTCGGCCGTGAATTGGGTACCTTGGTCGGACAGAACCTCCTTGGGAAAGCCTACTCGGGAAAATACTTTAACTAGGGCCTCTGCTACGGTCTCAGCCTGTATGTTAGAGAGAGCTACCGCTTCGGGGTAACGGGTGGCGTAGTCTACTATGGTGAGTATATACCGCTTGCCGGAACGGCTAGGTTGGGCCAGGGGCCCTATAATGTCCACGGCTACCCTTGTGAACGGTTCTTCAATAATGGGCATGGAAACTAGTTTAGCCTTTGGGTGGTCTCCCATTTTACCTATACGTTGGCATACCTCGCACGTTTGACAATACGCCCTGACGTCGTCGGACACCCCAGGCCAGAAGAAGTTCTGGGTTATCCGATACCCTGTCTTGTGTATTCCCAAATGGCCTGCCAAGGGTACGTCGTGCCCAATCCTCAATAACTCCTGACGGTATTTCCGGGGAACTACCAGCTGGCGTTTTTGCTTAGGCCCTGGTGTATTACCCCGGGTCTCGGTGAGCCTGTACAAGCGGCCTTTCTCCCAGATAAATTGCTCCTTCTCTAACCCCCTTTGGCCCCTCCTGGCTTTCTCTCAATACTTTCTGAGGGAAGGGTCTCCGGTCACCTCCCGCCCAAAGTCCTCTGGGGTGTCCCAGGGTAGGGGTTCTACAGTCAAGGGTAGGTGGGGTTGGCTTACCTGGGTCTCAGTAGGAAGCGGATGGCTCTCGGCAGCGCGACTTTGTGCTCTGGTGGTTACTGCGTGGGCCTCCTGAGCGGGGGTAGAGGCGAATGCCGAAGTCAGGGGGCCAATGTCGTTGCCCAAGATGACTTCAGAAGGTAAGTCTTTCATGACGCCCACATGAACATTGCCAGCTCCCGCACCCCAGTCTAGGTGTACCTGTGCAGTAGGAATACGGTATACTGCCCCCCCTCCCCTGCCACTCTCACAGCAATTGATTTCCCCGGTTTCTCTGATGCCTTAATAAGGTGTCTTTGTACCAACGTGATGGTTGCCCCACTGTCTCTTAATCCCCGGGCGGTTTTTCCGTTAACCATGACCAGCTGACAATGGTGTTTCCTGTTGTCCGTAATAACAGATTGTACCATGAGGGTGCCCAATGGTTCTTCCTGACCCAGTTCCTGGGGATCCCAAGCCGAGTCTACACAATGGGCTGCTGCTGGTGGGCGGTACCCAGGTCGAGACCAATTTGACCTGGTGTTGTTGTCCATGGGGCAATTCTGCTTGTAGTGACCCACCTGTTTGCACCGGAAGCAGCATTGTTCATTGTCCTCCTGGCGTGGATAGCGAGGGCTAGATGTCACCGGTCTGTTAGGAGGTTGGTATCTAGCGGCTGGTGGATGTGAGGGCACCGTTGGTCGTGGAGGTTGTACCCGTGGTGTGACCGGGTTCGTCTTGCGAGTATCCGCATATTCATCCACCAACTTAGCGGCCTCTGGTAGAGTCATGGGCCTGCGATCTCTCACCCAGTCTTTGACATCCGTCTGGATGTGATCGTAAAATTGTTCCAGGAGCATTAGTTGCAAAATGTCCTCTGCGGTGGTGGCCTGGCTGCTGTTGACCCAGTTAGAGGCCGACAGGGATAACTGGCATGCCCATTCCACGTAAGAGTCTTTTGTGGTTTTGCGTGAGTCCCTGAACTTTTGTCGGTAGGACTCTGGGGTTACTGCATAACGAGCCAGGAGCACTTCTTTAACCCTGGCGTAGCTATGGATCTCCTACTCTGGCACGGTCCGGAAAGCATCAGAAGCTTTGCCTGACAGTTTGCCTGACAATATTGAGACCCACTCTCCTCTATCTATTCGGTGCAGGTTATTATCAATGTCACAATCTTTTTCATCAAAAGCTTTAAAAGCGCTAAACGGAATCTTCCTTGTGTCTGCTGTACTGTACTCCCTGTTTGGAGAATGTGCGGCTGCTTGTTGGACTGCTGCCAGTTTTAACTGTAGCTCTGCGTCTCTTATTTGTTTAGCCTCCTCCGCTAACAGGTTCATCACTTTCAGCACCACATCCGCCGTTGGGTTCGGACCGAACCATGCTAGCTTCTCTCTCATTGCCTTGTTGGCTGGTGATTCCTCCTCCTGAATCACTGGTGTCCCCATCTCTTGTACTGCTGGCGTTGCTGCAACCAAGTTCTCCTGGTCTAGCTCCATTAATTCTGCTATAATGACCCGCTTGGTTTTGTTGCTAGCAATCCTTCCACGGACTTCCAGTAGTTCTTTCAGTGTATTTCTTTTAAGCAGGGTGTACCAGCCTTCCATTCACTGTTCCCAGTGTCTGCTTGGAATCCTGGTGTAAAGGAAAGTAGAAGGGAAAATCCCGCTGCTGCCAACCAGTTGTGACGGTAGTAGAAAATATCCCCGTCAAGCATTTCCTTCTCATAAAAGAAAATCACCCAATATTCCACGAGTAGGAATATCCCTGGAATCGCCGAATAATCCACACATGAGTCAAAACTTAATGCTGGAACAAGACTGATTTACTGGTACACAGAACTCACAATTTATGCAGCATAAAACTCCTCCTCTGGGCCAGGCTAGATAATTGAGTTTTCACAATACACACAGCTCAATTATCCTAAAACTCCTCCTCTGGGCCAGGCTAGATAATTGAGTTTTAACAATACACACAGCTCAATTATCTGCTGGCCACAACATTTACAATTTTTAACAATTTCAGAAAAGTACTTTCTATCCCACATACAAACATAATCTCAACATCCCTGTTCGGTACACGAATACATAGATGGTAGGAGGGCTCATGCTCAGGAACCTCGGATCCCTACTCACCCTCCGCCGATCCCTGAACTAGGAGCTGGGTAGACCACCTGTTCCTCCTGGATGCGGAGAAACAGGAGTCTAAATTGGCCGAGCTGCAAGGGGATATAAACATAAACAGACTATGGATATGGCAGGAGAGTGAAAGACTTCCACCCCTACCTGCCACAGACACACTGACTGGATCCCTGGACACAAGTGCTGAAGTCCACACACAGACATAAAAGGACACAGCACACATAAACACACAGGAAGCCAGAACCATAGCTGCACTAATAGACACCACATAAACATAAACTTAACATCACATAACAACATTTGCTTATGACCACAAGGGTGGCCCTCACTGGCAGGTGGTATAAAAGTAGGAGGATGACTCCAGCAGACCATGGCTGAAGTACCCCTCTGACTACTGCTCTCAGCAGAGGCTATATAGGCCCAAGTAGCCACACCCACACAGACACATCCAGTGTTCACACACACAGAAGGGAGTTAACCCTTCCTAGACCAGGCAAGGGAAAACAGCCACATACAGGGGAAGTGTACAAACCCTTATCACACTGCAGCTGTTACCGCAGGCAACGATATGCGTGGCAACCGTGTCCTGGGAGTCAGCCAGAAGGCCGAGACACTGCCACCACATGTACAGAATACAACACGTTACCTCGGGCAGCCACAAGTGAAGTGAAAATATCACAGTGCACACACCCAAACTTCGTGCACACCAAACATATAAAACGGCACACCTACAAAGACAGGTTGCCAGGTGTAACCGCATGCAGATTGCAGCAAGCTGCCAAGCACAAACATGTTGCCAGGGGCAACCACATGTGAGGCAACAATCCAGCCGCCCTCACCATGTGATTGACAAAAACCAAACCGCAGGCAACTGCATGCGGATCAGGAGTCACGACCATAACCATGGTCGTGACAATATGAGCCTATAAATCATGTTTTTTAATTTTGGATTTTGTTCTATCAGGGAATTTTTAAATGACATTTAAACTAGCAGTTGCTCATTTCTTATCCTGGCCTGCCACCTTGTGGTCAAAATAAGAATTGCAGCATGAACACTTAAAGCCTTGTCAGCGAGGCTTACAGTGTTCAACGCAACTACCAATGCCCACATTGGCCGCACAGGGCATTGGTAGGAAGGTTTTTGCGCATTTAGATGCCGTGATATCGCTTGATCACAGCATCTAAAGCCTTTAATTACCGCAATCGGCATTATTGCCGGTCATGGTAATTAGCCGCAGGTCTCTGCTGTATGAAACAGCAGAGACCTGCCGGCCATGGCACCCGCTGCACGTGCGAGCGGGCGCCATGTTTACACATTGTAGCAAACGGGTTAAAGGGGTTTTCCAGGCTCCTAACATTGATAACCTTTCTTCAGGATTGGTCATTAAGAGATATTCCCATCTTGGATATTGGAGGCATTGCTAGGATATGCCCTGAATGTCTCATAGGTGCGGATTCCACCTCTGTGACTCACACCTATACTTAGAATGCAGCTCGCAAAGTCTCAGAAAGCGCACCGCCCTATATTCATTCTTATGGGAGCGCTGAAAATAGCTGAGTGCTGGCTCGGCTATTTCTTTAAGCCCCATAGTTGAGTGTGGGCGCCACCCATAAGCAGAGTAGGCCACCGCATAGAGCGCCACTCTTGCTGGGGGTGCCAGCGCTCTGGAGTCTGGCCGCCAGTGGTGTTGCGAGGTGGGTGCGGCCGCACCGGGTGACACCAGTCTGATGGGGTGTCACCCGCTGGACCCAAGTTCCCAACACCACTAGCACCTGCCCCCTTGTACTTGTGTCGCTGATCTGATCCTGTACTTGCCGGCTGCGCGGGCATGAGTTCAGTCACTTCGGCGCGCAATCCCGTGAGACCCGTGACCTCCCGAGGTGGGTCTCGCGGGATCACACGCCGCAGGATGGGATTGCGCGCCGAAGACACTGAACTTAACTGAACTCATGCTCGCGCATCCGGCAAGTACAGACTGTACAGGATCATCGACACAAGTACGGGGGGGGGGGGGGGGGATGGATGGCAAACTACATAATGGAGGGCAGTCTGGGGGCAAAATTAACTTTGTGGGGGGAAAATTACATAATGGAGGGCAGTGTGGGGGACAAATTACTTAATGTGGGGCAGTGTAGGGGGCAAATTACATAATGTGGGGCAGTGTGGGGGCAAATTACATAATGTGGGGGCAAATTACATAATGTGAGGCAGTGTGGGGGGAAATTACATAATGTGGGGCAGTTTGGGGGGGCAAATTACATAATGTGAGGCAGTGTGTGGGGCAATTTACTTAATGTGGGGCAGTGTGGGGGGAAAATTACATAATGTGAGGCAGTATGGGGGGCAAATTACTTAATGTGGGGCAGTGTGGGGGCAGTATTACTAATGAGGTCATTCTAGAAGGGACTTACTATTGGTGGGACTATGAGGAGCGCTATTACTATAGGGGCACTATTATTTCTTCAGGATAGTATTTGTAGTATTGAGGCCGGGGCACAGCGAGCAGCAGGATAACACTGTGGGGACTCCAGGTTGGGGGATGATGATAGAAAAGTGAGGACACTAAGATGTCTGTGTGTCAGACTCTGCAGAGACGAGGCGGCTGAGAGAAGTTTCCGGACCGAATGGAGAAGATGATGACAGAGAAGATCTACATTGGAGGAGACGTCACCTGGAGGCCCTGGATGTGAGAGGTACGTGCTGCTGTATATGTGCAATGCTGCTATTTTATGTTTTGCATATGAGAAAATGTTTACAATTAAAATGTTTTAATTAAATGTTCTATTTTACTATTTTTATTATTTGGTCGAAAGGCTGACTGGGGAGGGGGGATTGTAACGGGACTGCTGTAGAATATCTAAGAATAAGATTAGCTGGTCAAGTAAAATGTTGCATGCAACAATCATTAAAAAGGTGGCCGACAAAAAGGGGGCGGGTCAAAGGGCATGGTCAATGGGCGGAGTCAAGAGGGCAGCGAAATTAGCTTTTGCCTAGGGTGGCAAAAATCCTTGCACCAGCCCTGGTTGGAAGCAAGCAGTCGAGTCAAGATGCTGAAGTGAGAGGAATGTCTCCCCCCCCCCCTGCATCAGGAGTCTCTCAATGGAAGCAGATCACAGAGTATTATGTGGGGGTCAACACCCAAAGGTACCCCGCTCTAAGGTACCACAACTGTCATAAAGTCCAGATACCAGACCAAGGCCAGAGTCTAGCACAGCAGAGAAAGATAAAGCAACGTATCCAAGTTTGCCTGCCAGTTTACCCCAAAACCTGCTGGAGCCAGAGGAAAGCAACTTATTGTCTGGATGCAAGTTTATTCAAGTAAAGCTGTTAAACTTTTACCAAGTCTGGACTCTTACTGCACCAACTATCACTCTCCCCTTTATTGCTAGGGAGCCTTACCCTGGGGACTGACAGTATCCAGGTAGAAGCACAGTGACAGACACAAAACTAATAAGGCCGCATCACCACTCGTCATTCCTAAAAACCTGAGACACGATCGGCTCTGGGGGGCAGCACATTGCAGTTCCAGCATCGGAGGCTACAAAGAACAGCTGATCAGTAAGGGTGCTGGGTAGTGTTGAGCGAAGCGAGTTTCGCATCATAGATCCGAAGTCACTTCAGTCAAAACTTCGTTTGAATGCTGTACTGAGATCTGTCTCTGTACAGCATTCAAATGTATGGGTTCCGCCGCGGTGACATTCGTTAATTAAAAAGTCTCGCAAGACTTTGGTGAATAACCTTGAACTTCGATTTTTCAACTCGAAAACAATTTTAAAACTGGCATACAAAGTCAGCTTCGCTACTTACTGGAACCTGGGTACCAAAGCCGAGTTTGGATCCAAGTTTTAGAATGGTTTTAAAGTTGAATAATTGAATGTCGAAGTTATTCACCGAAGTCTTGCGCGACTTCGGCGGTAACAAATTTCACCTCGGCAGAGCTCATACATTTGAATGCTGTACAGAGATGGATCTCCATACAGCATTCAAAACGAAGATTTGACCGAAGCAACTTCGGATCTATGGTCTGAAGCTCGCTTCGCTCAACACTAGTGCTGGGCGTTGGACCCTCACTGATTGGACCTATCCCCAGATAGGTCATCAATATCAGGAGCCTAGAAAACTTCTTAATTTCTCCACACTTACTGTATCCATAGGCAGTATCTAGTAATGCAGTCATGCCTCATTCAAGTTAATGGAGATTATATGCAATTCCAAACAATACCTATGGACTGGCACAGTTGTTTTTTTTTTTGTAAACAGCAGGCTTATTTTTTTAGAAGAGCTGACAGGTTCACTTTAATGGAAAACAGAAACTGGCCATGGGTTCTCAGACACTTTCCCAGTGTCCGCCCCAGAGTACAACTGTTCGTAAAGGAATTTTTTTTTGTTATTCCTTTGCAGATTTTAATTCTCAGCCTCCAATAATAAATCGCTCATAAAGATGTTGGCTGGCAGGGAAGTGCTTAAATAAATCAGTGAGAACATCATCTTTTCCACTTGAGAGCTTGTGCCGGTGTTCCTCCTCGTACAGAACCTCGACTCTCTCTTTGAGGAATTCTGAGCTAGTTGAGGTTTGATTTAATAATGACATACCCTGCCAAGGCTAAATTACTGATGGATATTTATGATGTCCCAGTCAGTGAACATTCACATTTCAATGTATTTTCCTGGCATGCTGGAACCGAAGCCGATGCCGAAAAGAAAACTTGTTATGGTGTCCGTATATTAATCAATATCCACAGCTACATCGGGTGTATTTCAGCTCCACGTCTATTACATTGCTGCTAATGAATACATTCACTGAAGCATAGACCACATGGGAATTATTAACAAGGCCTCTTACTTCTAGATTGGAAATATACAGGAATTTATGGTGTATTTGTGATATTACTTAGACTTTACGGTTTTGCAGCCTCGGAGGTTTGTTAGGTAGAAATCCAAAGAACCTATTAAAAAGGCTTCGGCAGAGGTAGCTTAAAGTATCACCCCTCCAAAAATCCTTGGGAAATATCACTCCCTGAGTCGTCGTCTTCTGGCAAGTCATTAGAAAATTCTCTTAACATGTTACCTGAGTTATGTCTGTTTCCAGAATAGCAGGTTGCCAATCAATATGGCTGCCATTTGAAAATAAAATTTGAAAAATGTGAAAAAATACCACTTTAACCACTTCCCTTCCCAGGACCTTGAACTCCTATCCAGGGCCAGACTGGCAATAGACCTTCCCAGTTGGCCAATGCCCAGGGGGCCGCCCAAGTTCTCCTCATAGCCAGGTACATAATGATTTGATGCTCTAAGTATTAATTCATGCTAGGAGCATCGGGTACTACTTATGCACTTGCCCAAAGGTCGCAGGTGTCCTCCTGAACTCTACTGTATCGCTGTCATCACAATGATGATATTGTTGAATACTGTGATGAAGGCGCAGTATTTTGTGTTGCACTGTGGTATATTTGTCTGCTGGGGCAGTATTTTGTGTTGCACTGTGCTATTTGGTTCTGCTGGGGCAGTATTTTGTGCTGCACTACAGATTTAAAGGCCCCTTTTACTTGTGTTGGACCTGCCTACTTGTGGTGGCCCAACTTCAGTCAATTTGGACAACGTGTTGTCACTGTTAGTTTTTAGTTTTACAGGGCCACTTCAAGTTCCCAGTCCACCCATGCTCCTATCCACCTTTCTGCTCCTTATAGTCTCTTCTTAAGGTCTTCTCCCATGCTTCTCCCTGTATCTGGAATTTACTTCACGAAAGCCCAAGTCTTTACAAAGTATTGTGACACAAGATCTACATAGAAACATGATAATTTTTTTTGTTGGGTTTGGACTATGGCCCTGAATGTAGCAGCCTACTTTAAATGGAGGCAAACCATGCAGACTGCTACTGGCCTTGGGAAAGGGGGCCCGGCACTGAACTTCTTCTGCGAACAAGAATACTCTGCTTGTTCCTGTAGTGCCACTGAATTCAATAGAGCTCACTGCAAAGAGATTATTTCAGCTTCCAGTAAAAGGTACCTGTAATAAATTATTGCGCTCTGAGCCTCCCCTAGTGGTGGCTTCAGGCAGCCAGCTTTGTAAGAGATGGAAAGCAGGAGATTTATCAGTGTGCTCATCCTGAGCACCATATATGAAGAACCTAATCCACTTTTTTCAACATAAAAGTCAGACAAAATGGGTGTGGTGGAGGGTGACTTTTTTATTACAATTTTTTTAATAATTTTTTTACCCACTTAATTAAAATTTTTTACCTTTTCACCACTTATTGCCAGGTTTCCTTATAGCTTAAAGCTGAGTGCTGGAACTAAAAGTAGGGGGGTATTTGTGATCTGTGTATTGTCAAAGGACCCTTCTACTAAGTAGGAATAATTCAAAATGGCCGACTTAAACCCCTTAGTCATGCATCACCCTCTCAGGATCTGCACTGGGCATAACAGTATCAGTTTTGCCTGGAGTGCTCCATTAAAGCAGAAACTGCTGTCTATATGCTCTATTAGGATTTATGGACCTTTATGGTCCAGGACTAATTCTTGTGGACTCATCACATACATGGATTACAGAAGAGAGATTGATTTCAAGAGACAACCCCTTTAATGACCCTTAGTATACTGTGATGTGCTCTTACCTGATGGAGCTTTATGTTCATCCCTCTCAAACAATTTCTCCTCTTCGGTCAACTCTTGAATCCTTTTTGGTGTGCCGACATAAAAGAAGTGTTTTCCTGTTAGAGAAGGAAAAAAGTGTTAAAGGGGTTGTATTGTAAGGGTATTTTTAAGTACTGATTGGTTCTGTCCCCTTTAATTATGTCCTTTTATATTACATTTAATACTCTGTGTAATAGTTTTATTTTTGTAATGTAGTAGGTTAGAGATAGTAACCATCCCCCATTATGCTGATAAGAACACATTCCTGAGTGATCTCAGAAAACATGTGTGATGCACACTGGATAAGTGGCTGATGGGAATAACTGTGGTCTGCACTAACAATTAATTGGGATTCCACCTGGAACTTCATCCTAGGTAGGATGCAAGTATTGATTTGCCCTATCTCTTGTACACCCAGGGGTGTCGGTGATATGTTGTAACGTGGTAAGCAGCCATGTGTTATAGGATGTTTAACCAGATCCATACGCCAAACATTTAGTGATGTTTATTTACTTTTTATTATTCTGTATGAGATTTGTCTGTTTTATCTTATATTTAATCACACTTAATAAATATATTTATTCACTTAGCCTGCGTAAGCTTATTCATTCTCAAATCTTTTGAATTCACGTTACGTTACAGGGGTTCTCTGGGCTACAGATATTGATGGCCTTTCTGCAGGATAGGTCAACAATATCAGATATGTTAGGGTCCGACACCCAGCACCCCCACCAATCAGCTATTTAGGGCTGCCACTTTACTAGAAGCTTTCTAGAAGCAGACAGCTCCATACTCTCTGTAGTGTATGTGCCGGGGTACTGCAGCTCAATGTCTATTCCAAGTGAATCCCAAGTTATTGACAGCTGAGTTTCAGTATGCCAGCACCGGAAACTACACAATAAACAAAGCCTTCTGCTTCCACTGCATATGCTGTATAGATTCCGCCAACCACCTGCCCAGAAAAGCTGCTTGGTGAGGGTGTCAGGGATTGTACCCCAAAAGGGCTATGTGCCGCTTGGGAGACACGTTACTGCTGCAAGTCATTGGTTGCAGCAGCAGATGAAACCCTTGTCCATTCCAAAAGTTGGCAAATGGGGACCGGAACGTGGTGGACAAAAGGGAACAGGTATGCTTCCCTCCTCATGTGCAGCGGAGCGGGGGGCTTCTTAGGTGTTTGAAAGCTGGACAACCTTTTTAAAAGGGCATTTTATTCTAGTTCCAATCATTTGTGAATTGATGACTTGGAACTTGGTTGTGAGGTCTTATATTTTTACTCACTGACTGGTAGGTCTCCCAATGAAGAAGTCAAGTCCGGTTCTTGACAATCAGTAGAAACCTGTGCATCTGAGGTCACATTCCAAAGTGCAACGTTCCCTCCATGAATTCTGCTCCTTGGCTGTCTCTTCATCTCAGACCTTAAAAAGAAAACAACCATATTTGAAGATTGTAACTATTATTTGTCATCATTTATTGACAACAAAGTTGTCAGATTCAGACTGCAATTTTCTCCGCTATGTAAAATCATTCAGAGGATGAAAGATATAAACCAGTATATGATGGTGGTCTGGCATTGAAGACGTAATAGGCTCATCATAGTCACTTTTGTCAAATTGAACTGTAATGGGGTAGTGCATTTACAAATTAGAGAAATAATAATATTACATCTCAAATGTTGCATCAAAGAGGGAGCCCAGTGACGATGAGTGGTGAGCCCTGCTTATAATTATATGACAGATTCCACAGGGTTCTCTGGAGAACACTATGGTTAGATATAGGCAGACAAACAAGTTGACACTACTGTAGGCTGAGAGAAGAAGCTGCAGCTTCCCCATGACCTGGACTGCAAAAAGTCTCAGAAAAGTGCTAATAAACTTAGGAGGTGCCGTAATTGCTGATCCTATTTGCATGAAACGGCATGTGGAGGAACTTAAAGGGGCTGTTCACTTTTATAACCTTTTATAAAGACCCCACGGCGTGCCAGGACCTGCAGTGATAATAATACTTTCTTGATCCCCACTGCTGGGCTCTGGCTCCATCGCTGCCCCTACGGCTCTGCAAGTCCCACGTCCCCAATCATCAGCATTGGTTTGACATTCGTAGGAACGCTTATTAGCGATCATCTGGCAGTGTAACACTGCCTTCAATTACCTGATGAGCAAGCTTGTTCATTGGGCAATCCAAATCTTTTGACATGTACTGTTGGAACTGTGTCTCCTATAATTGGATATACAGTACATACTAGAACTCCCATTTTGCACTTGAGTAAAGTCAGAAGTTAATTATTTGGCTATCTTTGGCCTGGTTTCCTGACTCCTACACCATAGATTGGTTATTGAACTCCACACATCCTGCCTTGCACCAATCCCAAAGCTATAACTGTTTTATTTTTCTGTTCACATAGCCATATGAGGGCTTGTTTTTGTGGGACAAGTTGTACTTTCCAGCGCCACCATTTAATATTGCATATGATGTAGTGGGAAGCGAGAAAAATTTCTCAAATGGGGTGAAATTGCAAAAAAAAAAGCAATTCCACCACAGTTTTATGGGTTTTTATTTACGATGTTCGATGTGCGATTAAAACTGACCAGTTACTTTCATCCTACAGGTCAGTATGAATCCGGCGATACCTTATATGTATAGTTTTTCTTGTGTTTTGATTAGCTTTTTTGTAATTATGTGTACGGAGCTGTATGGGGGCTCATTTTTTGCGGGGCAATCTGAACTTTTCATTCATACCATTCTGGGGTGTGTATGACTTTTTGATCACTTTTTATGATTTTTTTTAATAGAAAATAAAGCAACCAAAAACGGCGAATCGGCCATTTGCCGTTTTGCTGTTTGCTGTATGGGGAATATATTTTAATATTTTTATGCTATGGGCGTTTTCGCACATTGCGACACTGATGATGTGTATTTATTTATTTTTCTAATTTTTTTTTTTTTTTTAGTTCTTTTTTTTTTTTTACACTTTCTTATAGTTCACATAGGGAACTATAACATGCAATTATTAGATTGCTATTATCATAGACTGCAATGCACTTGCATTGGAATCTATGATCATTTTACTAGTTTCCTATGGAGCCCTATTACACGCAAGGGCTCCATAGGAAATACTATGCAGCAGCCTCGTGTCATTCTTAAAGACATGGGCTGCTGCATACATGCTCTGGCTCCTCCGATCGCCAAACGGGGGAGCCGGAGCACAACCGAAAGTGCGCACTTTCGGTTTCAGCGCGCTCAGATGCCGTGGTCAGGATTGACCACGGCATCTGAGGGGTTAAATGTCCGCGATCGGCATTACTGCCGGTTGCAGACATGTGTCTGCTAAAAGAAGCTGGTGGCCACCCGCAGCTATGGAGCACACAGCGGGCAGGAGCAGGCACCATCTTTAAACACCCGCCCAGCGCCGTACATGAAGGGGTTAAAAACATTCGGAGCAAGGGCCTGCTGATCTGACCATGTAAAACATTATGTGCGAGGGCCTGCTGCCGCTTTGGTGACTCTAGATAACCTGGGGCCGATCACACGTCCCTGTGACGGCGACGATCCATTCAGATGTCTGCCCTATCTTTCGATGTTATTTTCAGCCCAAACCATGTAGACATTGGTAACAGGGGAATCATGGTTCAATTCCGGAGAGGGAGCCTGAGAAACAGCTACGGCTACCCGATTCAAGCATAGCAACATGCGCGCAAATTACCTATTAGGTATAATTAGGTGAGGGCCTGCAGGTGAGCTGACCATGTAAAAGATTTTAGGTGCGGGCCTGCAGGTGAGCTGACCCTGTAAAAGATTTTAGGTGCGGGCCTCCTGGTGAGCTGACCCTGTAAAAGATTGTAGGTGAAGGCCTGCTGGTGAGCTGACCCTGTAAAAAATTATATGCGAGGGCCTGCTGGTGAGCTGACCCTGTAAAAGATTTTAGGTGCAGGTCTGCTGGTGAGCTGACCTTGTAAAAGATTTTAGGTGCAGGTCTGCTGGTGAGCTGACCCTGTAAAAGATTTTAGGTGAGGGCCTTCAGGTGAGCTGACCCCTGTAAAAGATTTGAGGTGCGGGCCTGCAGCTGAGCTGACCCTGTAAAACATTATATGCGAAGGGCATATATGCGAGGGCATTATATGCAACTAATAAGCATGTGTTGATATGATGGTAGAGGAGAAGGAGGATGAGAAAAGGAAGATTCAATCATATACCCTTGTTTGTGGTGGAAGAGGTGCATGGGAATGCAGTGTATTCAGTACATTATAAACAACACATTTAAAATGCCTTTATGTTCATCAGCTTTCCTCTGGTGGAGTCGAGAAGTCACGGTCAATCCAGGCCTTGTTCATTTTTATAAGAGTCAACCTGTCAACATTTTCAGTTGACAGGCGGATACGCTTATCTGTTATAATGCCACCAACAGCACTAAATACTCGTCAGACAAAACGCTGGCGGCAGGGCAGGCCAGCACCTCCAAGGTGTAGAGCGCCAGTTCGTGCCACGTGTCCAGCTCGGACACCCAGTAGTTGTAAGGCACTGAGGGATCATTGAGGACGCTGACACGGTCTGCTATGTACTCCTTCACCATCTTCTAAAATTTTCCCCTCCTCAAAGTTTCTTAAAACCTCACAGAGGTCAGCCACTCCTCGCTTGTGAATAGCGAAAGCTGACTGGAAAGGCGACGACCATGTTGCAGCTGGTATTCCACTACTGCCCTCTGCAGCTCTCAAAGTGTGGCCAACATGTGGAACGCGGAGTTCCAGCGTGTGCTGTCGCACAACAGCCATGAGCTGGCAATTTCAAGCGCTGCTGCAGCGTTGACAGACCGGCTGAAGCTGTCGATGACTTGCGGAAATGTGCACACACGCGGCGCACCTTCACCAGTAGCTCAAACAAATTGGGGTAGGTTTTGAGAAACCGCTGAACCACAAGGTTGAACACGTGGGCTAGGCACGTAATGGGACGTGTCTGAGCTTGCCGAGCTCCAAGGCCGCCACCAAGTTACGGCCATTATCAGACACAACCATGCCTGGTTCTAGGTTGAGTGGCGAGAGCTACAGCTCAGTCTGGTCTCTTATCCCCTGCCACAGCTCTGCGGCGGTGTGATGTTTGGCCCCTTAGCATATCAGCTTCAGCACGACCTGTTGCCGCTTCCCCACTGCAGTGCTACACTGCTTCCAGCTGTCGACTGATGACTGACTGGTGCTGCATGCGGATAAATCGGAGGTGGAAGTGGAGGAGGAGGCGGAGGAGAAGTGGGGTTTGGAGCCACTAACGTAGGTTCTGGCGGAAACCCTGATCGATGTAGGGCCCACAATACTTGGCGTTGGTAGCTCCTGTGCCATCCCAGGGTACGACTCGCTCCTGGCCTCCACAACATTCACCCAGTGTGCCGTCAGGGAACTGTAGCGTCCCTGGCCGAATGCACTTGTCCATGTGTCCTTGGTTAAGTGGACCTTCCCAGTAACTGTGTTGGTCAGGGCACCGTGTGATGTTACGGGACACATGTTGGTGTAAGGCGGGCACGGCACACCTTGAAAAATAGTGGCGGCTGGGGACTGCGTAACACGGGACGGCCACCGACATCAGGCTGCGGAAGGCCTCAGTGTCCACAAGCCTAAATGGCAACATTTCCAGGGCCAGTAATTTGGAAAGCTGCGCATTTAGTGCTATGGCTTGTGGGTGGGTGGCTGGGTATTTTCGCTTGCATTCAAAGGCCTGGGGTAAGGACATTTGGATGCTGCGCTGGGACACTGAAGTGGATGTGGTTGCTGATGGTGCTTGCGAAGGTCCAGGTGCAGGGCAGGAGGCATCCGGGCCTGCGCCTTCAACAGGGGATTGTCCAGCACGTAACATAGGGGAAGAGGAGGCAGTGGTGTGACCCGCATACACAGATTGTGGACCCAGGCGTTCTCCCCACTTATTACAGTGCTTGGATGCCATGTGGCGGATCATGCTGGTGGTGGTGAGGTTGCTGGTGTTCACGCCGCGGCTCATTTTCGTATGGCACAGTTTGCAAACTACTATTCTTTTGTCGTCCGCACTTTCCTCAAAAAAGCACCATACTGCGGAACATCTACCCCTTGGCAAGGGAGATTTCCACAAGGGGGTGCTCCGTGGAACAGTTGCGGGCCTGTTTGGTGTGGCCTGCCTTCTCCCTTTTGGCACCCCACTGCCTCTTCCAGCCTGTTGCAGTGCTGCAGATCCCTCCCCCTCTGTACTGTTGTCCTAGCTCGGCTTTCCACCTTCCCCGGTCGGGTCAGTGACCTCATCGTCCACAGCCTCCTCTTCTACTTCCTCACTCTGATAATCCTCCTGATTTGTTGACCTAACCACAACCTCAGTTATTGACAACTGGTCGCACTGGTCTGACTTCAAGAGTGGTGTCCTGCGGCGCCCTGCAAACTGGGACATGAAGCTAGGTATTGTGGATGATTGTTTTTCTTGTGCTCTAGCAGCAGGCACAGTTTCTCCGCGCCGAGGGCCACGGCCTCTGCATGCACCATCAGCATCATGGCCACTTCCCCGTCCCTTACTGCTTGCCTTCTTCATTTTAAATGTGATATATGCTTGAAAGTATGTCACATGTACAGTAGCGTAGGATTTGGAGGTGTATGCGCCAAATTTACAAAGGTATTTGTGATTAGGAAACGTTATACAGGACAGGTACCACAGGGAATGTCACTGTTCGCAGTGTCTACGGAAAAAGGTACACTGGATGTCACTGATATTTTAGGGATGCGCACATTTTAAACAGGAGCTGTGGCGTGAATAATTTAACTGTCCGCAGCAGACACCATCTACGGAAAAATTACACTGGATGTCACTGATATTTTAGGGATGCGCACACTTTAAACAGGAGATGTGGCGCAGATAATTTAACTGTCTGCAGTGGACACCGTCTATGGAAAAAGTGCACTGGATGTCACTGATATTTTAGGGATGTGCACACTTTAAAAAGGAGATGTGGCGCGGATAATTTAACTGTCCGCAGCGGACACCGTCTACGGAAAAATGGATGTCACTGATATTTTAGGGATGCGCACACTTTAAACAGGAGATGTGGCACAGATAATTTAACTGTCTGCAGCGGACACCGTCTACGGAAAAAGTACACTGGATGTCACTGATATTTTAGGGATGCGCACACTTTAAACAGGAGATGTGGCGCAGATAATTTAACTGTCTGCAGTGGCCTATTACACAGTATTTAGCGCAGGATGCGCTAAAAATATATATTGCTACTGTCACACACAATATTCCTTAAAAGGACTTTTGTATTCGAGGAAGAAATGTGGCGGGAAAAAATCCTGAATGATCGTGATCGGCAATCACTTAAACGTTTGGTGAAATCAAATCGAAGAAAAACAACAGTAGAATTCAGGGCTATATTTAATAGTGAAAGTAAGAGCATTTCCACATGCACAATGCGAAGGTAACTCAAGGGATTGGGACTGAGCAGCTGTGTAGCAGTAAGAAAACCACTAATCAGTGAGGCAAACCAGAAAAAAAGGCTTCAATTTGCTAGGGAGCATAAAGATTGGACTCTGGAGCAATGGAAGAAGGTGATGTGGTCTGATGAGTCCAGATTTACCCTGTTCCAGAGTGATGGGCGCATCAGGGTAAGAAGAGAGGCAGATGTAGTGATGCACCCATCATGCCTAGTGCCTACTGTACAAACCTGTGGGGGCAGTGCTATGATCTGGGGTTGCTGCAGTTGGTCAGGTCTAGGTTCAGACACAATATGTGCTCCAAGAACGAGGTCAGCTGACTACCTGAACATACTGAATGACCAGGTTATTCCATCAATGGATTTTTTCTTCCCTGATGGCACGGGCATATTCCAAGATGACAATGCCAGGATTCATCGGGCTCAAATTGTGAAAGAGTGGTTCAGGGAGCATGAGACATCATTTTCACATATGGATTGGCCACCACACAGTCCAGACCTTAACCCCATTGAGAATCTTTTGGATGTGCTGGAGAAGATTTGCACAGCAGTCAGACTCTACCATCATCAATGCAAGATCTTGGTAAAAAATTAATGCAACTCTGGATGGAAATAAATCTTGTGACATTGCAGAAGCTTATCGAAACAATGCCACAGCGAATGCTTGCCGTAATCAAAGCTAAAGGCTGTCCAACAAAATATTAGAGTGTGTGACCTTTTTTTTTTTTCGTGGGGACTTTTTATTGGACAGGCAGTGTATATTGCCGCTGTCACACACAATAGTCCTTACAAGGACTTTTGGGTCTCTGAAACGTTTTTGTACAAAAAAAAATATTCAATTACACTCCCTACACTCTCTGTCCCTTCCTATGCTCAGCTCTCCCTGACTACGAATGAGCCGAACATGTGTCATCAGGTGCTATATAGCACCCGATGACGCGTTCCGGCCAGTCAATCACTGTAATGGCAGTAGCCAACATGGCTACTGGCATTACAGTGAGGGCAGTACTTACCTGCACACTTATTGGCTGCATAGCAGCCAAGAAATGTGCGGGGAGGAGACTCGAGCATGGAGCTCGAGCACATGCGGTACTCGGCCGAGTACCGCCATGTGCCGAGCATCGAGATGCTCGAGCCAAGCAGGTGTTCGGCCGAGCATGCTTGATCATCACTAGTAAGGACTGAATAATATGAAGAATTACTGTATATAAATTAATATGATCATATTATTTATATTGATCGTTATATTTTTTAAAATATTTTTAGAAAAATAATTGGTGGGGATCTAACCAACAGGAATCCCGCCCTCCACCTAGTGCAAAGCTCTGCTGTTTCTATAGAGTTTGAATGGAGCTCAGGTATGCTTGACTGCCGCTCCATTCACTCCATTAATGACCTATCCCCAGTATAGGTCATCAATATGAGATCAGTGGGCGTCCGACCCCCAGCACCCCCATTGATCTGCTTTTTCTTGCAGCCATCGTGCGGAGCGAAAACTATACAATGCAATGGACTGGAAACAAACAGGTCCATACACTAAGTAGTGGCCGGGGAATGCAGCTCAGCTCCTAATCAAGTGAAGCAGTACGCCGTTGTATGAAACTACACAGTGCAACAAACCTTCTACTTCCTCTTTGTACAATGAATACGGATGCCCGAAACAACTTATTGGTGAGGGTGCTGGGTGTCAGACCCTGAGGACAACACCTTTAAGTCGTTGCCCGATTGTGTGGTTGGGTGGGATAATGCAGGGGAGCTGGACCTAGCGATTGATAGGGTCCCAGACAGGGTCGGACTGGTCCACCAGAATGCCAGAGGAGCTCTGGTGGGCCCAAAGAAATTCAGACTGACACTAGTCCCAGAGGTCAGACTCTCACTGATCTAACATCACCTATCCAGTGCGCCAGTGATAAATGCTTGTGGCTGGAATACCCCTTTAAGACTAGGGTATCAGAGTATAAGTAAGTAAACAATCAAATATATCATAATCTGCCATTTATCCAGCATAATAATACTACTAATGCCATAATTCTAACCAGCTATTAAAAAAGTAAAATATCCTGTGATAGTAAAATTTTCTGATTTGAGCTGTAGAAATAGATGGAAGTGCACGTCGGCATCTTCTTATATGTGCGACCCTATTCTACAGAGTCTTTAGATTCCTGCATTTATTTTATTTAATCCATACCTGCAAAAATAAGTCAGAAACAGCAGCTGTCAGGAATATTCCTGTGCATCGGAGGCTCCTGCTCGGTGATTAGAGGATTAGGTGACTACAGTTACCATAGACACAACTTACAAAACAGGGTGGAGCGGACACTTTGGCACAGTATCGTGTGGTATTCCCTAATGCATAGTCAGTTTTCTTTTCAATTTCTCTTTCCAGATGACTTCACTGGCTGTGTGAAGATACTGTGCAATGTTTGCCACACTATAAAGGTTACAGTATAGTCAACTGTGTCTTTTTACTTAATAAACTACATATGTACATGTGGATGATCATAATACCATGTTTTACTTGTAATACCATGCCTGACCATACGCTGTGCTGTAGAAAAAAGCCATATCCAAGAGTAGAGATGAGCAAAGTTTTGAAACATTCGATTCGGCAGCTTCGTTGAAGTTTTCCAAGGACGTCAATTTGTCCCGAATTAATTTGTTGCAAATCGATATAAATCAGATATATCCAAGCCACTCTGCCTTATGGTATGGCCACATGGAGCGGCCGTGCTGCGGGAAGGTTGCGGCCATGCTGAGGAGAAGAACCCCGTGGCCAATTAGCCGGCAGCTGCCTTTCATTTAATAATGAAGAAAGCACTGTATAGTCCTTCGTCGTTGTTAATGGCCGCACAGCACCTTTAATGCACCTTTAAATAGGGGCTGTTGCTGGTATGGGGTCTGGCTGGTTAGATGGGGGGACTGAATGGGGGCACATAATATTAATCTGGCATACTCACTTCTCCAACCCCAGCGCTCTCTTCTGCCCTACAGGTGGGAGCCCTTCTTCTGCCGTCTGCTTTTCCTCCTTTTCCACATCATCTAATATCGATGAAAATATGTCAGAAACATCCTGCCCCTCCTCTCTCTGAATCTTGCTTATTTTTCTAGGACATGGAGACTTTGAAGAATGATTTGGAAGAAGTAAAGCCAGCAAAAGATGAGGATGGCCATTATTAAAGGAACTGTGTCACGAAAAATGTTATCTGCCAGTTAAAACCCGATAGTGACACATCTCCTTTTTTTGTAATCTCTTTTTATTTTCAGATTGTATATTTTTTTAATTTTATTTCCTGAATATGATTATGGGGCGGCCATCTTGCCTGAGCTGTTCTTAACAGCATTTAGAAAGCATTAAGAAAATTGCTTTACGGCAGCCCCACGATAGGGGACCTCACTGACTTCTATGGGAGGGTTTTCTAGGCATGCTTTGTGACCTGCGCAGAGGTCATTGTACAAGGAAAGAATAGCTGAGCTCTGACAATCACCTATTGTGAATTGGGGATCCTGTCTTATCTGATATCATCACAGGCAGGATTAGAATGAGTTAAATTTAACTGCAGTAAAGTGATCTGCACAAACCAAGAAGTGGCGCAAATTAATATACATAGTAGCCAGTGCAGGATTTTGGATTTTAGTTTAAATATAAAAAGTGACGTGTAAAATTAAAAAGAACATCAACAAAAATTATTTAAAAATGTGTTAAACATAAAAAAGTTAAAACAGCCGGTCATTTTCTGATGACACATTCCCTTTTAAGATCTGGCCCCCCTAAGGGGTGCAGACTGGATGGTATTGGTTGGCACGCTGGCATCGAAATAATAAAGTCTTCCATCTTATTGGTATTGAATTACATATCTTAGTTTACAGCTGATGTAGGAATAAGTAAATAAAATTAACGTAGCATATGTCTCCCTGCCCTCTCCCTGCACTCTCCCTACTCTCTCCCTGCAGCCTCGGTGCAGTCTCCGTACAATCTCCCTGCACTCTCCCTCTCCAATATTAGGGTCCATTCACACGTCCGTTTTTTCTTTCCTGATCTGTTCCGTTTTTGCGGAACAGATCTGGACCAGATCTGGACCCATTCATTTTCAATGGGTCCTGGAAAAAATCGGACAGCACAATGTGTGCTGTCCGTTTCCGTTGTTCCGTTCCGCATGTCCGTTTAAATATAAAACATGTCCTATTCTTTTCCGCAAAATTCGGATCCTGGTACAATACAAAGTCAATGGATCCGCAAAAAAAGGAAGACATTCGGATGTCATTACGTATGTCATCCGTTTTATGCGGATTCCGTTCCTGGAAATTACATTTAAATTTTTTTTTTTTTCAAAGAAATCCAAACAACTTTATTTGCTTATTGAAATTTCTACATGTTTCCGTTTTTTGCGGATCCGCAAAAAACGGATGACATACGGAAACATTTTCAGGAACAACGGATCTGCAAAAAACGGACCGAAAATCGGGATATAGAAAAATACGGACGTGTGAATGTAGCCTAAATCTAATAAATCTTTTTCAGCAACACTGTCCCTAGTGCATGAGCTCTTGCCACGTCTCTCCCTATGCTCAGCTCACAGGACAATGGCGGAGGTCGCTCGGGATGAGGGTTTTATAGGGCTGTGACATCACTGGGGATGGCTACCTGGGGATTGGCTGTCTACCCGGCATTATGTGTGATCTTCCGTTCCCAGGCTTGTCTCCTCTACACTTAGTTTCACTTTCTAACACTTGTAGCTGCCATTTTAGGAAATCCTGATTCATTACCACGAAGCACAAGAAAATTTGGATTTGTTTCTAATCTAAGTTTTCGGACCGGATTCCACTTCAAATGCTTCACTCAACACTATCCAAGAGCTATTAGAGTACTGTACTTGTATTCAGGAATGTAAAGTACGATATTGTACCGCACCCCCAAGTGGTAGAGATATATAGTGTGGTCATTCACATATTCTGCTAAACAGAAAAGTAACAAAGAAGGCCACATTTCTAAAAGTTGTTTTTTTTGGGGGGAAGGAAGGGCTGGTCTGACATTTGTGAATTTGATATAATAATAAATCTACACATGTGTGACATGCCGTCCCCCGGGGCCGATCGTGTCCCAGGTCTATAGGAATGCCGATTGGTGTGGTGAGGCCCTTAATAGTCTCTGTGTGTGTCATGGTGCTCCTATCTGGATACCGTTGCTCCCCAGGGTTAGGCACTGAAGCAATAAAAGGAATGAGTAATGGTGGAGGTGGAGAATAAATCCAGTCCAGACCTTGATAAAGTTCAATGGCTTTACTTTCATCCAGACAATATTTAGACTCTCTTGGTTCCAGCAGGCTTTGGCATAAACTGGCAGGCAAACTTGATAACTCTGCTTTCTTTCTCTCTGCTGTGCTAAACTCGGCTTGGGTCTGGTTAATGGACTTTTGGTCGGTTCTGATATCCCTGGATTGGGGTGCCTTTGGCTGTTGTCCCCCTCCTGACACTCAGTAAGTAAATTAGTAAGGAGTCATGGTGCTCTATGAGCTACTTTCTTCCAAACATCTGCCTCCATCGCAAGCTTAACTTAGACTGCACTGGCTGATACCTGTTAGGCATGTCTGGCTCTGATGGTGCCCAGGCTTAAACTGCTCTAAACTAGAACTTCAACCCCTCCCTCTGGTAGGAAGCAGGACTGGCCCACTTCTGCCCAAAGGGGGGAGAATGGAATGGTGAGCTCCATTCTGTCAAGAGATCTCTCTCTCTCTGCCAGATATACACCGCCACCTGCTGGTGAACCAGGCATATTACATGTACAATACAGTTGCATAACAATAATATCAATGCACAGTGTAAGGACCTGGAAATAAATACACAGATGACATTTATGTTAACCATTAGATACAGTAGTGGAGTGCAAAAATAATAATACCACTCCGGGGTATTACACATGCACCTTCTTTTGTGCTAATTTATAGGCATCCCGCTTCTTGTGTGGTGCAGTTGGGCTGGGAGTGTGGAAAACTGAATGTAGTCTCACCCTACGGCCTCCTGCACACGGCCGTTACCCACACGTTCCGTGCATTGGGGACCGCAATTTGCAGTCCACAATGCATGGGCAACATCCATGTGGCTGCCGCAGACGGATCCAGACCCATTCAACTTGAATAGGTCCGTGATCCGTCTGCACCGCAAAAAAATAGAACAAGTTCTATTTTTGCGGTGCAGAAGCACGGCAAGAAACTCCACAGAAGTATTCCGTAGTGCTTCAGTGGGGTTCTGTGCCTCCGTTCCTCACTGCACCTTCCTGATTGCGGACCGAACGGCCGGGTGCATGAGGCCTAAATCTTACTGTGGGGCACCATGGTTAGCCCAGCTATGTGCATCGCCATCATCTCATCACTGCAACATTACATTTTGCATTATTTCTGTGCTGTGACATCAGTGCAAAACCCCTGTACTGGGAAACCAACCCATAATGGCTGCATGTAACATCATTCTATTTTTTTTTTTCTTTGGTAAAACGTTATAGTGTAGATGGTGATTTTTTTCTGTGACATCCCTTTATTATCCATATACTGTGGCATCACTGTGTTGAATATGGCTGTTCTGTGACATCAGTGTATTTATTATCCCTGTTCTGTGACATCACTGTATTTATTATCCCTGTTCTGTGACATCACTGTGTTTATTATCCCTGCACTGTGACATCACTGTGTTTATTATCCCTGTACTGTGACATCACTGTGTTTATTATTCCTGTACTGTGACATCACTGTGTTTATTATCCCTGCACTGTGACATCACTGTGTTTATTATCCCTGTACTGTGACATCACTGTGCTTATTATCCCTGTACTGTGACATCACTGTGTTTATTATCCCTGTACTGTGACATCACTGTGTTATTATCCCTGTACTGTGACATCACTGTGCTTATTATCCTGTACTGTGACATCACTGTGTTTATTATGGCTGTACTGTGACATCACTGTGCTTATTATCCCTGTACTGTGACATCACTGTGTTTATTATGCCTGGACTGTGACATCACTGTGTTTATTATCCCTGGACTGTGACATCACTGTGTTTACTATTAATGTACTGCGACATCACTGTGTTTATTATCCCTGGACTGTGACATCACTGTGTTTATTATCCCTGTACTGTGACATCACTGTGTTTATTATCCCTGGACTGTGACATCACTGTGTTTATTATCCCTGTACTGTGACATCACTGTGTTTACTATTAATGTACTGCGACATCACTGTGTTTATTATCTCTGTACTGTGACATCACTGTGTTTATTATCTCTGTACTGTGACATCACTGTGTTTATTATCCCTGTACTTTGACATCACTGTGTTTATTATCCCTGTACTGTGACATCACTGTGTTTATTATCCCTGTACTGTGACATCACTGTAGTTATTATCCCTGTACTGTGACATCACTGTGTTTGTTATCCCTGTACTGTGACATCACTGTGTTTATTATCCCTGGACTGTGACATCACTGTGTTTACTATTAATGTACTGTGACATCACTCTGTTTATTATCCCTATACTGTGATATCACTGTGTTTATTATCCCTGGACTGTGACATCACTGTGTTTACTATTAATGTACTGTGACATCACTGTGTTTACTATTAATGTACTGTGATATCACTGTGTTTATTATTCTATCCGGTGCATAAAGGAGACCTAAATAAATATTTTTATGTTCTGAAAGGTGATCATCCTGGAATAGGTTTTTCAGTATACGTTAATGGCCCCATAGTCACTTGTGAACATGCTGTGTTAAAGTGTTTCACCGCTGCAGTCAATCACTGTCCTCAGTAGTGCACCGAAGAGGCTAGTGAGTGGTTAACTGCTGCAGCCATATAAACAAAGCCCGGAAGAGAGAACCAAAGCAGTGGCACTGAATCTGCGACATGCTGCCCCCCAGGGCCTCTTGTGTCCCAGGTTTTTAAGCATGCCGAGTTGTGATGCGGCCCTATTAGTTTTGTGTATGTCAGGGTGCTCCTACCTGGATACCGTCACTCCCCAGGGTTAGGCTCCGCAGCAATAAAGGGGAGAGCGATAGTTGAACTTGCATCCAGACAATATTCGGTCTTTCTCTTGGTTCCAGCAGGTTTTGGGTTAAACTGGCAGGGAAACTTGAATGCTCTCCTTTCTCTCTCTGCTGTGCTAAACTCAGGTTTCAGTCTGTTAGCTGGACTTGCTGACCATTCTGGTACCTTTTGAGCGGGGTGCCTTTGGCTGTTGACCCCCTTGTGATACTCAGTCTATTAAACTGTAAGGAGTCATCGTGCTCTATGAGCTGCTTCCCTTGGCAGACTCTTGCTGCAGAAGGGGGGCCATTCCCCTCACTGCTCCATCTTTTATGTCTCCTAAGCTCCACTATTGAATGTAAACTGACTATAACTTCCTGCAAGCCTTCCCTTGGTAGGAAGGACTAGCCCACCTCTACCCAAAAGGGGGAGAATGGAATGGTAAGTTGCATTCTATCTAAAGATCTCTCTGCCAGATACACTGCCACCTGCTGGTGAATCAGGCATAGTACATGAACATAACAGTTTTATAGCCATACTTTTAATGCACAGTATAAGAGGGCCTGGAATAAATACACAGAAGATATTGGTGGTTAGCCATTAGAGACAGTAGCAGGGTGTAGGAATGGTAGTGCCCGCTCTGGGGTACAATCCCTAGTGTTGTCTGGTTTCTTACTGACACCAGACAACCCCTTTAAGAGTACTTCTAGTGAAACAAATGCTTAGAACAGAGCTGTCAATCATACAGCAGTGGCTGCTACCACATGAAGGCACTGCACATATGGTATACAGTATGGCCAATACAAGAGTGAGCGGCAGAGAAAACTAATGACTTTCATGTGCACAGTTGATCTTGTAGTACTGTATGCCACTATGTTGGACCATGGTTCCTTGGGTCCAGCAGGAGAGATGATTATGAGACTCTCCGACCACCCTCCCTCTATACAGAACATGTGATGTCCACTTCTAATTGCATTGAGATCCTTGCAGTTATCATACGCAGGACATATCATCAAAAAGATCTAATAATTTAATTGGGACAAGAAACTGGCTACAAAGTAATCTCCAAATGAACGGAAAATACAAATGTGATCGCACACTACATCCAGCACTCTGCCCTGCCTCCATGCTGGATGAGACATTGGTGTACATTTTGGCCAAAGCGTAATAAGCCACTCACCGCGTCAAGGTCGTCTCATTTGAGTGGTCCCTAACGCTAGTTCCTACCTGTTCATGGGCCATGACAGCCACACAAAGTCCAGGGAATGCAGGTCAGCATGCAAGCCAAGCACACTCTGCTTTTAACCCCGTCCGGTGCCATTACAGCTTTCATCGGATCCAGGGATGCAAGTACCAACATGCATGCTGAGCCCACCATATACTTCTCCTGGAGCCAAATGGCTACTGGTAGGTTCTATATAAGCAGACTCAGTTTTATACTGACTTTAAAACCAGCCTCCAGGACAGATTGACTGGTCAGGTGTGCATGACTCAAAGGAGATCGCCACGCCTCCAATATATGCTACAAAGAAAAAATGTGGGGGATTGGGTCAGCACAACCCGTATGTAGGTGCAGATCACTATGGCGAAATGCATATACAAACGGAAAATACAAATGTGATCGCACACTACATCCAGCACTCTGCCCTGCCTCCATGCTGGATGATACTGTCCTGGAGGCTGGTTTTAAAGTCAGTATAAAACTGAGTCTGCTTATATAGAACCTACCAGTAGCCATTTGGCTCCAGGAGAAGTATATGGTGGGCTCAGCATGCATGTTGGTACTTGCATCCCTGGATCCGATGAAAGCTGTAATGGCACCGGACGGGGTTAAAAGCAGAGTGTGCTTGGCTTGCATGCTGACCTGCATTCCCTGGACTTTGTGTTGCTGTCATGGCCCATGAACAGGTAGGAACTAGCGTTAGGGACCACTCAAATGAGACGACCTTGACGCGGTGAGTGGCTTATTACGCTTTGGCCAAAATGTACACCAATGTCTCATCCAGCATGGAGGCAGGGCAGAGTGCTGGATGTAGTGTGCGATCACATTTGTATTTTCCGTTTGTATATGTATTTCGCCATAGTGATATGCACCTACATACGGGTTGTGCTGACCCAATCCCCCACATTTAATCTCCAAATGAGTTTGTCTTCTGCTGGACCTGGAGACCATTACTGTATCAGAGCTGTGACCAGGGAGAACCCTCTGGTACTCTGGTGGCCAGTCTGAGCCTTATACAGTCATGTGAAAAAATTAGGACACCCTTTGAAAGCATGTGGTTTTTTGTAACATTTTTAATAAATGGTTATTTCATCTCCGTTTCAACAATACAGAGAGATTAAAGTAATCCGACTAAACAAAGAAAACTGAAGAAAAGTCTTTTCAAGATCTTCTGTAAATGTCATTCTACAAAAATGCCTATTCTAACTGAGGAAAAAGATAGGACACCCTTGCCCCTAATAGCGAGTGTTACCTCCTTTGGCTGAAATAACTGCAGTGAGACGGTTCTTGTAGCCATCTACCAGTCTTCGACATCGGTCTGAGGAAATTTTACCCCACTCCTCAATGCAGAACTTTTTCAGCTGTGAGATGTTTGAGGGGTTTCTTGCACGTACAGCCCTTTTCAAGTCACCCCACAGCATCTCAATGGGATTCAAATCTGGACTTTGACTTGGCCATTCCAGGACTCTCCATTTCTTCTTTTTCAGCCAATCTTTGGTTGATTTACTAGTATGTTTTGGGTCATTGTCATGTTGCATGGTCCAGTTCCGCTTCAGCTTTAATTTTCTAACTGATGGTCTCACATGTTCTTCAAGCACCTTCTGATGCACAGTAGAATTCATCGTGGATTCTATGATGGTGAGCTGACCAGGTCCTGCTGCAGCAAAGCAGCCCCAAACCATGACACTTCCACCTCCATGCTTCACAGTTGGTATGAGGTTCTTTTCTTGGAATGCTGTGTTTGGTTTACGCCAAACATGTCCTCTGCTGTTGTGTCCAAATAATTCAATTTTGGACTCATCTGTCCAAAGAACATTATTCCAGAAGTCCTGGTCTTTGTCAACTTTATCTCTGGCAAATGTCAGTCTGGCCTCGATGTTTCTCTTGGAAAGCAAAGGTTTCCTCCTTGCACACCTCCCATGCAAGTTAAACTTGTACAGTCTCTTTCTGATTGTAGAGGCATGTACTTCTACATCAACAGTAGCCAGAGCCTGCTGTAGTTCTCGAGATGACACTTTAGGGTTTTTGGAGACCTCTTTTAGCATCTTGCGGTCTGCTCTTGGGGTGAACTTGCTGGGGCGACCAGTCCTGGGCATGTTGGCAGTTGTTTTGAAAGCCCTCCACTTGTAGACTATCTTCCGGACAGTGGAATGGCTGATTTCAAAATCTTTTGAGATCTTTTTAAATCCCTTCCCAGACTCTTAGGCTGCTACAATCTTTTTTCTGAAGTCCTCTGACAGCTCTTTTGCTCTCACCATGGTGCTCACTCTCACTTCAACAGTCAGGAGCACACCAAACTAAATGTCTGAGGTTTAAATAGGGCAAGCCTCATTCAACATGCAGAGTAACGATCTACTAATTATGTGCACCTGGTGTGAGATCTGAGCCAATTTAAGAGGGAATACATGTGAGGGTGTCCTATCTTTTTCCTCAGTTAGAATAGGCATTTTTGTAGAATGACATTTACAGAAGATCTTGAAAAGACTTTTCTTCAGTTTTCTTTGTTTAGTTGGATTACTTTAATCTCTCTGTATTGTTGAAACGGAGATGAAATAACCATTTATTAAAAATGTTACAAAAAACCACATGCTTTCAAAGGGTGTCCTAATTTTTTCACATGACTGTATACCATAAGGCTCAGTTATTTTCCTGGACAATCCCTTTAAAAATGTATATAAAATATAAATATTTAGAAACCCTTAAATAGGTTGTAACATTAAGACGTGTCCCCTACTTACAGGATAAGGGTCTGATCAGGCAGGGTTCGACTGCTGGGGACCCCACCGATGAGGAAAATGGACACCTGTGAGCTAAATGGAGGGACAGCGCACATGTGACCGCTGTTCCATAGAAACTAGGAAGTATAGTCCCCATTATGGTGATCGGCGGGGGGTCAAGCGGTCAAACCCCCCCCCCATCAGACACTTATCCCCTATCCACAGGCTGTATTAATGGAATATGAAAACCACTTTGAAATACTAAATGACATTTTCTTGATTTGCCTTTCTTCCTTTTAATAAATGATCTCATCAGAAATGTAATTTTCTAATTTCCTTTCTCGTTGCTGAGTATAAATATTACCCTTCTCCGTGTCTCCTTTAATGGCATTATCCTGGCGCTGTTCATAAACCTGGATTTAGTTTTGCAAGTGAGAAAACACAGGAGATAGAAAACGCTGAGTGTCGAGGAGTCAGCATTAAACTTGCATTTCTGAAAATATATGTGATATAAAAATGTCAAAATCCATGAGCCAATAAGTACCGGCACAGGATGGAAATAGCTTTAGTTTTAAAGCAGATTTGCCTAGAGTCAGGCGTCATTTTTCTTTGTCTGAGGAAGCACAGCAGGTGGCCTGTCCTCTTTACAGCCGGATAATAAAATTCGTCAGCATTAAGCCTTTTTTTCATTTAGAAATGAAAAGTCAAAGTCATCAAAAGTGCCTTAATTATAGGTTAACTGGGCAATCATACAGCTATCGGAAGAACGTGCTAGTGACTCAGGATCAAACTGGGCCATTAGGGTGCTGTGTTATGCCCATTCTTGCCAACTCTTTCAAAATGGGAGGCTTCCAGAAAAAGGAGAGACCTTCCAAACTCCTGGAAGGGTTGGAAGATCTCCCAGGAGAAGATAACCCTTTCGAGCTTCAACTACGTGGCATTGGGATGCTGCTTCATCAGACCCCAATGCCCAAGCAGCGCATTGGAGGGGTGGAGATGGAGTTGGAGTATAGTCATTTTATACATTCCCACGCCTGCTTTAGTGATAAAGTGCCCAGATAATATCCTACAGAGCCCAGGTGAATAGTGATAAAGTGGCCAGATAATGTTCTACAAAACCTCTAAAAATAGTGGTAAAGTGCCCAGATAATGTCATACAGTGCCTAGGTAAATAGTGATAGAGTGACCAAATTATGTTCTGCAGCACCCAGATAAATCGTGATAAAGTGCCCAGATAATGTTCTAAATTGTCCATGTAATAGTGATAAGGGACCCAGATAAATAGCAAAATGCCCAGATAATGTCTTACACTACCCAGATACAGTAAATAGAGGATATATTGCACACTGTATGTGTATGATATAAGTACTGCACACAGTGCCCAGGTTGAGCCATAAGGTGCCTAAACAAAGCAGAAATAAAAGCATGTGCCTTTCGCAAGACTAGTAAAAAGTTAACTGGCAGAGAGGCTGTCCACTAAAACTATTGAACTACCATATTTTTCGCCCTATAAGATACCCCGGCCCATAAGACGCACCTAGGTTTTATAGGAGGACAATAAGATCTCAGATAAGACCACCAATCAGACCCCCAATGTTAATCAGACCTCAGCTCACAGCTCCAATCAAACACCCAATGTTAATAAGACCCTCAATCAGACCTCAGATCAGACCCTCAATGTTAATAATACCCCAAGACCTCAGACCCACAATCAGACCTCAGCTCAGGTCCCAATGTGAATGACCCCCAATCAGACCTCAGATATGAGTCTCAATATAAAGAAGACCCCCCCCCTTCAGACCTCAGATCAGCCCCCATGCCTCAGATCAGCCCCCAGCCTCAGATCATCCCACAGCCATAAATCAGCCCCCAGCCTCAGATCATCCCACAGCCATAGATCAGCCCCCATGCCTCAGATCAGCCCCCAGCCATAGATCAGCCCAATGCCTCAGATCAGCCCCAGCCTCAGATCATCCCACAGCCATAGATCAGCCCCCAGCCTCAGATCAGCCCCCAGCCATAGATCAGCCCCCAGCCTCAGATCATCCCACAGCCATAGATCAGCCCCCATGCCTCAGATCAGCCCCCAGCCATAGATCAGCCCCATGCCTCAGATCAGCCCCCAGCCTCAGATCATCCCACAGCCATAGATCAGCCCCCAGCCTCAGATCATCCCACAGCCATAGATCAGCCCCCATGCCTCAGATCAGCCCCCAGCCATAGATCAGCCCCATGCCTCAGATCAGCCCCCAGCCTCATATCATCCCACAGCCATAGATCAGCCCCCAGCCTCAGATCATCCCACAGCCATAGATCAGCCCCCCATGCCTCAGATCAGCCCCCATATCTCAGATGAAATTAAAAAAAAATCAACTTACCTCTCCTGCTCCGGATGCCGCCGCTCCTCCCCTCCAGCGCTCTTCTTCTTCTTCCTGCCACGCCTGTCCTCACATTGTGCACAGTCACAGCACAGCCGAGGACCAGGAAGCAGTGAGTACAGAGCCTTCACTGTTTCCCAGTCCTCCAGTACTAATGAGCACTTCCATAATAGAAGCAATCATTAGTATTAGTATTCACCCTATAAGACGCAGTGACGTTTTCCCTCCACAATAATTTAACACCATTAGAGTCCTACCACACACATTTTTGACTCATCTTTGATTTTTTTTAGGCATCTTTGGGGCATTTAAGACCCATACAGTGTGTTTTAATTATGTTTTATTTTATGCCTTTTTTTATAGGAAAATATTTAGTTCCCTGTAATGTGAAGAGAAACATTACGCAGTGCTGGATTTTCCTTATCAGTACTGGACCATTTCCAGAGCGGCTTCTCCATGCAGCATTGCATTTTCCATGGATTTGGACCTTGCAAAGTGGTTTAGTGGTGAGTTGTATGACCTTCCTTTATCATTGTTCATTTGCTTGTAGATCTCTGAAATGTCTCTTACTCTGAAGACCAACCCATCTGTAGACAGCTGGTTCGGGGGTTCTAGTCCCTCATCAGGTATTGGGGGGATGATGCCTTAGAGGTCAGGTAGGCACCAATATCCACTGCACTGACCCCGCAGGTGTATAAAGACATGTTCAGGCAATGTTTAATAGGAAAAAGTAACAAAATCTAGTAATTCACACTTTGCTCAGTGAGGGCCATACTAATTTACCCAAATAATATGGACACATAGGGGGTAATTTATTATTAGATATACACCAATTCTTGGCATATACCTGTCGCAGATTCGTTCGCAAAGGGGATTTGCGGCAGAATCTGTGACTTTCCACCTCATGCCAGGTGTAAAAAAAAAGGGGTATGGCATGGGAGGGAAGGGGACGGACTGGCCGGTCTATCTCATTTATCATTTTCTACGAAAATGATCTAAATCTACGTCAGCTCCCTTGCTGGCGTAGGTTTAGATCATTTTTTACCCCTAAAACAGGCGTAGAAAATGATATATGAGACGGGGTCCCTTTCCCTCCCACACCACACCACCTTTTTGGCCGGCGGTGGATGCGCCTAAATTATGTCGAGTCTACATAAGTTAGGCGCATCATGCACCAGCGCAAGGGGTATTAAGACCGGCGTCTAAAATGCTGGTCTTAATAACTGACCCCCATAATTCATACAACTCAGATTAAACAGCACATACATTGCCAGAATTAACAGTACACATGTTGCCCATAGACAATAGGCAAGCTGTATCTGAGCCCTATTGCCAAAGGGGGCCCAAAGGCCTCCGTACAACGTAAGGAGACCAGTATCGTAAATGAGATGAGGCATATTTTGTATTTTGTATTGGGGCCCAGGAGCCTCTGGTTATGCCTTTCCCCATAGAGTGTCACCCTTTGCCTGGAGAATGTCTTACAGTAAATTGCCTCAAAACAAAGAGTCGTCATCTGACCCCCCCCCCCCCCCCCCCCCCCACACCCCATTAATAGGATCAATGGTATCAATAGTGAGCCAGCCTCTGCTAACCCAGGCTATGTTCAGGTGCGGAGACTAGACTCTTCTTCTCTGTGGAAGAGTCATGCTGCCCTCTGCTGGATATACGTTTCAGACGTAGAAATGTCTAATTGACTGAATCTGCATCTGCGTAGGGATCTCCGGGTGTCCAGTGGAGAAGGCTAATATGGATGGATAGAGACAGGATCATGGGGAGCCTTATGGTTGATTTTAGTGGGGCAGAGTGTAATACAGTGCCTTGAAAAAGTATTCATACCCCTTGAACTTTTCCACATTTATTCACGTTATGCCCACAAACGTAAATGTATTTTATTGGGATTTTATGTGATAGACCAACACAAAGTAGCAAGTATGTGTGACGTAAAAAGAAAATGATACGTGGTTTTCAACATTTTTGATATATAAAGATTTGGAAAGTGTGACATGCATTTGTATTCAGCCCCTTCCCCGAGTCAATACTTTGTAGGACCACTTTTCGCTGCAATTATGCAGTGACCAGGAACGGGGTAGACAAATAGTTTGTAGTTTTGTTTGTGACGCCAATTGCAGTGTGCGCAGGGCCCTTCCAAGATGTTATAACTCACGCCCCAGGTTAGGAATGCCAGAGTGGTGTGATTGCCTAAAATGTATCTGTATGGTGGTGATAATGGTGTCAACGGTGTCTCCTACCTGGGTATGGCTGGACTCCTGGCTCACTTGCAATAAATTGAGTGTAGTGATAGTAGGAGTAGTGGAGGAATTTTGCAGCAGAAATTGATGTCCAGACCTTTGGTGAAGTTCAAACTTGTCTTTACTGAAGATAACTTTCATCCAAGCAATGTACAGCTTTGGTCTTAGGTCCCAGCAGGCTTTGGCAATGGTTGGCAGGAATGAATCTTCTGCACTATAAATCTGGAGCTTGCAGGAAAAGACGTCTGCTTATTAGCTCTATAACTGTGGCAGGAATTTAGCTTCTGCACTTCTCTTTATCTTCTGCTTCGTGGGTACAGACTATTTGAGGAGGAATATGGCTTCTCCTAGGTCTCTGGACTTTACTCACAGATAGGCTCTCAGGGAATGCTTTCGTCCTGGAACTCTGGAGATTGTCTGCTTTTTCTGTCATCCAGCTGAGGCTGCATGGCTCAGTCTGGGTATTTGATCAATGTCTCAGCCGAGACAAGATCTTGGCTTTCTTCCCTATGCAGGGGGACTCCTGAACTCTATCACACAGCCTTCCCCAACAGGGGTGGCTGGCACACTGACCTAACTTCCTTTTCCACCCAAGGTGCAGGGTGTGGGAACAGTCCACACCTCCACAGAGGCGGAATTAAGCTGGAATGAACCATTCCAGCCTAGATGTACTAAACTGTAACTAGTTCCTTACCAATCCATTGCTGCCACCTGCTGGTGAACATGGAAAATTACAAGGACATTTAAATTTAACAAAGCTTTAGATGCACAGTTGTGAATACATGAGCAAAATCATATCAGATGACAATGTAAAGGCTCTTAACAGATAGTAGCAGGGTAGAGGCGTGTAGTAACACAACTCTGGGGTGTTACAATTACAGCTGCAAGTCTTTTGTGGTAAGTCTCTACCAGCTTTTCACATCTAGAGGCTGACATTTTTGCCCATTCTTCTTTGAAAAATAGCTTGTGCTCAGTCCAATAGGATGGAGAACGTGTGTGAGCAGCAATTTTTAAATCCCATATACCGAATCTTACCCATACTAAGCCATACCAACTTTTATGACCACTTTAGCAAATTGGCAAGATGATCAAAAATTTGTAAATTATGGTGCAAATATTATATTATATAAATATATAATAGAGCATTAAAGGGGCTGTCTGCTCTTTTTAAATTGCTGTCCTATCCTCGGGATAAGGTCATCAATATCAGATCAGTGGGGGTCTGACTCCCGAGACCCCCAGTCCATCAGCTGTTTAAAGAGCCCGCAGTGTTCATACGAGTGCTGCCTTCTCTTCACTGTTTACCTGTTTGTAGTCGCTACTGCAGCGGTGAGCAGTGTAATTACATCTCATACGTCTGGCTGCGTCCCATTGAAGTGAATTGGATGCCATAGTTGTAATTACCCCTGCTCGCCGCTGCAATTGCTGTGGCAAGAAGCTAAGCAATGAAGAGAAGGCAACGCTTTCTCTTCAAACAGCTGATCGTCAGTGGTGCCCTCTGCAGATCTGATATCGATGACTGACAAACCCTTTAATACATCTCTCCCACCATTTTGGATTGGTTATCCTTATAACTCCAAAAGACTAGATTTGTGGGGGCAATGTGCACGTGCTGCTGCTTCTGCTATATATGGCTGCAATAGGAGTTTGGGGCCCCAACAACCTTATGGATTTCCAGGATTAGGAAACATCACTAAAAACAGCACCACGCTAGTCCACAGGTTGTGTGTGTGGTATTGCTGCACAACCCAATTCACTTCAAAAGAGCTGAACTGTAATATAGGACACAACATGTAGACATGTTTTCAAATTCTTGACCAACCCTGGAAACCCCTGAAACATATTTATTATTCTATTAAAAATTAATATATTACATGCCATTTTGATATTTCCCCACTAGATGGCAATGTAGTCACAAAAAAATCATACACTGTATTTACATGGGGGCCTGCTGCCTCATTATGAAATAAAGTTTTTGCATCTGTCTTGAAACAGATAATATTATTTCTATAATCACAAGAAAACATATGGTCGGATCGAGATAAATATTCAAATAAAGCTTGAGAACAATGTGTTCTGTAATCAGAATGTAATGTTCTCGATGGCCAGCACGTCATACAAGCCTAGTTATACTGCATTGCATACTGGAAAGAAAAGACAGGAAGAATTAGTCCCTGGGAAAAGTCGAAAATGGAAGATTACGTAGGAAGCGCTTGTAACGCCCCAGAGGTGCATTACCACTTCTGCACCCTGCTGCTGTGTCCTATGGTTAACCTCATGTCATCATACGTATTTATTGCAGGTTCTTTACTATGTGAATTCTCTATTCTGTAACTGTTTATTATGTGTAAAGTGCCTGGTTCAACAGCAGGTGGCAGCATAAATGGTAGAGCTACAGGTACATAGAGTGGAACCTTATTTTTCAGGTGTGCAGCAGGTGCATGTCCCTGTTGGACATGCCTTGCCCAGGCCAGCTGGAGCACCTTCAGTTCAGCTGGATATGGAGGCAGAAGCTGGAAGCCTCTGAAGCCAGGAATAATGTTCCATGGACCAGTTTTGAGACAGACGACAAGAAGGAAGTTGCAGCCTTCAGCTAAAGCTAAGTTATACAGCTATCCTGTTAGCCAGAGAGTGACAGACGTAGCAGAGAGGAGTTTGTCTGCCACCGTTAATGCCAAAAACTGCTGGGAACCAAGACAAAGCCTGAGTCTGTTTGGAGAAACATTTATTCAAGTAAAGCTGTTATCAACTTCATCACAATGTCTGGACTCAATTTATTTCTTCATCCCCTTCATCACCTACCCCCTTTGCTCTGCTTTGGACGACAATGCCTGGGGTCCAGCGTTTCCAGGTAGGGGCACTGTGACACGTGCACCAACATTAAGGGACATTATAGGCCCCCCCTATACCACTCTGGCATTCCTACACCTGGGTACCATCTACCCGATATGTAGTCCTAAACTGCTGTAAGGGCACACGTTTTTAGATACCATGTCCCATTTAAAGAGCCCCTGATGCACCCTACAGTAGAAGCTCCCAAAAAGGTACCCCATTTAGGAAACTACGGGATAAGGTGACACTTTTATTGATACTATTCTGGGTTACATATGATTTTTAATCGCTCTATATTACGTTTTTTGTTAGGCAAGGTTACCAAATATATCTGTTCTGGCACAGTTTTTATTTTAGTTTTTTACAATGTTCATCTGACAGGTTAAATCATGTGCTATTTTTATAGAGTAGGTTGTTACGGATGCAATGATATCAAATGTGTCTACTTTATTTGTTTGTTTCACTTTTACATAATAAAGCATTTTTGAAAAAAAAATCTGGTTTTTGTGTCTCCATTTTCTGAAAGACATATTTTTTTTATTTTTCTGCCAATTGTCATTTGCAGGGGCTCGTTTTTTGCAGGAAGAGTTGACATTTTCATTGGTCCTAATTTTGGGTACATAATATTATTTGATCATTCTATATTACACTTTATTGGGCAAGTAGACCAAAAAATTGGTTGTTGTGGAGCATTTTTAATTTTAGTTTTTTACAGCATTCACCATAGAGGGTAGATCATGTGATATTTTTATAGAGGAGTTTGTTACGGATGCAGCGATACCTAATATGTAAAAAAAAAAATTTTAATTGTGGTTTTTGTGTGTCCATTTTCAGAAAGCCATATTTTTTTATTCTTTGGGCGATTGTCTTAGGTAGGTTGTTATTTGTTGCGGGATGAGGTGACGGTTTGATTAGTACTATTTTGGGGTACATATGACTTTTTGATCGCTTGATATTACACTTTTTGTGATTTAAGGTGACAAAAAATGGCTTTTTTGGCACAGTTTTTATTATTTTTTT